>NW_015090941.1:1106692-1263101 GCF_001431845.1 Calidris pugnax
CAATCAGAGGACACAAACTCGTCAAATCTCTTGTTCTGAGGGGGACAGGAATGAAAGATGTACTCGGAGTAAAAATCAGAGCCGTGCAATCAGGGTGCTGGTGCAGGAGGTCTGCCCTCAGCTCCCTTTGGTGACTTTTAGCAATGTTGCAGGGGCACCAAAGGGATAATTCAGGCAAGAGTAACATTTTTCACCACATCGTAGTGTCATTTCAGGCTGTTTGGCTCCATCCCCCTGGGGCCCCTCAGCACCAGACTGAAGTCAATCCCTTTGTCAATAAACATCCCAGCGTGTAAGTCATGTCTAAGAGCATCCCAGTCCACAACCGGCTCCGTCCCTGGAGAAGGAGAAATGCATTCAGATCACAGACTCTCTCCCCAAGGAGAATCAAACCTGAGTTTCTTAACTGCTGGAGGAGCTCCACAAGCACAGAGTTAATAAGGAGGAAATAAAACTTCTTGGGCCTCCAGCTTTGTTACATATCCTATAAATGATTTATTTTTAATTATGAAAAGAGCTACAAGCAGCCTAAACCTGAACAACTTATTTTTCATGTTGCTTGTAACCAAATTTTAATTTATTCTTCATTTATTTTGCCATGATCTTCCTCTCAGTTTCTTTCCCACATGGAAAGGAGACAATTGCACTCCAAGGTGACGATTTAAGGGTTAAAGGAAAGGCTTTGAAAAATCAGAGTAAACTCTCTAGCAAAGGTTGCCTGGTTCAGCTGCTGTGGCTCTGAGGACACCTCATCTGGGATCTGTACAGAGAAGTCCAGCCTAGAGATGCCAAGAAGTCAAAGCCAGTACTTTCTCCAGGTGTCCCCTGTCACAAGCAGAAAGGCATTGTTTTCTTTTCTCCTCTGTAAAAAGCAGCTGACACATACTTAAAATAAAAGATCAGCATTGCAACAGAGAGGTTTTTGGTGGAAAAGCTGTGCCTGGAATCGGTCGTGGTCTGCAACAACACCCTTAGGACACCAGCTCCGAGCATGGGCAGGGATCTCTGCTCCAGCAGAGCAGCTGGGAGATGTCAAAGCCACAGCAAACCTCACCCTTCAGCGTCGCAGGGGAACACAGAGGGATTTCAAGTCAGAGCAAGCTCCTGGGAACAAAGGAAAGCTTGAAAACCTCCAGTGAGATCCCCAAAACCAAATCCAGCACTGCTATTTATGTATTGCTCTGTGTGTAAATCGGGATGCTTGTGCTTCACACTCTTTTTCCAGCTTTGTATTGAGAGAGAGAGGTTTCTAAATCCCTGACCCCTCAGGGACAAGTGTTCCTCCTGGCCACAGCTACCTGCACGGCTGCCTGCAATTACACAGCACGTTAGCGGCGTTACTGAGATAAAGTCCTGCCAGCTGCACAAATGAGCTTCTCTCCTTCCAGCAGTCACAGGCAAAGGACCCTCCGGAGGGGGTGCTCAGCAATTAAGCCAAACAACCATTTTTACCAGGGGTTATTTTCATTGCTTGCACTGGACACCCAGTTCTTTGTGCTGAGGCATGTGCTACTTGAAGGGCTAGCTCTGCTTTTGGAAGAAAAGAGGATTCCTGAGGCCTGCTGGCTTCTAGGGGACAACCCCAGATCAAGCAGCCCTATGGGAGTCAGGGGGGGTTTATCAGGTTTAAATCAGTCCTAGACCCAGCACGGTGCATTTCACGTGGTGTGCACATCTCCCCCAGCATCACCACTCTCCTAAAGCTGCCAGGAGCCTTTCGGCTGACTTCTCCAGGTGCTGGCCTGCTTCCTAGAACAGCCTGTAGCCAAGGACAGCTGGGACCTCCTATATGCACCTAAACATTCATCTATCATCTCAGTAAACTTTAGGAAGGTGCCACACCGCCCTTCTGCAGAGGAGGAGATGGAGGATATTTCGGCTTCCACCAGGGAAGGCTCCTGTTTTCCTGATGGCTGGACCCAAAGCTGATGATTAGAGAAGCCGTTCATGCAAAAGCAGGACCAGGCTCCCTGCTGTCCTGTCAAGCCGTGATGTTTGCAAATTTTATCCACTTCTTGCAACTCAGCGTCAGAAGTGCTGATCGCTCCAGGGGAAGCCAGGAAGGCGGCGGTTCTTCTCCTCACCTGAAACTTGGCATCATAAACTGCTTTTGTAATTTCCTCCAGATACGTCATTCCTGTCCTTCCCGTCCTAATTGTCCCGCAGTGCTGCTGTGGAGCATCCCACAGCTCAGTGGCAGGCAGGCAGTGTGACCGGGTGGAAAAGGCAGGAGATGGGAAGGTAGGAAGCCTGGGGTCCAGTTCCCTGTGTTCCTGCACCCCCAAAAGGACAGGATGTCCTTGTGCTGGGTGCTGTACGTGGTTTTTTAACTCTCCTTGTCCCTGCTTTTCCAGTTGCTGATGCTGACACAGTCAGAATGTCCCAGGTGCTATTCAGGGATGTGGCAGCCTTGGATCGCTCCGTGATGGAGCAAACCCCTGTCACCCCATATCCCCTTGTCAGGGCTCTCTCCAGGGAGCAGCAGTGATGGGGAGGGTGTGAAGCGGGCAGCACTGCCGGGTCAGCAGCTGCCACCTCCTGACACTGGGCCAGAAATGCCAAGGGACCAAGGAGAGGCCAGTAGCCTCACGTGACCCTTAGACCATCCTCTGAGCCTCAGGCAACAGCCGTGTGTTGACATCCATTTACTTGCTGGCTTTTTTTGGAACAAGACGTATAGTAAAAGCCACTGCAGAGTTGGATCTGGGGTTTCCTTTGAGCTCTCAGGCTTGAAGAATTTACCCCAGCCTGGCCGAGGTGTGGAGACACAGCACACATGCAAGTGCAGGGTGACACAACTGACTTCTCCCTTCACCAAAGAAGGATCAAGCAAAGCTACATGTCCTACATCCAGCAGACAGTCAGTAATCTAGCATCCGTTCCCAAACCCCCAGTGACTTGCTGGGCTGTGTTAAAGCAGAAATGAGACCCCATCCCTCGTCCCAGCAGATCCAGCTCAGTGCTATCCCTGTCACAAGGGCTCCGCCAGCCTGACACCCCTCCTCAACACAGCTCTGCTCTGTGCCCCGTGGCAGAGAACAGCTCATCCCCTGTCTCCCAGAGTGATTAGTGGCAGAAAGACACCATCTGCCTCTGCTATGGGAGCATATCATCACCATCCCTGAATGTGTTTAAGAGCCGTTTGGATGTGGTGTTGGGGGATGTGGTGTAGGGGAGAACTTTGTAGAGTGGGGTTGATGGTTGGACTCGATGATCCCAAGGGTCTTTTCCAACCCGAATGATTCTGTGATTCTATGATCCCTGTACCCGGGGGCCTGTGGCACAACAGCCTGTCCGTGGCATGGTGTCGCGGATGGAGTGATTAACTTCACTAGTTAGAGTGAAGCAAAGAAATATTTATTAAGGTGAAAGAGTGATTTAACAAAACCGGTAGTAAGTGCGATAAAACCAGTGGTAAATGCGATAGTGTTTTACGAGATTCGATGTCAGGGTACACTCTATTATTTACTGCAGAGAGGACAGGGTCAGACAAGCTGTCAGGGAGACCCTCCCGTTGAGTCACGAGGTTCAGAAAGGACCCCCTGGCTTTCTAAACTCCTTCTCAGAGAGGAGTCTGGGTGCGGCTGGATCCAATCCTAGTCCCAGACTTGGTCAACGGTTTATGTCTAAAGGATTATATATGCACAGTCAATCCTTTACATTACTTAGATAAAATTTCAAAGTTTAGCATGCTATTAGTCACTTACCGAGAATCTGTTGCGGCAAGGAATCTCTCAACCTCGAAGAGTAGAACCTTAAACGAGCGTCCTCACGAAAGGGGAGATCCTGGCGTGCAGCCGCTGCCATACAGGAGAGCTCAAAGGGCTCTTGGGCTGTCCACTATTTATGCAGTAAGATAATTGACCTATAGCCATATTTTCATGGCAACAAAATTTCTAGGTCCCCACTCCAGACAGTATTTTGACTCTGCTGCCAGCCATCCCCCAGAGACCGGGTGCAAGTTATCACAGCTGCTGTTGGGATGGCCGTGGTGGCCAAGGCCGGGTAGGAGCTGAGAGGGAGGGGAGGGGGGGCAAACCAGGGAGAGCACACCACCACACATGGCCAGACCTGTCCCCAGCCGTGTCCGTGTCGCGGGGAAGAGCCCAAGCCTTGTCATCACCCTGCGGCGATGCTTTTGCTTTCATTCGGGCAGCTGGCTACTTCACTGGGGAAGCCAAGCTGTGCTTTGAAGAGTAGCAACGGGCTGTGTCTTCAGCAAAGTCTAATGTAGCAGAAGGCAATTGCAAGGGAAATTACATCTTGTGGAAGCAGGTAGCCGTGCAATGATGTGAAAAGTGTTTTCCCTCCAGTGAGTGTGTGAATGCTGCTGGCGTTTGGGTTTTCTTTCTTTATTTTTTTTTTTTTTTAAAGGCAGATCAGGACTCAATGCTCACAGTTTACTGCCGGGAAAATGATTTCACGGGTCTGCACGCCACGCAGTCGCTTCCAGGCATAGCTGCTCAGGGATGGTACACGTCCTCCAGCCCCTAACGTGTTCCCCTCCACAGCAGGGACATCCCTGCTTGGAGCGGGGTGAATGGAGGAGGTCAGTGGTGCAAATATCAGGGCAGTGCTGAAAATATCTCTGCATCCTTCAGGCCAGGGAAATGGTATTTGAGGAGGGGAAAGGCTCTGCAGACGATGAGCTGGGGGGGGAGGGAGAGGTTCTTGCCATCCACAAGTCTTTTTAAAAGCAGAAATCCTGCTTCCGCCCGTGCTCGGGGGCCTCCCTGCCCTGTGCAGGGTTTCACCAGGCAAATATTTTTTTCCCCAATGCAACATCCAATTTCTCCTTGAGTTTTCCTTCTGCAAACATTTAGCATCACTAATGCATCTCCCCTGCCAAATGCCAAACTCTCTTCCCTGCTTCCCTTAGCTCTCCTTTGGGATGGGAAGACCCACTTTCTGATGTGGGGAGAAGGAAGGGCCAGACTGACCTGCAATCACAGTAACACACTTACAGCCCTCAGTGGGGCTACCCCAACCTGATTTCCAACCTGTAAATAAAACTTCCTTTTCCCAGCCAAATAAAAAGTCATTTTCTGAGCAGCTCATGACTAACTGCACTCATTTGGGATCTCCAGGCCTGGATCTATGCATCCAGGTGTGAAAATATCAACGCTGGATTATAAACCACTCCGTCAGCCCTGTGGGACAGGAGATGCCCCAGAAACATTAGCTGCCATTCTATTACTTTCTCAGTGGGTCAAGTCCAGGCTGGGTGTGAGCAGCCCCTGCACGCTGAGTTGGGAATCAAGAAGCCACTAAATGAGTTTTGTGCCATACATATCTCATCAAGGATTCAAATGTAATAACGGTGTTTATAACGGATTTAAGGAAAAAAAAATATTCCCTTGATGCATAATTTATTTACTCCACACGTACATATCTATATAGTTGAAAATGTGCTGCGTTAGCTGCGAAAACTGCACAGCCAGCAAAGGGAGAGAGAAATCCCCACCCACCCTCTTCTTCTGGCAGGTCAGAGAGATGTTTCCAATTGTGAAATGTTACTGACCCTAATGAAAATTTCTGCCATTTCAGTCTGAGCTCTCCCTCAGAAAGAGATCCCGGCTCTGATTTCCAGACCTGGAGCTCCACGTGTCGAGTGTCACCCCTGGTGGCACAGCAGCCCCCAGCCCAGCCCATATGGCAAACAACATCCAGGAACACAGGCAACCCAGATCCCCTCTGTCTTGCACTTTGTTGCTGTGTGTGTTTGAGCAAAATGGACTGAGAAAGACACCAACCCCCCTTGTTTTCACATCCAGAGAGTTTAAGGTGATGCTGTGCAGGTGGGTGCTCCAAGAACGTGCCTCCACCAGGGCTGAGGTCCCACAATTGTGTTGCCCAGATATGTGCGTGGTAATTTAATGTTGGGGGAGATGCAGTGGCTGCTGAGAGCAGATGGAGATGGAAGTCACCATAAGAGAGAGCTGGGGACCAGAGGGCTCGTTGCTGGTCTTGCATTGGTTATTGGTTGTACAAATTAATTTCCTCCTCTTCCTTCCCTGCCTGGCAAGACGTTGAGTTCAGTTCTTCTGGGGCTTAGTGACCTCTCTCTGACCTGGTAGCTGGGTCTCAACACGCCCCAGGGAAAAGGGAACCATAAATTTACCTTCACTCACTAAAATAAATTACAAGAAATTAATGTCCCATAATGAGACAATTTGTCATTGCTGATAGGCCTGGCTTTAACGAAGGGTTTTAAAACAGCACCATTAATTTATATGGCTTTGCTATTTAATATTTAAACAGGATGAATCTCGCTATAAAGGCCGTTTACTTGGAAAGCAGGCAAAGAGTGGGGGAGGAAGGGAGCAGGGTCGCATGTGTGTCTAGGAAGCACAAAACTGCCTCTGGCCTTCAGTTCAAGGGAAGGTGGGTTTAGTTCTGTAAATTTGGCTGATGAATGCTAGTCCTCTTGGGAAACAGGCTGAGACTCCCTAAAAGTCAACAGTGACTAAAAACTGGAGCATCATATTCCAAGGGCCCACCACTGCATGTCCAGCGAGGTGCTGGCTCCTGGTTTCCACTAATTGCTCCAGAATTTGCCCCTCTTCAGGACTATTGGTTTCTGATTAGCCTTGGAATCAAACCAGCAAGCAAGACATTTCTTCCAGCAGAGGAATCAGGGCTGCCTGTAACTGTGACTTGCCTCCTACCCCCTTGCACAGAGCTTCTGCCCAAGGGCTGCAGGACTGTTAAGATGCAGCTGGATGGAGAAGTGTATGGAGAAGAGGATCTCAGCTCTTACGGTCAACACCAGCCCTTTCCTCCCCTCTGGCTTCTGCAGGTGGATTTAGAGATGCACAAAGCAGGATTAGTATCTTTATGCTTGTGTCAGTGAACAAGCAGCTAGCTTCTTTCTGCATTTTTAAGGTATCTCCCCGTTTTCACACTGTTCTCCTGAAATTCCAGGTCTGAGGCATTTAAACATCAAAGAACACCCAAGTCCTTTGGACAAGCCTCCTCCATCTCCTTTTTTCCTGGAGGTAGCATTCATGCCAGGTGAATTCATTCATGCCATTGCCTCCTGCTCTCCATGGGGTCTCTTGCCAAGCCCTGGAGTAGTCTCCTGAGGTCACCCAATGAGCCATCCTGCAGTCCTGATCAGTGACTCTTATTTGGATCTTGCTGTTGTAGAAACACAGGGGGAATATCAGCTCATAAAGCAGCATGGTGCCTACACTTGCTCCATCTCTCAGTCATTTCCTACGGCTCTATGGTTTAGTGGTGATTTTGGCAGTGTTAGGTTCATGGTTGGACTCAATGATCTGAAAGGTCCCTTCCAACCTAGACCATTCTATGATTCTGCCTTGCACAGTAACACAGCCAACCCTACGGACTGCTCAGCCTGTACCTGCCTGGTTTTGGGGCCCTCAGGATCTATGTTCAGTAAAGCTACCATCCATTGAGCTCAACTGATTCCCTTCTCCTAGAGATCTTTTTATTATTATTTTTTCCCATAGCCCAGTGTTATTCTAGAGATCTCTGCTTTCATTCTTCTCATAAAGGGCACATTTGCCCTTCCAGGCTGGCCACCCATCGGGTTCAAGAAGGGAAGGGTTTGATATCAGCCTCGTTGTCTGGGAGCCCTGCAGGGACTCAGCAGAGCAGCTCAGCACCAAGCCAAAGGCAAACACCCAAACTGCTGGAGGTCTTAATTCTAATCAGATTTACTTCTTACACTTCATCCTAATTAGAAATCATTTTGGTGGCATGTCCTACATTACACTCATAAATTAAATATTTCAATGCCCAAAACCGTTTAGCTCAATGCCTTCTTAGAATTACACTGCTTATGAAACAAAGGCAAAGCTACTCCATTAAAACTGTTCTTCTCCTAGGAACGTCATTAGACTTCATTTACTGCAGCAAATTATCTCCTACAAGGACAATATGAAAATGCCCTGAAGACTCTGACCTAAAGCATATATAAAAATCTTCTTACTTTCAGTGTGGACTTTCTGCTGCCTTTATCTGAGCAATCCCTCAAGAAGAGCCTCATGCTGCTGCGTTATCCTCCATATAGCAAAGGCCCCGCACCAGACCTCCTGCTGCTCAAAGGCGTTTCATCCGAGGACCATCCGTATGTAGGGACTCTCCAGATGGGAAGAGACTTTTAGCAAACTACTTTTTCTCCTGATCCTCTACCTTTCAAAGAGGGACATTTGGCAGCTCCTACAGTGTTTCAGGCATTGTGAGAGGACCTGGGCTGGCTCATCTAAATGTCCTAGCAAGTTGGCTAGACCATCCATGAATCACTGAATTCATTTCCCAGTTAGAGTTCACTGAAAACAAAGTTTTGGGACTACTACAGTTTATGAACCAGATTTAATTCTGAACTGGGATGAAAGAAAATCTTTTTTGGTAAAAGTGATGGTGTCAGAGCTTCTGGCCTGGAAATTGAAAGGCCAAGATTTCAATTCAGAGCCCCGAAATTCACCCTGGACTTCAGAAACTTTCCCCTTAGAAACACGATGGGAAAATATTCTCATCACATGTTTCAGCTGGAACAAAGCATTTCATTTCGAGGAAAAAGGAACTGGGTCAAAATATTCTTGCTGACTGTTCTTCTGGGGCAGACGTGGAGCTGTTTTATTATCGCTCTCAAGGTTTTATCTAATCTCAGCTTTATCTACCTCCAGTGACCATCATGACACAGGTGCAGCATCTGAACCCTTTGTTTCACCCACCACAAAGGCTTTGCACACCCAGATGTGATATTACATGGGACATTACAAATTTAATCTCCAACATTTTGCTCCTAAACTGCTGGAACAGGCACTTATTTTGGGGGGACATCAGGTTGTTTTCTGTAATGCAGAACTCACTTCATGTACCTTCAAATTGCAGGGTGAGTAAACTGCCAGCATAAAGTCTGCATTTCACATTTAGTGCTCAGCTAAACTGGATTAAGATGGGAGTGAATTTTACAGCAAAACACATTTAAAATTAAAATCCCTATTCCGAACTAGCTTAATCCACTTAAATTTCCTGTGGGGAATTCAGATGTTATTATTCTAGAACAAGGCTGTACCCACTGGGAATTAATAACATATGGTATCCTGTTTGCACAGCTTCTTTCGGGTGGTGTTTAGGGCTCATTCTGTCGTTCTGCATGTATCTTTAGCAAATAAAATACCTTATGAAGCTTAATCAGTCCTTCAGGACGTCAATTTTCCTCGTAAGTTTTGGTGGGTAAATTCATACCTGATACTGCTGTATCAGAAACAAAGGCAGCGAGTCTTAATCTGGTTCATGTTCATATGATTTTTATGGCCTGGACCCAGACAGAGAACTTTGCCCTTTTCTCTCCAGATTGCACACCAACTCTATTACTCTTTGGGGGCAAAGAATCAATAAGTTTAATGGAGCAGTCATCCCATTTATTTTTATGGGATTTAACACAGTGAAAATCACCGTTTCAGGTAGTAAAATTCCACGTCCGACCCAAACATTTTCCATCGTGTTCCAGCATCCTCCATCCCAAAGTGCAGATAAGGCCTGAAGCTTCAGAGAAAGGGCAGGGGCACTCGTAATGTGCTTAGTCAGTTGTTCAATGGGCAAAAGCAAATTCATTCCTCTTCTCTTGCAAGTGTTCTTATGTCCCGAAGCATGAGGTTTCATTACCCTTATCATAGCCTTAGTTTGCGCAGCATCAAAGGTTATTAATGGTCATAAAATTACCGATCGCTGCTTCATATGTAACCACTGCATTTCTTTTTATGGCAAGCTGGTTCCACATTTTGGTTACCCAGAGCACTTGCAGAACAATGCTGCGATCCTGCAAGTTGGATCAGCACTCATTTTATTCACATTATCCATGTGCACAATATAATATAAGCAATAATCTTTGCCTATTACTCTGACAACACAAAATCCCATTAAGGTCAATGGTTCAAGAACTCATTTGACTTTGGTGGAACATGGGCTCATTAAAATAAAGCACAAATACCACTTGAGTGGGACCCAGAAGGTCTCTGGAAATAGGGCAGAAGGGCTGTATTCTTTTAACTCTTCTTTTATACTCTTTTAACTCTCCATCACTGATATTGACAGAAGTGAGCATTTAGCAAATGGAAGGAAGAATTTTTTCATTCTGAAGGTGGTGAGAGCCTGGCCCAGGTTGCCCAGAGAAGCTGTGGCTGCCCCATCCCTGGAGGGGTTGAAGGGCAGGTTGGAGGGGGCTTGGAGCAACCTGGTGTGGTGGGAGGTGTCCCTGCCCAGGGCAGGGGAATGGGACTGGATGGTCTTCAAGGTCCTTTCTAACCCAAACCATTCTATGATTTCCGCCCTATGAGAAATTCCATTGCTGGGGAGCTTTTCTTCAGTCCAGACCAGAAGGGAAGTTATGAGATCTTGCACACACAGCTGGCTTTTCCCCCTAGAGGCAGAGCATCAGCAGCAGGGATGGTGGGACACTTCCTGGCAGCGGGTGAGGATTGAGCATCAGCAGAGGAGAAAATGCTCCCTCCCTGAACGATGTGACACCCACAACAGGATGATCCAGGCACAAAATGATAAACAGGCTGTAAGGAAATTAAAAGAGGAACAAGAAATGAGTCGGTTCATGAACTGATAAGGGAAAAAATCAAAGAATTGGCTGGTGCTGTCTTCAACGGGGTGGCACAAGATGGGCACAGACAGGACGGATGACATGCATGGTGTCATATTTTCATGTGTTTGGCTGGACTGCACGGTGAGTGTCAGTAACAGCAGAGTATGTGCTTGTGCTACAGCAGGGAAAAGAAGCCAGTTGGGGAATATTTCAATAAGTATTTTCAGATGGACCCTGGTTGGTAATTTCTGGAGCTGACCAAAACAGTGCAGACTCATAGCTGGTGTGGGGACAAGTGGATGGAGGGGTGACATCCCAGCAGGTTGGACAAATACAAGCCTTGCACCTGCATGGGGGGAAAGGGGGACCCCATGACTATATATCAGTTACCTGGTTCAGACCCAAAACACCCCGATAATCAAACCAGTCCTTTGTAAACCTCTAGAGGGTAATGTGGAGATAATCACAGCCAGAACAGATTTGTCAAGAACGATCCAATCTTCTCTCATGACAGCGTCACAGGCTCTGTGTGTGAAGGAGAAGGATGGGCTCTTGTCGTGCTTTGGATGCTGTCCCACATTGTATGCTCAAAGGCAAGTTGGGGAGCCAGGACTGGCCACTTAATGATCCCCAAAGACTTTAAGAAAGACTATTCAGAGAGTACCTAACAATTCTCTGGGCTGTTTGAGATGGAGCAGTGACCCACATTGGACCTGGTGCTATTTGATGTGTTCATTGCTGATTGATGATGGACTGGAGGGCATTTAGGTTGGGTGTGGAGGAAGCGACAAATGCTGGCGTACACGATTAGTTAAAGACACTGCATTAATAATTGAAATCCTGTCATACTTATATACTATAATAATTGAAATACTATCTCAGGAAGGAAATGGCTAGTTTCTGCTCTGCGGAAGAGAACCGGGGAGTGACGGTGGATCGTGCAGAGTCAGCATCAGCAGCAGAAGATGTCCTGGTATATACAGGAGAATTGTAGGAAGATATGGGAGGAACCTTCTTGAGTTGTTCAGCCCAGAGATGTGTCAGCTGAAGTTGAGAGTTCATGGATAGACCCAGGGAGGATGTAGACATCTTGAGGACAGCAGCAAGAAAACCTAACTTAGGGAAGTACTGGACGAGCTGGGGCTGTCTAATATAGGGAAAATTGACCAAGAATGACACAATAACCATCTGCAAATATATAAAAGGAAAATGATGAAAGGCAAGGAGTGAGCCATTGCCCATCAACCTTGGAGACAGGACGAGAAGTAATGGGTTCACCTCCATCAAGGAATATTTAGATAGGCATTATCAGAGTCTTTCTAATGGTAATAATGGCATGGCACTGAGATAGGTTGTGCAGCTGATTGATTGCAAAATCTCAGTTCCTAGAGGTTTTCAGGAATAGAAACAGAATATCAGCACAAACAAATATCTGCAAATATTCAACAGAACAAATATCTGCTCAGAAGGGTTTCTGCAGAGCAGATCCTACGTTGTAGCTGTGACGATATTAAATGTCTTCAGTCCTGTCACTGCAAGGCAGTGCTCGTATATAAAATGTCATTCTTAATATTAAAAATCCATGTAAGATGGATGGTGTTATATATTTATATGTTCAGTTTTGTAAATATACACCTGAATATTAACATTTATATTCAACAATCATATAGAGGCCCATATTTAATGGGTATTTTTTAAAATTGGTGTATTATTTTTGAAATGAGAACATTAGAGTTTTCAATTTCTCCAGAAAATATTACTGAAATCAGTGATGAAAGATTTTATTTAAAAAAAAAAACAAACCCAAAATAGAAGCAACCCTGCATTTTCCAATAGAAGATGGATCAGTCTGAAGTGCAGAGTCACCCTAATTCCCAGCAATTAACTCTGAAAGGCCTCCAGAGAGTTTTCTGCTGTAAAGAAGAGAGTTAAAATATTAACTCCCTACTCTCTCTGAGTTTATATATGTGACTTATTACTGTCATTAATAGATCCTTATCTTTGCAAGGCTATCGATGGATAGGGAAGTGCCAGCTCCAGAGAGGGAAGCTTCCCCACATCACTGGAGGGGCTGGAAAATCCATCCCCACCTTCACAGATCTTTGCCCCCAGTTTTACAAGCAAAGAAACTGAATCCTGTGCAAAGGCAGAGCCTCACTTAAAGGTTACAGGGTGAAAAGCAACTCAGCACCCGGGGCAAGTGAGAACTCAAAATGCTCCTTCTAAACAACAGAAGATGTGGGAGGCTGCACGGGGGCATGAACTCCAAGATGACTCTGAAGAAGGACTGGAAAGAAGGTCAGATCAAGGTTATGATTTTTCTCCACCTACTCCAGCAAAGAAACAACTTGCTTTTGCATGGTGGAGACTCCTTGCAAATATCGTTTCATCCCTGCAGCTGTCTCAGGAACAGAAATCCATCACGGGGCCTGGCAAGTCTGGGGGCAGAGAGGTGAAATGTCTCTGCGGAGGTCACCGGGTGAATTAGTGTCAAGCCCAGGGATGGAGCTCACCAAGCCCCAGCACCCGTTGTACTGCTCACCTTGCTGCTCTGGGCTGATATTCGCATAGTTTATTAACAAAAGACCAAGACTGAAGTTCAAAAACAAAAAAGTAAAAGGAAGCGGAACGTTTAGTATTTACCAGCAGATTTTCCAGGTCCTGGGCTTTTTTTTCTCCTGCTCCTTTCCTCCAGCTGAGAGACAGAAATGGCTCCTCTGTCCTTTGAGGACCTGCCCAATATTTTGCTCTCAAGAGTGATCCACAGGCGAGTTTGTCTCTCCAGTGATAAAAGCAACCCAGACAGACGAGATGTCCCAGCCCTGAAAAAAGTGAAAAGGGATACGGAGCCTAAGGGTCCCTTCTTCACTGACCTTTTCCATGAATTTTCATCCCATCCTACCTCTGTCGCCCCAATTTCCTCAGTTGTCTTTTATCCTGCACTCAGAAAGGCAGCAACAAGTGCTCTGCTCGGCTGCTTCTGCTGATGTAGACGCTCGCCTAGAAAGATTAAACATCCTTCTAGGGACACACGGAAATAGCTGCAGGTTCCCAGCAGAGGAGGGAGGTGGATTGAGGGGGTGGATAAGGCAGAGAGAGAAGAAAACGAGGGCTTTGGTCTCGCTGTGTATGTGCATGTGTAGGGGGTGGCACTGCTCGTACACCCTGCCTTAGGGAGATAGTTAATCAATGACCATGGAGAAGTGGCCCAATAAATGCCAACAACACATTTGCTCCCACATTGGAAACATCACACACGCATGAGCAAAACTATTTTAAGAAAGTTTTACAGAATTTTTACTGGGGTTATTTTCACCCCTTGCACTGGGCACCTCAGTGCTATGGTGCACTGAGTGCACTATGGTGCTATCCCCAGTGGGTGGGAAGGAAAGAAAAGCAATCACCATGCATCCTTTCAGAAATGATGTGTTCATGATGCCTGTTGGGTCAGGGGACTGGACTTGGCCTCCTTCGTGGCAGCAAGAGCCTGGGTTTAGCTCCATGCCCACACGTCTGGTCACTGCTGGGGAATGGGATCTTTCTCTTCCATGACTCAATCAGCACTGGCCGAATATCAGTATATACGGGGTGGGAAACTGAGGCACAGAGGGAAATCCCCAATGCTTAGAAAATCCCCAGCGTCCAGACTGTTTCCTAGCTATGCAGGAAATCATGGTCTTTCAAAGTCCTTATAAGCTGGAGGAAGGAAAAAGTGGTGGAGAGCCACAGAAATAGAAGTTGTGATCACCTTCTTCCTTCCTCAGGCTTCATATTCTTACCTGTGTCAGGCTTCCCAACCCATTTTCCAATGTTCCTGTGATAAAAAAATCACTGAAGTCTTGAGATCTGTACGGTAACTGCAGAGCTGGGCAGCACCTCTTCATCTTTTCTGCCCCTAAACCAACCTGTAGCCCCGCACAAACACTTTAAGCTCTTTAGTTATTCTGGGTTTGTGTAGCCCTGGGGGAATTCCTTCGCGCTAATTAATATGGCTTTTACCGAGATTGCTATCATCACTTCCCAGAAGCCTTCTACTCACTTAAAGCATCTCATCTCTTGCACCGGGGTTTCCTTGCAAGGAAACCTGGAGCCTGTATTTCTGAGGAATCCTGCACAAAGCAGCCAAGATAAGATGCAGAGTAACAGAAACACCAGGATTTGCCGCTTGCAGCCTCATTCATACGGATCCGGGTTGGCTGCGGTACTCAATGTCTGGACCTACTGATGTCTGCTGTATCTCAGCCCAGATAAGGATCTTTACTCTGTCCCTCCTGTGGCTTTGAGAAATAATCCAAAGATCAGCCCCTGATTGTTCCAGCAATGAAAGGACGTAGACAACACAGCTCAACTGCTCCAAAACTTTGCAGAATCCTTCCCTGCCTTCCTTTTTTTTTCAGCTCCGTTTCTAAGGTTGCAGCCTTCATGAGAAAGGTGAGTTGCCCTGGCAACATCTCAACACTCTGCCTGGACATAAATTACCTGTCAGTCTCTGAGAAAATGATGAACTGGGTGAATTTGTGGGATTTCTCATCTAAACTGGGTTTTTATTTCCCCTTTCCCCAAATAACCAGTGATGCTCAAACTCTCCGGTAAATAAGAGAAAATTTAAAAAAGAGATGGACTAGTCCATTTCTGAGAACACAGTGAATGTCTGCTGTACCTATAAGCAGTGGAGCCCCAGGGGTAGGTCCTGGGGCTGGGAAGCTCCAACTCATAGAATCTCTTGGACCACAAAAGTTGAAGGTAGTTGGGGGTAGGGAAAAGGAGACAGCCTGGTCCAAGGGGAGGACAAAGGAAGCTGGGGTAGATGTCTTCTGCTTTCAGAGGTGCTGCATGTCTCTTTATTCACCTACCACTCAGCCTACCACTAAAATCAGGGTTCCTCTCTGAGCCCTGCAGGGATGATCAGGATGATGGAACTTGATGTTCTCTGGACCTTAAACCCTGGTTTAAATCCTGCAAACTAGAGCAACCCAGGCTCCACAGCTGCTCCTGAATTTCTGCCAGCACCCACAGGAGTGAAGGAAGATGCAGATTCTCCCTGCCTAGTGCAGCATAAACCCCTTGGGCCAGCACTCAGGACGCCATAGGGATGTGCAATGCCTTTGAGGGATCCGTCTCTCTGGACGTCCCTGCTTCCCTTTCCTATGAGAACAGGCTAAGAGTTGGGGGGTTTCAGCCTGGAGAAGAGAAGCCTCCAGGGAGACCCTTCCAGTCCCTCAAGGGGCTCCAGGAAAGCTGGGGAGGGACTCTGGATCAGGGAGGGGAGCCAGAGGACAAGGGGGAAGGGTTTGACCCTGCAAGAGGGGAGATGGAGCTGAGATGTGGGGAAGAACTTGTTTGCTGTGAGGGTGAGCCTGGCCCAGGTTGGGCAGAGAAGCTGTGGCTGCCCCATCCCTGGAGGGGTTCAAGGGCAGGTTGGAGGGGGCTTGGAGCAACCTGGTGTGATGGGAGGTGTCCCTGCCCAGGGCAGGGGGTGGCACTGGGTGGTCTTTAATGTTCCTTCCAACTCTAGCCATTCTGTCATTCTGTGATCCTGTGAAAAAGGAGAGGTGTGTGTGCACCACGGAGCATTTACACCCAATGGTGAGAAAGGCCAGGCAGGCACAGGCTCAGGGGGAAGCCTCCTCTCATGCACCAGGAGGGCTGGGATCTCCGCACCAGGAAGGGCTGCGGTCCTCAGTTAGTAAATTATTCAGGAAAATTTATGTAACCTTAATGCAAGCATGTTTGTGTGTCCTTGTGAGATCTCCCAGGCACCACGGATTGGATTAGCCAGGCTGGGGAACCCCAGCCACAGAATCTGCCCAGATCCTCTGAAAAAAAAAAATTAAAAAAATATAAATCACTTCTGTTTTCTTAACAGCCTTTTCCAGTGTTCTCTCTTTGCAGGAGATTCTGAGAATCTGGAGATAGCAGGGAGATGATGGCCCTTGGACACACCAGGCAGGATGATGACCTGGGATCGCTCTCTACAATTCCCTAAAACAAGGGTGTAGCCAGGGGGGGTCGGTCTCTTCTCCCAAGGAACAGGTGATGGGACAAGATGAAATGGCCTCAAGTTGCACCAGGGGAGGTTTAGGATAAATATTAGGAAAAATTTCTTCACCAAAAGGGTTACCAAGCACAGGAGCAGACTGCCCAGGGAAGTGATGGAATCACCATCCCTGAAGATATTTAAAAGATGGGTGAGGTGCTGGCTCCTGGTTTCCACTAATTGCTCCAGAATTTGCCCCTCTTCAGGACTATTGGTTTCTGATTAGCCTTGGAATCAAACCAGCAAGCAAGACATTTCTTCCAGCAGAGGAATCAGGGCTGCCTGTAACTGTGACTTGCCTCCTACCCCCTTGCACAGAGCTTCTGCCCAAGGGCTGCAGGACTGTAAAGATGCAGCTGGATGGAGAAGTGTATGGAGAAGAGGATCTCAGCTCTTACGGTCAACACCAGCCCTTTCCTCCCCTCTGGCTTCTGCAGGTGGATTTAGAGATGCACAAAGCAGGATTAGTATCTTTATGCTTGTGTCAGTGAACAAGCAGCTAGCTTCTTTCTGCATTTTTAAGGTATCTCCCCGTTTTCACACTGTTCTCCTGAAATTCCAGGTCTGAGGCATTTAAACATCAAAGAACACCCAAGTCCTTTGGACAAGCCTCCTCCATCTCCTTTTTTCCTGGAGGTAGCATTCATGCCAGGTGAATTCATTCATGCCATTGCCTCCTGCTCTCCATGGGGTCTCTTGCCAAGCCCTAGAGTAGTCTCCTGAGGTCACCCAATGAGCCATCCTGCAGTCCTGATCAGTGACTCTTATTTGGATCTTGCTGTTGTAGAAACACAGGGGGAATATCAGCTCATAAAGCAGCATGGTGCCTACACTTGCTCCATCTCTCAGTCATTTCCTACGGCTCTATGGTTTAGTGGTGATTTTGGCAGTGTTAGGTTCATGGTTGGACTCAGTGATCTGAAAGGTCCCTTCCAACCTAGACCATTCTATGATTCTGCCTTGCACAGTAACACAGCCAACCCTACGGACTGCTCAGCCTGTACCTGCCTGGTTTTGGGGCCCTCAGGATCTATGTTCAGTAAAGCTACCATCCATTGAGCTCAACTGATTCCCTTCTCCTAGAGATCTTTTTATTATTATTTTTTCCCATAGCCCAGTGTTATTCTAGAGATCTCTGCTTTCATTCTTCTCATAAAGGGCACATTTGCCCTTCCAGGCTGGCCACCCATCGGGTTCAAGAAGGGAAGGGTTTGATATCAGCCTCGTTGTCTGGGAGCCCTGCAGGGACTCAGCAGAGCAGCTCAGCACCAAGCCAAAGGCAAACACCCAAACTGCTGGAGGTCTTAATTCTAATCAGATTTACTTCTTACACTTCATCCTAATTAGAAATCATTTTGGTGGCATGTCCTACATTACACTCATAAATTAAATATTTCAATGCCCAAAACCGTTTAGCTCAATGCCTTCTTAGAATTACACTGCTTATGAAACAAAGGCAAAGCTACTCCATTAAAACTGTTCTTCTCCTAGGAACGTCATTAGACTTCATTTACTGCAGCAAATTATCTCCTACAAGGACAATATGAAAATGCCCTGAAGACTCTGACCTAAAGCATATATAAAAATCTTCTTACTTTCAGTGTGGACTTTCTGCTGCCTTTATCTGAGCAATCCCTCAAGAAGAGCCTCATGCTGCTGCGTTATCCTCCATATAGCAAAGGCCCCGCACCAGACCTCCTGCTGCTCAAAGGCGTTTCATCCGAGGACCATCCGTATGTAGGGACTCTCCAGATGGGAAGAGACTTTTAGCAAACTACTTTTTCTCCTGATCCTCTACCTTTCAAAGAGGGACATTTGGCAGCTCCTACAGTGTTTCAGGCATTGTGAGAGGACCTGGGCTGGCTCATCTAAATGTCCTAGCAAGTTGGCTAGACCATCCATGAATCACTGAATTCATTTCCCAGTTAGAGTTCACTGAAAACAAAGTTTTGGGACTACTACAGTTTATGAACCAGATTTAATTCTGAACTGGGATGAAAGAAAATCTTTTTTGGTAAAAGTGATGGTGTCAGAGCTTCTGGCCTGGAAATTGAAAGGCCAAGATTTCAATTCAGAGCCCCGAAATTCACCCTGGACTTCAGAAACTTTCCCCTTAGAAACACGATGGGAAAATATTCTCATCACATGTTTCAGCTGGAACAAAGCATTTCATTTCGAGGAAAAAGGAACTGGGTCAAAATATTCTTGCTGACTGTTCTTCTGGGGCAGACGTGGAGCTGTTTTATTATCGCTCTCAAGGTTTTATCTAATCTCAGCTTTATCTACCTCCAGTGACCATCATGACACAGGTGCAGCATCTGAACCCTTTGTTTCACCCACCACAAAGGCTTTGCACACCCAGATGTGATATTACATGGGACATTACAAATTTAATCTCCAACATTTTGCTCCTAAACTGCTGGAACAGGCACTTATTTTGGGGGGACATCAGGTTGTTTTCTGTAATGCAGAACTCACTTCATGTACCTTCAAATTGCAGGGTGAGTAAACTGCCAGCATAAAGTCTGCATTTCACATTTAGTGCTCAGCTAAACTGGATTAAGATGGGAGTGAATTTTACAGCAAAACACATTTAAAATTAAAATCCCTATTCCGAACTAGCTTAATCCACTTAAATTTCCTGTGGGGAATTCAGATGTTATTATTCTAGAACAAGGCTGTACCCACTGGGAATTAATAACATATGGTATCCTGTTTGCACAGCTTCTTTCGGGTGGTGTTTAGGGCTCATTCTGTCGTTCTGCATGTATCTTTAGCAAATAAAATACCTTATGAAGCTTAATCAGTCCTTCAGGACGTCAATTTTCCTCGTAAGTTTTGGTGGGTAAATTCATACCTGATACTGCTGTATCAGAAACAAAGGCAGCGAGTCTTAATCTGGTTCATGTTCATATGATTTTTATGGCCTGGACCCAGACAGAGAACTTTGCCCTTTTCTCTCCAGATTGCACACCAACTCTATTACTCTTTGGGGGCAAAGAATCAATAAGTTTAATGGAGCAGTCATCCCATTTATTTTTATGGGATTTAACACAGTGAAAATCACCGTTTCAGGTAGTAAAATTCCACGTCCGACCCAAACATTTTCCATCGTGTTCCAGCATCCTCCATCCCAAAGTGCAGATAAGGCCTGAAGCTTCAGAGAAAGGGCAGGGGCACTCGTAATGTGCTTAGTCAGTTGTTCAATGGGCAAAAGCAAATTCATTCCTCTTCTCTTGCAAGTGTTCTTATGTCCCGAAGCATGAGGTTTCATTACCCTTATCATAGCCTTAGTTTGCGCAGCATCAAAGGTTATTAATGGTCATAAAATTACCGATCGCTGTTTCATATGTAACCACTGCATTTCTTTTTATGGCAAGCTGGTTCCACATTTTGGTTACCCAGAGCACTTGCAGAACAATGCTGCGATCCTGCAAGTTGGATCAGCACTCATTTTATTCACATTATCCATGTGCACAATATAATATAAGCAATAATCTTTGCCTATTACTCTGACAACACAAAATCCCATTAAGGTCAATGGTTCAAGAACTCATTTGACTTTGGTGGAACATGGGCTCATTAAAATAAAGCACAAATACCACTTGAGTGGGACCCAGAAGGTCTCTGGAAATAGGGCAGAAGGGCTGTATTCTTTTAACTCTTCTTTTATACTCTTTTAACTCTCCATCACTGATATTGACAGAAGTGAGCATTTAGCAAATGGAAGGAAGAATTTTTTCATTCTGAAGGTGGTGAGAGCCTGGCCCAGGTTGCCCAGAGAAGCTGTGGCTGCCCCATCCCTGGAGGGGTTGAAGGGCAGGTTGGAGGGGGCTTGGAGCAACCTGGTGTGGTGGGAGGTGTCCCTGCCCAGGGCAGGGGAATGGGACTGGATGGTCTTCAAGGTCCTTTCTAACCCAAACCATTCTATGATTTCCGCCCTATGAGAAATTCCATTGCTGGGGAGCTTTTCTTCAGTCCAGACCAGAAGGGAAGTTATGAGATCTTGCACACACAGCTGGCTTTTCCCCCTAGAGGCAGAGCATCAGCAGCAGGGATGGTGGGACACTTCCTGGCAGCGGGTGAGGATCGAGCACCAGCAGAGGAGAAAATGCTCCCTCCCTGAACGATGTGACACCCACAACAGGATGATCCAGGCACAAAATGATAAACAGGCTGTAAGGAAATTAAAAGAGGAACAAGAAATGAGTCGGTTCATGAACTGATAAGGGAAAAAATCAAAGAATTGGCTGGTGCTGTCTTCAACGGGGTGGCACAAGATGGGCACAGACAGGACGGATGACATGCATGGTGTCATATTTTCATGTGTTTGGCTGGACTGCACGGTGAGTGTCAGTAACAGCAGAGTATGTGCTTGTGCTACAGCAGGGAAAAGAAGCCAGTTGGGGAATATTTCAATAAGTATTTTCAGATGGACCCTGGTTGGTAATTTCTGGAGCTGACAAAAATGGTGCAGACTCATAGCTGGTGTGGGGACAAGTGGATGGAGGGGTGACATCCCAGCAGGTTGGACAAATACAAGCCTTGCACCTGCATGGGGGGAAAGGGGGACCCCATGACTGTATATCAGTTACCTGGTTCAGACCCAATACACCCAGATAATCAAACCAGTCCTTTGTAAACCTCCAGAGGGTAATGTGGAGATGAATCACAGCCAGAACAGATTTGTCAAGAACGATCCAATCTTCTCTCATGACAGCGTCACAGGCTCTGTGTGTGAAGGAGAAGGATGGGCTCTTGTCGTGCTTTGGATGCTGTCCCACATTGTATGCTCAAAGGCAAGTTGGGGAGCCAGGACTGGCCACTTAATGATCCCCAAAGACTTTAAGAAAGACTATTCAGAGAGTACCTAACAATTCTCTGGGCTGTTTGAGATGGAGCAGTGACCCACATTGGACCTGGTGCTATTTGATGTGTTCATTGCTGATTGATGATGGACTGGAGGGCATTTAGGTTGGGTGTGGAGGAAGCGACAAATGCTGGCGTACACGATTAGTTAAAGACACTGCATTAATAATTGAAATCCTGTCATACTTATATACTATAATAATTGAAATACTATCTCAGGAAGGAAATGGCTAGTTTCTGCTCTGCGGAAGAGAACCGGGGAGTGACGGTGGATCGTGCAGAGTCAGCATCAGCAGCAGAAGATGTCCTGGTATATACAGGAGAATTGTAGGAAGATATGGGAGGAACCTTCTTGAGTTGTTCAGCCCAGAGAGGTTTCAGCTGAAGTTGGGAGTTCATGGATAGACCCAGGGAGGATGTAGACATCTTGAGGACAGCAGCAAGAAAACCTAACTTAGGGAAGTACTGGACGAGCTGGGGCTGTCTAATATAGGGAAAATTGACCAAGAATGACACAATAACCATCTGCAAATATATAAAAGGAAAATGATGAAAGGCAAGGAGTGAGCCATTGCCCATCAACCTTGGAGACAGGACGAGAAGTAATGGGTTCACCTCCATCAAGGAATATTTAGATAGGCATTATCAGAGTCTTTCTAATGGTAATAATGGCATGGCACTGAGATAGGTTGTGCAGCTGATTGATTGCAAAATCTCAGTTCCTAGAGGTTTTCAGGAATAGAAACAGAATATCAGCACAAACAAATATCTGCAAATATTCAACAGAACAAATATCTGCTCAGAAGGGTTTCTGCAGAGCAGATCCTACGTTGTAGCTGTGACGATATTAAATGTCTTCAGTCCTGTCACTGCAAGGCAGTGCTCGTATATAAAATGTCATTCTTAATATTAAAAATCCATGTAAGATGGATGGTGTTATATATTTATATGTTCAGTTTTGTAAATATACACCTGAATATTAACATTTATATTCAACAATCATATAGAGGCCCATATTTAATGGGTATTTTTTAAAATTGGTGTATTATTTTTGAAATGAGAACATTAGAGTTTTCAATTTCTCCAGAAAATATTACTGAAATCAGTGATGAAAGATTTTATTTAAAAAAAAAAACAAACCCAAAATAGAAGCAACCCTGCATTTTCCAATAGAAGATGGATCAGTCTGAAGTGCAGAGTCACCCTAATTCCCAGCAATTAACTCTGAAAGGCCTCCAGAGAGTTTTCTGCTGTAAAGAAGAGAGTTAAAATATTAACTCCCTACTCTCTCTGAGTTTATATATGTGACTTATTACTGTCATTAATAGATCCTTATCTTTGCAAGGCTATCGATGGATAGGGAAGTGCCAGCTCCAGAGAGGGAAGCTTCCCCACATCACTGGAGGGGCTGGAAAATCCATCCCCACCTTCACAGATCTTTGCCCCCAGTTTTACAAGCAAAGAAACTGAATCCTGTGCAAAGGCAGAGCCTCACTTAAAGGTTACAGGGTGAAAAGCAACTCAGCACCCGGGGCAAGTGAGAACTCAAAATGCTCCTTCTAAACAACAGAAGATGTGGGAGGCTGCACGGGGGCATGAACTCCAAGATGACTCTGAAGAAGGACTGGAAAGAAGGTCAGATCAAGGTTATGATTTTTCTCCACCTACTCCAGCAAAGAAACAACTTGCTTTTGCATGGTGGAGACTCCTTGCAAATATCGTTTCATCCCTGCAGCTGTCTCAGGAACAGAAATCCATCACGGGGCCTGGCAAGTCTGGGGGCAGAGAGGTGAAATGTCTCTGCGGAGGTCACCGGGTGAATTAGTGTCAAGCCCAGGGATGGAGCTCACCAAGCCCCAGCACCCGTTGTACTGCTCACCTTGCTGCTCTGGGCTGATATTCGCATAGTTTATTAACAAAAGACCAAGACTGAAGTTCAAAAACAAAAAAGTAAAAGGAAGCGGAACGTTTAGTATTTACCAGCAGATTTTCCAGGTCCTGGGCTTTTTTTTCTCCTGCTCCTTTCCTCCAGCTGAGAGACAGAAATGGCTCCTCTGTCCTTTGAGGACCTGCCCAATATTTTGCTCTCAAGAGTGATCCACAGGCGAGTTTGTCTCTCCAGTGATAAAAGCAACCCAGACAGACGAGATGTCCCAGCCCTGAAAAAAGTGAAAAGGGATACGGAGCCTAAGGGTCCCTTCTTCACTGACCTTTTCCATGAATTTTCATCCCATCCTACCTCTGTCGCCCCAATTTCCTCAGTTGTCTTTTATCCTGCACTCAGAAAGGCAGCAACAAGTGCTCTGCTCGGCTGCTTCTGCTGATGTAGACGCTCGCCTAGAAAGATTAAACATCCTTCTAGGGACACACGGAAATAGCTGCAGGTTCCCAGCAGAGGAGGGAGGTGGATTGAGGGGGTGGATAAGGCAGAGAGAGAAGAAAACGAGGGCTTTGGTCTCGCTGTGTATGTGCATGTGTAGGGGGTGGCACTGCTCGTACACCCTGCCTTAGGGAGATAGTTAATCAATGACCATGGAGAAGTGGCCCAATAAATGCCAACAACACATTTGCTCCCACATTGGAAACATCACACACGCATGAGCAAAACTATTTTAAGAAAGTTTTACAGAATTTTTACTGGGGTTATTTTCACCCCTTGCACTGGGCACCTCAGTGCTATGGTGCACTGAGTGCACTATGGTGCTATCCCCAGTGGGTGGGAAGGAAAGAAAAGCAATCACCATGCATCCTTTCAGAAATGATGTGTTCATGATGCCTGTTGGGTCAGGGGACTGGACTTGGCCTCCTTCGTGGCAGCAAGAGCCTGGGTTTAGCTCCATGCCCACACGTCTGGTCACTGCTGGGGAATGGGATCTTTCTCTTCCATGACTCAATCAGCACTGGCCGAATATCAGTATATACGGGGTGGGAAACTGAGGCACAGAGGGAAATCCCCAATGCTTAGAAAATCCCCAGCGTCCAGACTGTTTCCTAGCTATGCAGGAAATCATGGTCTTTCAAAGTCCTTATAAGCTGGAGGAAGGAAAAAGTGGTGGAGAGCCACAGAAATAGAAGTTGTGATCACCTTCTTCCTTCCTCAGGCTTCATATTCTTACCTGTGTCAGGCTTCCCAACCCATTTTCCAATGTTCCTGTGATAAAAAAATCACTGAAGTCTTGAGATCTGTACGGTAACTGCAGAGCTGGGCAGCACCTCTTCATCTTTTCTGCCCCTAAACCAACCTGTAGCCCCGCACAAACACTTTAAGCTCTTTAGTTATTCTGGGTTTGTGTAGCCCTGGGGGAATTCCTTCGCGCTAATTAATATGGCTTTTACCGAGATTGCTATCATCACTTCCCAGAAGCCTTCTACTCACTTAAAGCATCTCATCTCTTGCACCGGGGTTTCCTTGCAAGGAAACCTGGAGCCTGTATTTCTGAGGAATCCTGCACAAAGCAGCCAAGATAAGATGCAGAGTAACAGAAACACCAGGATTTGCCGCTTGCAGCCTCATTCATACGGATCCGGGTTGGCTGCGGTACTCAATGTCTGGACCTACTGATGTCTGCTGTATCTCAGCCCAGATAAGGATCTTTACTCTGTCCCTCCTGTGGCTTTGAGAAATAATCCAAAGATCAGCCCCTGATTGTTCCAGCAATGAAAGGACGTAGACAACACAGCTCAACTGCTCCAAAACTTTGCAGAATCCTTCCCTGCCTTCCTTTTTTTTTCAGCTCCGTTTCTAAGGTTGCAGCCTTCATGAGAAAGGTGAGTTGCCCTGGCAACATCTCAACACTCTGCCTGGACATAAATTACCTGTCAGTCTCTGAGAAAATGATGAACTGGGTGAATTTGTGGGATTTCTCATCTAAACTGGGTTTTTATTTCCCCTTTCCCCAAATAACCAGTGATGCTCAAACTCTCCGGTAAATAAGAGAAAATTTAAAAAAGAGATGGACTAGTCCATTTCTGAGAACACAGTGAATGTCTGCTGTACCTATAAGCAGTGGAGCCCCAGGGGTAGGTCCTGGGGCTGGGAAGCTCCAACTCATAGAATCTCTTGGACCACAAAAGTTGAAGGTAGTTGGGGGTAGGGAAAAGGAGACAGCCTGGTCCAAGGGGAGGACAAAGGAAGCTGGGGTAGATGTCTTCTGCTTTCAGAGGTGCTGCATGTCTCTTTATTCACCTACCACTCAGCCTACCACTAAAATCAGGGTTCCTCTCTGAGCCCTGCAGGGATGATCAGGATGATGGAACTTGATGTTCTCTGGACCTTAAACCCTGGTTTAAATCCTGCAAACTAGAGCAACCCAGGCTCCACAGCTGCTCCTGAATTTCTGCCAGCACCCACAGGAGTGAAGGAAGATGCAGATTCTCCCTGCCTAGTGCAGCATAAACCCCTTGGGCCAGCACTCAGGACGCCATAGGGATGTGCAATGCCTTTGAGGGATCCGTCTCTCTGGACGTCCCTGCTTCCCTTTCCTATGAGAACAGGCTAAGAGTTGGGGGGTTTCAGCCTGGAGAAGAGAAGCCTCCAGGGAGACCCTTCCAGTCCCTCAAGGGGCTCCAGGAAAGCTGGGGAGGGACTCTGGATCAGGGAGGGGAGCCAGAGGACAAGGGGGAAGGGTTTGACCCTGCAAGAGGGGAGATGGAGCTGAGCTGTGGGGAAGAACTTCTTTGGTGTGAGGGTGGGGAGAGCCTGGCCCAGGTTGCCCAGAGAAGCTGTGGCTGCCCCATCCCTGGAGGGGGTCAAGGGCAGGTTGGAGGGGGCTTGGAGCAACCTGGTGTGATGGGAGGTGTCCCTGCCCAGGGCAGGGGGTGGCACTGGGTGGTCTTTAATGTTCCTTCCAACTCTAGCCATTCTGTCATTCTGTGATCCTGTGAAAAAGGAGAGGTGTGTGTGCACCACGGAGCATTTACACCCAATGGTGAGAAAGGCCAGGCAGGCACAGGCTCAGGGGGAAGCCTCCTCTCATGCACCAGGAGGGCTGGGATCTCCGCACCAGGAAGGGCTGCGGTCCTCAGTTAGTAAATTATTCAGGAAAATTTATGTAACCTTAATGCAAGCATGTTTGTGTGTCCTTGTGAGATCTCCCAGGCACCACGGATTGGATTAGCCAGGCTGGGGAACCCCAGCCACAGAATCTGCCCAGATCCTCTGAAAAAAAAAAATTAAAAAAATATAAATCACTTCTGTTTTCTTAACAGCCTTTTCCAGTGTTCTCTCTTTGCAGGAGATTCTGAGAATCTGGAGATAGCAGGGAGATGATGGCCCTTGGACACACCAGGCAGGATGATGACCTGGGATCGCTCTCTACAATTCCCTAAAACAAGGGTGTAGCCAGGGGGGGTCGGTCTCTTCTCCCAAGGAACAGGTGATGGGACAAGATGAAATGGCCTCAAGTTGCACCAGGGGAGGTTTAGGATAAATATTAGGAAAAATTTCTTCACCAAAAGGGTTACCAAGCACAGGAGCAGACTGCCCAGGGAAGTGATGGAATCACCATCCCTGAAGATATTTAAAAGATGGGTAAACGTGGTGCTGAGAGACATGGTTGGTGGTGGGCTTGGCTATGTTGGGTTAACGGTTGAACTCGATGATCTTAAAAGTCTCTTTCAACCTATACGATTCTAGGATTCTACAATCTAGGATTCTCCATTCTAGGACAATATGTTCTAGTCTCCTATCAGCTCTGGCCATTTATACCCCGTTACCCAGCTCTACCTGGGCTGCTCTATCTGGGGCACAGAGCCACCCCAAGGAAACTCTGAAACCCGGCCAACCAAAGCCCAGCACATCCTAATTCAGCCCGGGATTAAAAGATCCCCAAAGATTGATGTGTCCAAGAGCCATTAACATTCAAGGGGACTGAAAAATCACAGCCTAAATCTGCAGTGAATGTTCCCGCTGCTGCTGGAGTTTGGATGTCAGGAGCATTTCCACGGTGTCCGGCAGCGTGCAGGGAGATTTCAGTCCTGAACACAATTACTTTCACGGAGTTTAAATTTAAAAGTATCTTGCTTTTCTTTCTATTTTTATTTCTTTTTTTCTTTCTTTTTTTTTTTCTTTTTTTTTTTTGGTCTCTTGCATTTAATAAGAAGAAAGAAAGAAAGAGAGAAGGGGAAACATCAGCGCAGATCCCGTCAGTGCCAAGCCTGACGCTGGCGAGGCAGACCGCATTACAGTCGTGATCTTATTATTAATTTCAAAGTGAATTTAATAGGTCACTTAATACTCAATGAGTAAGAAGAAAAATGTCAAGAGGAAGAAAAACACAGTCCAGAAGCAACATTATGGATATTGAACCTCATGCTTCAGAGCTTTCTACAGCCCAGCTCCAGGGCTTTTATTCAATGACAAGAAACAAAGGTGTGTTCCTCATCAGAGCTAATTAACTCCTAATGAGTACAGTGCAACAAGTGGGTTTGCATGAGAGTCGCCAGGTCAAGGTGGGGTTGTCCTGGGCCCGCATCTTCACGTGAAAACTATCTCCTCCCTTCATTAGGAGCTCATCCCACGGCGCAGTAGTGGATTCACGTCACGTCACCACCTCCCTCCTGGGAGAAGGAGCCTGTAGCAACGGGGATGGAGCTTAATGAGGAGGATGGGGTACAACGTTCCCCATCTGCCCAGCACAACGCATGCGGTGCTGAGTTTTACGTCCCTTTCGGAAGCAGTTGGTGCCAGCCCCGTCACAGCCCAGCCGCCGGCCGCCGGGGGTGGAGGCTTTGATGCCATCTGGTCCTTTCTAAGGGGAAAGAGGCAGTTACGTGAAAAAGGAAGCAGGAGTGATGCTGTTACCCGAATGCAAACATAATGGACAGACTAAAGCTATGATGTGAATTATAGGGAAGTTTTCGATCAAAGTTGAGTTTTTTAATTAATTTTTTTTTTTTTCCAAATAAAAGCTTTGGGAATGAGTGTTTTAATTATCATATCTGAGAGCGCGTGTTAAAATAAAACAAAACATTCCCATTCCCAACCTGTACATTCCTGTGTTGACTCCTCTCCTCCCTCCCTTCTTTCTGCCAATGGAAAGGGTGACAACATGGGGGGAAGGGACAAAAACCTGAAGGAAACATGGTCACTTCTCAGCAGCTGAGGGTCTTTTGGTGGATAATTTTATCCTTCTATAAGAAAAGTGAACAGCTTTTTGGTGGAAGAGGATTATTGCAGGCCCTCCTGTAAAAGTCAACTTGTCCATGTTGGCCAGATCTTATTATAGGACATTAAATATATTTTTTTCTCATTCCCTATTCCTGTAAGTGCTGTTAAGGACCTTTAGCAGTTAAGGAAACTGAGGCAGGGAGTGACAAGGCAATATATAAGGTCACACAGTAAATCCTGGGCAGGAACAGAGCCAAGCAGAGATTCATCTGCTCTGCAGATAGGTGAATGTTTGTTATTCAGCTGTTGTTTTCAATTGAGTAATGGGTAGGATCTTTCCTCCCTTACACTGTGCTCCTTCCAGCTACCCCTCCAGACGAACGGGGACACGGGGCCATGTCCCTGCTCTGTCCCTTCACATGAATTGCCTCCATCACCCTGTGGGGCGAGACCCCTCTGGCAGGGTCTGGGGTGCAGGCACACGGTGGGCATCGCCCGGCACAGCCCTTTTCAATGGATGCAGCAAAAATCACTCAATGGTCCTGTCAGGGCCCTGTGCTGGGAGGAAATGTTTATCGGCCGTGACAGCCCCTGTCTGAGAGCATAAGGAGTGGCAGGGTGATGGATACAGCCTTTTCTTTCTCTAGCTCCAAGGAGCATTTTTATTTTTACTTGGCGTTAGGGCAGCCAGATTGCATCTGCTACAGTCTTTAGACCCCGTTACGGCGGCCAGCAGTGATCCCCTGGGCATGAGCAAGGGAAGTGCTCCCAGATGATGTGTCAGGAAGCTGCCAGGGTGTGATCACGATGCCGGGCATCCTCTGCCCTGCTCTAGCGAGAGACACCAACACAACCTTCGGTCAAGAGAAACAAGTTACATGAAAAAGCCCAGAAATCCCTGAAGTCATGGATACTCCAAACCACCATCACGCGATTAGTCACCCGAAACCAAAGCCCAGCAAGAACAGCCCCAAACAGCACAGAAACCCATGGTGGTGCTCCCATGGCACATGGTAACACCACCTGATCCTTGGGTGCTGCCTCGCCGTGGGCAGAGGGGACCATCTGAGGCTTTTTGGGGGCCAGCACAGAAATAATTGCTCGCATTTAGCAACCAGAGAGGGTATTTATAGAAAACCATTAAAACAAATCCAATCTTCTTACGTTCTCCCTTGTAGACTGCTCATCACATTTCATTTGCTCTTGAAAGCAGCCTGCGCCTGAGCCCGAGGACATTGCGCTGCGGGGACCAGATCGCGTTCATTTTGTTTTTATCTACATCTGGTAACTAGGTTAAAATCTAAAGTAGCACTAATCAGGCTAAAAATAACGCGGCTCCCACCGCAGGATCAGGCCATCATTACCGTTCACATCACCACTAATGTTAGCGTGCTCCTGACACCTGACAAATAGCATAGCTTTTAAAGGTAATTTAATGAAATTGTTAACTTTCCCCAAGCTCTGCCTTTTCAATGTTTTCATTTGTATTTACACACTGTATCGGGCACTGTGCTCTGTAGTATTTCAGCCCAGCGCTAAACATCACAGTGATTTGGGGATTATGAAAACTCTTAGAAAGAGATTTGGTTGAAAAAAATCAGTGCGGTATTTTAAGTTTCTCCAAGCCTAAGGATGAAGAGTCCGGAGACGTTACCTGAGATGGGTGACATTATTCATATCTAGAAGCTTTGGTTTGGAGCAGGGATGGATTTGGTGACTGAGTAGTCCTTTCTGACCCAAGAAGAAATTTCTCTCTGCTTCCATGCAACGATGACCCTCTTCAGCTATTGCAGCAGAGGGCTGAGAACAAGTAAAACTCACTAATCCTGCAGCACCTGGACACCCCACTCAGTTCATGCCTTTACTTGGTGGTTCCTGGCTAAACTCATTGCATTCCCAGCTTGTTCCTTACCCCTCTCCTGTGGCCATGCTGGACTCAAGGTACTGGGGTAGGTGCATCTTTGATGGGTCTCAGCAAAACCTCTCTTCTTCTTACAAAATTTCACCCCAAATTTTTTTACCCCAAAGCTTTCATCCCAGATGGTCTTTATCCATTCCATTTCACTGACTTCTCTCGACTGGCTGACAGGCAGAGAGAGGTCCCACAGAGACAGAAGCCCCAGCACAGAGGGGTACACGCACTGGGTGACTCAGGAATACTCTTCATACCACCAAATTTCCAGGCATTTTGCACTTTTCAGGAGACACCAACCAGCAAAGGCAGAGGAAAAGGCATTGGTACCATCAGTGCACTGGATATAGAAGGATACAGCAAATCCTGAGGCAGAGGTGCTGGGTTTGCTCTGGGTTTGTACAGCACCGAGCATGAGTAGGTCCCCTCTGGGACCACACACAGTCACCCTAAAACCCACATTTTCTCCTTGCCTTTGAACACACTCCTAGACGTAGCCCTCCTCAGCTGACGAGAGCAGACCTGCATACTTAGATTTCAAGCTGTTACATACTCAGGAGCCTCTTGTGTCCTTGGATATAAACAGTTTTGGGAACGGAGCCAAATCACACCCCAGGCCACAATTTATTGTGTTTTTTTAAGAAAACGGGAGCATAATTGATCTCTGCACAAACTCTCCAGAAAAATCAGCTCCATGCAAGCCTTATCTCAGACCTACTTACAGCATCTCAACATAATGGGGGCTATTTATGTCCCTGCCTCCTCTAAAATAAAACACATTCTTTAAGCCATTTGCAAGCGAGATCATCTCTGTTTCTTCAGCAAATGTATAAATAATGATAATGCAGCTAGAAACATGCTTTATAACTAGGTCTGTGGCAGCACAGGGAGTTGCATCAGTCTGCGCAGATGTTCAACCTCCATGGACAGGCACATGGTGCCTCTTCTTTACAGTCCAAAAACCTTCTGCAAACAGAGAGGAGGTATTTGTATTCCTGCCCTGGCTCAGCCTCTCGGGAGGCAATGGTCCCCCTGAAACACAAATGGATCTTATTCATTTCTCTTTATCTCCCACTACAGATCACCACCTGACTCTCTGGAGGTGCCAAACACCTCCAGTCCCCTTTGAATCAAGCATGTGCTCATCCATCCTCTGCCTCGCACCAGCATCTCCAGCTCCGCACCGGGCAGGATTGCTCACTTGCTTTTCATGGTAGGAATGAGGTCCAGCAAGCAGAAGGTAGAAAAAGAGAATTACCAACCTAGCAATTGTCTTGGCTGTGTGAATGCCCCTCTGGATGGCAGCAGAGGGGAGATGCTAAAAGCCCAGAGTAGGCATATGGGAGCTCTGACTCCTTATTTCAGTGTTCAACCTCCCCAGGAGCTCTCATGGTGCTTAAATTAAAACACGACATGGACAAATTTTCAAGTTTCCCCTTCTTTTGACAACATACATATTTTCATTTAGTCATCATTCAGTCCTTAGTATTTGTTTCTGTTAATAGATGGAAATCCTGATGTCCTGGTCTGCTCTCAGGTGACCAGCAGATGTGCTTCTATCAGGCAGCAGAAGGGCAGGAGGAAGGAGGCAGAGACACCACATCATTTGCCCACACTCCCGACACCATGTGAAACAAGGATGGGGTTAAACCCAAAGTCCCACGCTGGGTTTCAGGTTTCTTTAATGCTGTCAAATATTTTTATTGTTTCTTCTGAATTTTGGACTTAGCGTGGAACAGTCTGTTCCCCCGGAGAACGTTTAAGGCTGCGTTCGGCATGTACCAGTTGTCCCCCACCCCACTCATCAGAATCAGGAGCACAGCCCTATGGGGACTGGCTTCCCCAGCAGCACAGGGATAATTAAGCAGGATGCAAATTGCCCCTGACTCCTGCATACATGTTGCCCTGCACTGCTGAGAACATAAATGCATATTAGCAGTGGAGTTATCAGAAGAAGCATTAACGAGAGGTCTGGGAAGGGATGGATAGAGATATCCTTGATTTAAATAAAGGAGCACAGGGAAAATGCATATTCATATGTAGCCTCCTGGGAAAGCAATTTGTAGGAATAATATACGTTTTCATAGTGTGGAGAGCTGCCAGCTGACAAAACATATTCTGTAATGAATGGCTGAGAGAGTGTCAGAGTCAACAGCTAGCCATAATCCCAAACAGCTAGCCATAATCCCAAAATCTGTCCATAATCTATACCTGCCCCAAGGCACAAGACCCATGTCAGGACAAAGACACTCTTTGATGCAGGTCTGGGCTGAAAGTTTAGGCTAAAAACTTGCAGCATGGGGGAAATGAGCCCCCATTTCCTCACAGTGATAAATGCATTTTAGCTTTGGATTCGGGTTTCTCTCCTCTCTTTCAGCACAGTTGCAGACTGTGCAGAAGTTGAACTGCCAGGAGTGGGGCACTGGGTTTTGGGGGACAAACATCAGACTGTGCTGTGGGTGGACCTAAAGCACAAAGAAGCTCCAGGCAAACCAGCACTAATGCCAACCCTTGGGTGCTGAACAAGACATCGCCTATAGATGCATCTGTGATGGTGGGTGGAAAAACGCTAGAAATAAACAACCCCCACACTGGGAAAACTGGACCTACCCTGAGATTTCCAGCCCTGGTTGTGTGGGCAAGAAACACACACTGGTCGGAAGGTCGTAGCAGCAGATTCATTCACAAGGACGAACGAGGGCTGGATGTCCATGACCAGGAACATCCCTTTGCCCGAGTGCATTGCAGCCTGGCACATTTTTCCTTGCTGTTCTTGAGCCCCTGGGGAGCAAAAGCCCTTCATCCCTTTTTGGGATGCACAATAGCAAGAGGCTGAGCTTTGCAGTGACACCAGCCACTGTGATCTCTGCAGACGTGGGTCTTACACACACACACACACGTGTATGAGTCCCAGTTCCTGCCTTTGCTATTTCTTCTCTGTGTGAATAAAAGCCTCCCTGTGTCTGGGTTTGTTTTTCTAGTATTCCCTCCCTCCCGTGTGCCTGAAACCCTCGCCAGCCACGGCAGCAAGTGCAAGGAATGATGTTTCTCCAGTACAAAGATGGGAGCCCCTGCTTCTAAATGAACTCAGCAGAAAAACAAGCAGGAACAACCCGATGTGTCAGCCTGCTTTTACGAATCCAGCCCGCGGAGTGCAATTAAGAACAAGATCACTCAGCAGTGGCTTTCCAAACCCTCTTGCATTGCTTTTCCCTGCCTGGCGGGAGGGAAGGGGAAACATCAGCCTTCTCTGGTGCAGCTCTTGATCGTGAACTAATGCACAGCTCAGAGCCAAGATGAAGGAACTGAACCAAATCCGATTAATTAGAGCATCCAGACAGGCAGAATCCTTCCTGTGGTCCCTGTAATGACAGAGGTTATATTTTACCTTCCCTGAACAGAGAAGGAAGAAGCAATCTCCAATATCCTCCAGGGATGGTTCTTACACCTGCACCACCACCGTGGCACTGGGTTCAGAAGTGGAACTGACAATGCATGGGCAAGGGAAGGCTCACAGGGATGCTGATGGCTTTTTGATGCTTGGCATGGAATAAAATACAGAATATACAGGTCCTGTTTGAACCAGGAGCTCAGACCCACTTTCCAAGTGAGCAGAAGCTGCAGTGCATTTGCTGCCAAGTGGTCTGCAGGAGGTAGATCCGAAGGACTGTCTAGCTTAGCATCTCATGGACAGCAATCACATCACGAGACCCAGCTCATGAATGGAGATCATGGATGAAGGTTGTTCCCACTACAAGGCCACCAGGGGCTTCAAACAAGCCAGGACCTCACAGTCCTGCTGAGCTCGGTGCTGCTACAGCTGCTACCACTCTTCATTAGGCAACCAGAGAAAACCTCTCCCGTTCACACGGGGCCAACTGCCCAGTGTAAAGGCTACTACAGTCTAGTGACACACTTTGATTAGTTCTGCTAAGTCTGGATTTGAACCCCAGAAGCAGATTTCACAGGAGCTGTGCTGGACATGTAGCACCATCAAAGGGCTCTTTGGAGAGGCAGTGGCAGGGATGGAGTCTCCTTTACAATGTTTGTAGAATACCCAGTTGTAAGTAGCCTATGAGTACATTTAGACTAGCAAATTGAGTCACACTCAGGCATGGGCCTGTGCCCTTGAATGGTCCCAGTAGTGTTCCCAGTAAACATTTGAGTTGCCAGCAAATAGATGTCCCTTTTTTGGAAGATAAGGCCCCTGTCTTGAGCTGTTCTCAAGCTGTGTCCAAGTGTGACCTGGGACTTGTTGGTACAGGCCAGTATCATTCCAGGGAGCACAATTGTAAAGTCTACTCATTGACTGCTCATGGCCAGGAAATGTCCTGTCCCTGTCCTTGTCCCTGTCCTATTTGCCAGTGTAGATGAAGCTTGGAAAGGCAGATGGAAGAAAGAAAACTGCACACATCACCTCCCCTGCAGCTGCCCCTCTCTGGAGTGATTTACAAACTATTTGCAGCCACTGTGGGTGCCTCCACCTCTTCCAGTAAGTTGAATACAACAGCCTGTCTTCAGCCACCAGGAACAGGCCAGCACAGTGGCCCAGCAGCAAAGCAGGTAAAGAACAATAGGAATTCATTAAGCAGCACAGCGTGCTCCCCCACCCGAGTGCTTGGCTGTGATTTCACTCCTTTCCTAAGGTTTGTGGAGCTATTAGGAGATAATTTGGTCCTGTGGTAGGAGAAACGACTTCCTCAGCTTTGAGGCTGTTGATTTGTTTTAGAGATTTTTCTCTTTTATTCCTTCCAGACTTTTCTGATTTCTCTTTCAAGCCCTTTCCACAAATCCGTGTTAATTTGTTAACTCAGATTTGTTGACTTGGTTTATCCTCTGCCTTGACATGATGCCATAAAGCCATGAACAGCATGGATGGGGTGGGATAACTCCCAGGAGTCTCCCAAGTGAACTGGAAAATTCAGATTACTGCAGCCCAACCTGAAAGGAGTTCAATTTCTAGAAAATGCCCTGAACCTGAGACACCCACTGTTTTCATTCCTTTTGAAAATTTTAGTATTGAGAATGGTGCTGCTTGTGGCTGGCTAGTTCTATCACGAAATTGTCCATTTTCATAATGCTCTCTGGGGGTTTCTAGTCTGAGAAATTTAGTTATAAAACTTACTTTAGACTTTTTGTTCATGTTCTTGAAAGAGCAGCTCAAACAAGGTATAAATCATAGATCTTAACCAGTTCTTAAAAACTTCCAGGGCTGGCAGCTCCTTAACTGCTCCTGAGCAGCTTGAGTCTCATCCTTTAAAGCAAAACCTATTCCTCTTCGAAATCACAAATTACCACAAAATTGTTCTCCATTTCAAACTTAATGTAGCACTGTGGTTACTGTGAAATCAGACAGCAGTCATTGTGTGCAAGCAATGAACTTCTTAATGATGCCTGTGGCTACAATGGCATCTATGATGTTTATTGTGAAGGTCTTTTGAACAACTGGACGACAGCAGCATCATCTGAAGCCTGAAGCCTGAAAACAGAGGTGTGAATAGGTATCTTGGCCTGGATTTCCTCACTCTGCTCTGAGGAGTGGTACACGGGAGCTGGCAGCTGCTTTGTGGAGTGGGGGGATTGAGTTAAGCGGGGTCCAGAGACCCATGTTGGCTCTGCAGGGGAAAGCCTGGGGTGGGGGGACACGGAGGGGGATGGATTGGTAAACGGCTCCACCAAAACACTCTGTGCATGGAGGTGGAGAGTGGTTGCCACCACTGCTGCTGCAGGATGAGTCATTTTAAAAAGACACACTTTAATTTTTACAAGGAGATGTGTGACTATCCCCCCGCCCTGGGAGGGTAACGTGTGCTGCAGACATGCTGCCCCTCCAATACTCACTGCCCAGTCCTCTCCTTTGGACCACCCACACCTAGAAAACCTTCACAGAAGGCCAAAGTGTAAGCATTTCCCTGCGAATCCCCAGCCTGCAGAGCACTGACACCCAGCCTTCAGCCTGCTTTCAACAGCCAACACTCTTGAAGGCTCTGAAGGATCCTGCATCCTTCACTGGGTCTCACTGCAGGTGATGCTGCTGCTGCTGCTGGTGCCAGCCCCGCTGCCAAGGCTCAGCCTCTTGACTTCCTCTTGTGGTGGAGTTTCTCCTTGTCATCCTGACCCCATTCAGTCTCTGTGCTTAATGAATTCCTGGCACTTTATTAGCAAGAGATAGCCAAGTGTGATAAAGGCCATTTTACAGCAGTTGGATGAGTTGGCAAAGAAAAAAGCAGAATCGAATGCTGTCATCAAAGAGATGCTTAGCTATAGATTATAAGAAATCTTTACATAGCAGCAAAGAGCATCTTAAGGCACAGAAATGGGACTTGGCAGGCTGGGACTCGTGTCCTTGTTTTGTCATGGACAACCTGTATGACTTTGCTGAGCGTGCAAAGGGTCTAATCCTATGAAGTGCTGGACCCTTTTTTATTGATCCAGCAAAATTCAGCAGCACCTGACACCCGGAGCATGCCAAGAGGATTTTCAGAACACAGATGAGAGTCCTGACTGCCTTGAAGGATTCAGCCCTTTTGTCTCTACATCGCACATCTGCAGTAGCACATCTGCAGGAGAGAAACCACAAGGCTTTCCTGTGCAGATCAGAGAGGACCTCAGCTGGTGGCTATCAGACCATCTCAGAGCCACCGCCCGAGTCACTCCTGATGTCCTTGTGAGCTGGTTAACATTACTACATGTCTCATCTGGAGAATCACAGAATCCCAGACTGGTGGGGGTTGGAAGGGACCTCTGGAGATCATCCAGTCCAACCCCCTGCCAGAGCAGGGTCACCCACAGCAGGTCCTACAAGATCATGTCCAGGAGGGTTTGAATGTCTCCAGAGATGGAGACCCCACACCCTCTCTGGGCAGCCTCTTCCAGGGCTCTGCCACCCCCACAGGAAAGAAGTTTTTCCTCATGTTCAGACAGAATTTCCTGTATTCCAGTTTGTGTGTGTTGCCCCTTTTCCTTTCGTTGGGCACCACTGAAAAGAGAAACCAAGGGACAGGGCGAGGAAGCAGCTGATTTAGCTGTGAACTAATCTCCACCCCCCAGTTTTGCCATCCCACCACCCCAAACACCAGACTGTCACACACCAACACCTGCAGGTAAGAATCCAGGCTCAATCACCACCTGCTGTAGGAATCAGCAGGTCCTGCAAGCCCAGGGCCCATCAAGAAGCAAGGAGGACATGTCACCCATCACCACACCGGGAGAACCGCAGGCACCTGGGCAGAGGCAGCAGGAGCTCGGGGTGGGCTGAGCTCTCCCAGACACTTTTCATTTTGTTTCTATGAAATGTATTCAATTATTTCCTTTCTGGTACAGGGCTGACGCGTTATGGCTTTGCTGCATTAATGAACTGTAACAGGCGGCTTTGTCCTCGCTGTACCCACCTGTATTGTCTGGGGTGTTTTTGCTACGGCTCTCATTTCTGCTGCCTCCTTCACTCCAGCCTTTTCCTGCTGTGTCCTCTTCTCCACACAGCACTCGCTAATGGGGAATATTCCTCCTTTGCATTTCTAAGGGCTGTTTCATCCAGGGATCCCAACGCACCCAGCCTCCTCAAACACCCCTGTGAAGCAGACAGCACAATTCATGCACACGCGACTGAGGAGCTGAAGAGATGCAGCCAAGACCAGGAGATGCAGCAGCAGCAGCTGGGGCATGAAGAATTAGCAAGGTGGAGATTTTGAGCTCATTAACCCTTCAGAGGGGCTGAGTGTCACCTTGGCCCCGGGGGCTACAAGGACCAGGGGTGCTGCTCTCAAACTGGCCCCGGGCTGTGCTGTGCCCACAGATGCATCAGGCTGGGGTGGTTGGGGCTTGGCACGTCCCACTCCCCTGCAGAGAGTAAACGTGCCCCCAGGTTTATTGCACAGATGAAAGTTTGAAATTGGATTTCAGTCTCGAGAGAGACCTTGGTGATGTAGGACCTGAAATACCCCAAATTTTCTCAGGAGATAAGCTCTTAAGGGGCTGAATAACATCATGATTGTTGTTACTGAAAAGGCGGAGGTAGAGGAACCTGCTGGAGCAAATCCTTAGCATTGCGTTGCTGCTGTCCCTCCTGTCACACAACCAGCTGGCGTCTCCACCTACCAGACAAATCCTTCAACACAGGAATGGCCTTTTCTTTTTTTTTTTTTTTTTTTTTTTTTTTTTTTTTTTTTTTTTTTTTTCCTCCCACTCATAAGCCGGGACAATGAGCAAAGGTTAAGTCATGGCTGAAGTTCAGCCCCTCTTAGGAGGATGAGAAGACAGAGGAAAACAAAGAAGGAGAGAGAGAATGTTGAAATACCTTTCTTAATATTATGAAATGTCATAACTAGTACAAACAAGAGAGAAACAAAGGCCATACGGAGAGGAGAAGGGTTACACGCGATGAGTTTGTGTGCCCTCAATGTAGCAGTGTCTGCTGAAACCCAACCTGGCCACCACGGGGACTCGCGGTGGCCAGGCCATGGGGAAGCATTGGAGGAGTGGAGAAGGCAAATACAACGTCTGTGTTTGTCAGACCCGGAGCCTAGAAGCACACACAGACTGATTTCCATATCCCAACAGATCCTCAAACAAATCATCAAGCAGTTTCTAAGCACCTGGAGGATAATAAAGTGATAAAGAACAGCCAATGCGAATTTGTTAAAAACAAGTCTTGTCAAACCGAACTAATTTCTTTCTCTGACAGTAACTGGCCTTGTGAAGGGGTGGGGGGAGGGCTTCAGATGTGATATATCTTGACTTTAACAAAGCTTTTGACACAGTCTCACATGACATCCTAACTAAATGCAGTTTAGGGGAAACCCCCGTGAGGCAGATGCAAAATTGGTGGGAAAATTGTACTCAGAGCGTATTTATTCACATTTAGTTGTCAAAATAGGGAAGATTTCTCATCTGGGGTCCTTGTAGAAAACTTGTCCAAGTCCGAACACTTCTCTTGAAAACCACAAAAATAACTAAGATGATACACTTTTAAATTATTGTGTGTGATCCAAAGAAGGGAGCGAAGCTTGGGAGGTACAGGGTTAGAACTCAGAATGAAAAGGACACAAGCAAAATAGTCTGAAATAAGTGAAGGTGAAATAAAAAAAAAGAAAAATTAAAAAGAGGATTACATTAAGGAGAAAGAAACCAAACACACAGAATCAAGGCAGCAGCAGAGCTGAGAAGGGACAGACGTGGGCTCTATCTCTCTTTTCTCTAAATGTTTATTAGTGGGGACACAGCTATAGCCTGCTTTGGGGTCCTTCTTGCCAGTCCCAGTGAAAAAGCAGGTGATCAGTTTACTCCAGCTGTCCCATGTCCCATGGGAGCAGGGGAAGACCCAGCTAAAACACCCCCCAGAGTGACCAGGTAGGATGAGCATTAGGAGGTGTTTCTAAAATAAGGACCTCGGGCTCTGAGTGAGGTTAAGGGAGGAGACAGGGAATTTTGTAGACACCAGGGACAGCCAGACTGGTGTCCTCCCACAGGACAGCAGAGCAGGCTGGTCTCCATCATCCCCTGAAGCCACTTCCAGCCGTTCATTTCTGTATCCTCCTCATCTTCCAGAACAAGTGTCTTGCGAGACGACCAGAACCACCCCAGCGTGCCCTGACTTCCCCTCCTAGCCAGTATTTTAGCCACGCTCACGCTTCAGTCATGCTGTGTGAATGTGTTGCCTTGATGCATTAAGGGAGGATGCGACTCGAGCTGCCTCAGAAGACAGTGGGTAGTTTTTCAAGATGATCCTGGCTGCCCTCTTTGCTGTAAGCAGACAGGCTTACATGATTACACTGTCAAGGCACAGTGGCCTCCTCTCTGCAGAACAAGAGGGGTCATTTTGCCAGTCAAACCGTGTTGACATCAAAAGGCAGCGCAGGGGCATGTGTAGGGGGCAGGCAGGGAGGGTCCAGCAACCAGCTCCTTGGGGACACCCACTCTGACAGCTCCAGCATCCAACGTACCCACCCCACCAGCCAGGAAAGGGGCAATCTGACAGCCAAAGAGGAGCCCGGTGCCCCCCCAGTGCTTACAGGGGTCAAACAGAACCTTCTGCACCACATTTAGGGGATAGTTTCCCAGCCAGAGAGCCCAGCAGTTTGTCACCACTCAAGAGTTTAGATTTGGTCCCTCTGTTTGTCCCATGTTGATGCATTCGGATGTTAGAAACATGTTAAAAATGCAATTAGGGGCAGATCCTGGAAAAGCTGAATGTCATCCCTCTATGTCTTTATTTAAAATCAAATCCAGCTTCATTTTCATGTCTTCCTTGGGCTGGGGCTTAGCAATAATTTTCACTTGTATAAATACACTCGCAATGTGTGTACACATATTTCTGCTGTTCCAACAGGAAATAAGAAGTCATCAATAAAGCGTATTATTTCTACACCTCCAGCAATAACGCAAGCAGCGACAGCAGGCACCAAAAAAGACCATCTCTCTGGGGCTTTGGCAGAGCGCGGGTGCTGCGTTTAGCCCTGTATGATATTAGCTCTGGGAGACAGAGCATCCTGCCCGAAATACCGGCCTGAGAAACAGGAACTGCAGCATCCTCGTAAATGATGGCATCCTTGCACCATCGTTTTCCCAAAGTGCCCGGGATGGAGCATGACATGGATGTTTCAGCCGGTCCCTAGGTGTGAGCAGTGTGTTTCAATCAGCTGGGCAAGCCCTGCCTGGGGAGATGTTAGAGAAGAGCAAACAGCACGGGAGAGGATAACCCCCTCACCCCCCAGCTGAGCTGTACGACAGCATTTCAACAGCCCAGGATTAACAAGCTCCCCCTCCCGCTCTGGTGGGTGGAGAATTGCAAATACCCACTTGCAGCTGATGCTCGGGCTGATTCCTGTCCAGAAAGGGGCAGCGAGGTCCTTTCGGCGTTGACGTGGGACAACGCTTGCTCTCGGGTCTGATCTCTGGCAGGTGGCAAAGAGCTCCGGCTGCTGGCTCTCTGCTACAGAAATAGCTGATGTGCACACGCTTTCTGTGCATTCAAATCCAAATTTCCAGGGAGGAGAGGAACAGGCTGGGTCATGCTGTCAGAGCAAAGATCAGATTTTGCATCTATCAGGATCTTCTCTGATGTCCTCCTCCTCTATACATTAATTTTTTCTCTACGCTACATTGGTGAGTGTTGGCATAGAGAGCAGGGAACTGGGTGGGCTCCCTGCCCTTACGGTAGGTCTGGAGCCTGCTCCCCAGCACAGCCAAGAAAGACGATTTTTGTGTCAAGAACTCTTGAGACCCAAAGCCCCTCACACTCCTGCAGATCACCTGCATCACCCAGGGTAGGTCATCTTTGGGCATGTTGTCCAGATGGGCCTGGGCTCCTTTGCCCAGGCTGATATTGGTCACTGTGAAGCATTTTGGGTGCCTCATTGCCCCATCTCATGACAGTGATGCTACAGATTTTCCCTCACTCTTCCCTTCCACCGATTACCAGATTTTGTGTGATGTCACACGGCAAAGAAATGCTCTTTTTGCTACACAGAATCACAGAATCATGGAATGGTAGAATGGTTTGGTTTGGAAGGGACCTTTAAAGACCACCTAGTCAACCCCCCTGCCATCAGCAGAAACATCTTCAACCAGACCAGGTTTCTCAGAGCCCCATACAACGTGACCTTGAGTGTTTCCAGGGATGAGGAATCTCCCACCTCTCTGGGCAACCTGGCCCAGTGTCTACCCATCCTCAGCATAAAAAATATCTTCCTTATATCTAGGCTGAATCATGTCTACCCATCCTCAGCATAAAAAATCTCTTCCTTATATCTAGGCTGAATCTACCCTATTTTATTTTAAAACTGTTACCCCTTGTAAAAAGGGCCTCTTTGTATCTAAAAGAGAGGGACAGAATCCTGCTCCATTACCCCTTGTATTATTACTACAGGCCCTCTTTGTATCTAAAAGAGAGGGACAGAATCCTGCTCAGACTGAGATCTTGGGAACAAAGACCATTTTCTCCTGCTGATCCCTGCAGCCCCAGCAGGCCCTGATCTTCATTAGGACTCCAGCTTCTGGTGTAATTGAGTTACAGCTTAATGCACTGAATGCAGGATGCTGGACTCCAGTTCGAGTGGAATATATCGTAATGCATTAAGCATTTCTCTTCAGACAAATAACCGAAGAAGATGTGTTTCCATTATTTGTGCATGCCCTCATACTGAAATGGCAGAAGGCCTAGGAGAGGATTACATTCTTTTTTAATTCAATAAACAAATGTATAATGATATCTTCTGGGAACAATCCTGCAGAAAAGAACAGAGATTTGCCTCCCTGCTCCTAAACTCCAACGCTGGTAAAAGACACACAGAAAAAGGTTCTTTTTTCTCCAGGCTTCAAGAAGAGAGCTTTATCCTCACTCTCCTCCTGCAGAGCAGCCCTGGGTTAAGCCCAGCAGTACTACTGACCTGGGATCCTCCATTCGGGTCCAGATGTCTTTGCTCCAAGGACAGAGCAGAAGGTCCCCATTGGAATTTGGTCCCCCACCAGCCCTGGGCAGGCTGTATTCACAGCAGAGCAGCCCATGCCTAGGATCATGAAGAGGCAATAGGGGCTGATTCCTTCACCAGGAGAATTTAATTAAGCCTGCTGCTTAAATATGCAACTGTAAACACTCTAAATATAGGTTGTGCTTTATGGAGGGAGAAGAGGCAGAGAGATCCTTTTTTGAGATACAAAGCAGAGGTTTCAGCGGCAGAGCCTCTGAAGCAGTGATACATCCAGCTGCCAGAGGCATCTCTTAAACCAACTGCTTCTTGGTGGGAGGGAATAACACCGTCTTCCTTGTGTCCAGTTATATTCATGAGCATCTGTCCCTTGTCTCTGCAGGAGCAGGCCTGGCTAGCCTCAGGAAGGAAAGGAAAATGTGATGCTCGCAGGGGAAATTGTGTGATATTTCAGTTTAAACCTCATGTTCTTGGGGTCTCCTGGAGAAAAGCCTCATGATGTGCTCTTGGGCTGCCCTTGCTTGTTTCAAACAGGAGCTGCTGGTGAAATGGCCTTGAGGAGACTGCTGAGATCCTGTGGGGTGCTTGTGACCCCCCAGGGCTGCCTGCAAAGCATGTACAGCTGTATGACAGAGGTAAGGGGATTGCAGTCTCTGAGGGGGTCCCCATGTGCTTTAAATCCTGCCAAAGATGAGAGCAACAGCATTGCCATCACTTTGGGTGCCTGTGGGGTGCTTGTGACCCCCCAGCGCTGCCTGCAAAGCATGTACAGCTGTATGACAGAGGTAAGGGGATTGCAGTCTCTGAGGGGGTCCCCATGTGCTTTAAATCCTGCCAAAGATGAGAGCAACAGCATTGCCATCACTTTGAAATCCCTCTTCTCCCCTCCCAGTGCACCAGGGGCAGAGGGATGACAGCCCAGCAGAGGAGAAGAGCTGTGCTGGACTCTGCAGATGGACTCTCCTCTGGCAAAACCCCATTATTTTCCTTTACATTTTTCACCATAATAAAATAACTCAATTCAATAGAAAACTAATTCAAATAAATTCACCAGAATTATGGAAAATGCTTAGTTGAGCACTGGGCATTACATCCATGGGATGATAACTGGCCACCAAACCCATCTGTATTAAAACAGGGTCCATACACTTGATAACCTCATCAAAAATGTAAACTATTCAGAGAAGTCCTCCAGGAATTTCCAGCTCAAATTCATGAATGCAATTAGGTGTCTGGTACCCAGCTGAAGGGAGGTGTGAGTCTGAGCTGTTTAGGTGACTCACAAGCCCTGTGGCCAGAGCTGGGTCATCACCCTTAGGTTCCAACAGAGAACTGAACTGGGCAGTGGGGTACCTGAGGTCATCAGGAGAGTCCGTGGCAGAGTACGTGTTAACCTGCTGCAAAGGTTTGTGCTTCCATGCAACCAGCCTGTCTCTGAGCACAGCTGCAGCCTTCACTGATAGCTCATTTAGGAGCAGTAATTTACCTGGTGAACAACAGACAGATGTATTTTCCTTGCTGTTATGATCACACTTGTAGGTGACAGCAATAAACCAGCCGTAGTGTATTTCAGCTGGCTGAGAATCATGAGAAAGTACCTGAAATGAAGCATTTCTGCCTCCTGTGCAAGCCTTCTAGAAAGATGTTGCAGGTAAGACAACAACTAATTCTCCCATCTGGCAGAGCCTTGGCTGACAGACAGGCGGGACCTTTCCGAAGGACCCCATCGACAAGAAAAACTCTCTGCAGGAGTAAACTGGAGGCCAGGGCAGAGTGATGGGTTTCAGTTCATGTAGAGTTTCTTCAGTCTGTTGTGCTGGAGCTAGACCAACCGGTGGCATTAGCACATTGACAGAAATTAATTTTATACAAAACCTTAGCTTTCCTCTGACAGGGATGGTGGCAGCAAGGATGAAGGTTGGAGCTGTGCTACCTGGGTTGTATTAGGATTAGCAAACTGTGGAATAGCAATAACCTGTGGTAACAGGAAAGAAAACTCCTTAGCACACTGCTGAGATGCTGAGAGATGGCAAAGCCAACCTTCCCACTCCCTGGAGCACCAAAACAGGGTCAAGGTCCCCGTCCTTACCTCCCACAAAATCTGAGTTGCAAACGCCTAAAAGACCAGCTGACATCTGGGATGATGAGTGTGGCCAACAGACAAATTCCTTGGCACCACCAGTAAAGGCAGAGATTATCTGAGAGGGAAACAAGCTTTCTCAGGGGAAAACAGGCTGAAAACCAAGCTCTCTGTCAACACAGGACCAATGCAGACTGCCCTCGACAGCCCAAGAGACATTTACCCAACATACCTTCTATACCCCAAAGGTAGTACAACCACTAAAGCTCAAATTAGCAGCATAAAAAGCAACCCATAAAAAATTAAATAAAACTTTAAAATGCCTGGAGAATGGCTCTGGAGAGACTTTACACGTTCCTCACCAGGGAAAAGATGAGGAAACTTCTTATGGCACTGAAGTTGATTCTTTTTTTTTGCCTCTCACAAATAATAAATCCTGCAAAGGAATGAACTCGGGAGAGGACAAGCTTCCCTAAAGTCTGGAGCTGTTCTCTGAACAACTGGAAGTGATAAATGGAGAAGCAGAGCACAAATTGGTGAAGCTGGAGCTATGTCCTGGCAGGGCAGGAAGAGGTTGGGGCTTAGGGCTACGATGGACCATGTCCACCATCACCAAGGCCAGGCCACCCCTGCCGCAGTGCACCCTCATGACCAAAGGAGTTATAAAACAGCTGAAACTGTGACAGCTTTCAAAAGAGGGGAAGGAAACCCTCCCCATAATCCTCCAGCTAAAGCTGTTGCATCCAACCATTTTAGCAAAGGCCGTCCCCATGCCATCTGCCAGGCTGCAGCTAAATCTGTGCCCCACACTCGCTCCTTTACTTAGTCCTCCGGGAGGATTCGGGAACTAGCAGAGGGCCGAGAGGAGAAAAACACTTCTGGTGCAAACCTGCAACCTTTCACCTTACCCCGAATAATGCTTGACAACATTTTAAAATAGATTTATCTGTGAAACCGGGCACATTTGGAGCAACATCTCAAGCAGAACAGACTCCTTCTTTCTCTCTTTCTCGACCCTTTATCTCTGCTGCCTAATGCTGGAGACAGATCTGAGCAAGCTTTGGTGGCCTCCTCCCTTTCTCAGGCTCTTGTCACATTCAGAAGAGAGATTCAGTCTGTCCCCAGGGAACAACTTACCCAAAGGAAAGCGGGTGGCGGTGGCAGCCCCAGCACAGCTCCCTCCACCTGCCAAAGCCTGCAGAGAAAACCCACGTAGAGAAATATAAGATGAGAGTCAGGAGAACTGTTCCTAGACAGACATCACTGTGCTTTAAGAGTGGCTTTGCTCTGATGGAAGTTATAGAGAAAAAAAAAATCAGAAAAGAAGAGCAGGGATGCCTCAGTGCTGAAAGAAGCCAGGTCTCAGCACCCAAAGGGATCCATAGTCCTCGAAGCAGGACCTGCCTAGGATGGAGAATCCAAGAGGAGGATAAAAAGGCTCAGGGCTTGTGGCTTTTGTCTGCTTGTCTTTCCTTCCCAAGCTTCGCCTCATTGGACTGGTGGGATGTTGAACCTGTGACAGCCCAGACCCGGGTTCAAAAGCCTCAGTCCAGTGAGGTGCCCACAGGTGAGGCCTCAGTCTGTGTCATCGTTAAAAGAACATTAAGTCAAAAGTTACTGCAGTTTTCTGAGTGGCTGTGTGTCATAGATGACACCACGCAACCAGAGGAGCATGTCCACCTTAATAGGAGCAGTAGGAGTGTTTTAAAGGTCACCTCCCCAGCTCATCATGAGCTAAAGATTTTGGGTTGGAAACCGGAAAATTTGGTTCTCTGTGTTTGACTTTCTATCAATCATCTCACACACATCACCTGTACTTAATGTCATCTATCAGCACAGGGTCACTCTCTGTGTTTGACTTTCTATCAATCTCACACACATCACCCGTACTTAATGTCATCTATCAGCACAGGGTCATCAAACTCATAACAGCCTCGATATTACTGTGCAATTTCCCTCTTCTGCTGCAAGTTCTCCCTGTGAATCCCGTAGAAGGGACGAACAGTACATTTAGGCTGAACATAGGGTTTTCCAGCCAAAGTTTAATCTCAGTGCAGCGCGCATACGAAATAATATCAATAAAAGTACTTTTTTCCCCCTTACTGCATTATAGAAACAGTAGAGATCATGTTATCAAAATCGACGTGACAACTCTGGCCAGAAAGCTGAGACAGGGAGAGAGGAGAAGGAGATTAAAAGGGACAAAATCTGGAAGTATTTCTGCTGAATCTGCTGTAAAAGATGCATCAAAGTAAATTGTGATGTGCCCACGTCTCCAACACCTTTCAAATTCTACAAGGTCACAACCACCTAGACAGCCAAATGGCCATAAAAAAATTCATTATAAAGCACAGAACAGCTTCTTAGAAAGTATGGGTTTGCTCCTGAAGAGAACCTGGACTAGGCAATTAGTTTTATCAAGCTGAACTCCCTCTGCCTGTGTCACGTCAGGTGCTGATGGGTTCCCTGGCCTGAGTCCTTGCCGTGGCGTAGATAGTGCCTTGGAGGAGCTCTGAAATCACTGCTTGATAACTTCACGGCTAAAGGTACATGCCCATATACCCACAGTCAGAGGAATAAAACTTCCTCATCTTTGGATAATTCATCTTTTTTTGTGTGCTTTCACCGTTTGTTCTTTTGGTTGCTTAGTCTGAATCACTCATCTCCTCCGGACAGATGCTCAGTCTTTGTTTGAATTTTCTTGGATGTGTTGGCCAAAGATGGGCACCATTTGGAGCAGCTGATTTCAGTCACTGCCATGTATTTCCAGTGCTTCCCTCCCTCCCTCTCAGAACAGAACGTGCTACTGGGCATTGCTAAGAGAAGAGTCCCTGAATACCTCTGTCCTGCATGGACCTGTTGAAACAGGGCCAGAGGAGGTCACGGAGATGCTGCAAAGGCTGGAGCCCCTCTGCTGTGAGGACAGGCTGAGAGAGTTGGGGGGTTCACCCTGGAGAAGAGAAGGCTCCGGGGAGACCTTAGAGCCCCTTCCAGCATCTGAAGGGGCCAAAAGAGAGCTGGAGAGGGACTTTTTACAAGGGCAGGTAGTGGTAGGATGAGGGGTAATGGCTTCAAATTGGAAGAGAGGAGATTGAGATGAGATCTCAGAAAGAAATTTCTAACTCTGAGGGTGGGGAGAGCTTGTTCCAGGTTGCCCAGAGAAGCTGTGGCTGCCCCATCCCTGGAGGGGTTCAAGGGCAGGTTGGAGGGGGCTTGGAGCAACCTGGGCTGGTGGGAGGTGTCCCTGCCCGTGACAGAGAGTGGGACTGAATGGTCTCTAATGTCCCTTCCAGCCCAAACCATATGTGATTCTGTGATTCTGTGACCCACTGCAGGATTTGTGCTTTTGTCTGACTTAGTAAGGATCACCTTAGGCTATGTCAAGAAGACCATGAGGCAGAAAGGGAAGGCTATTGACGAGTAGCATGTTTCCTGTGGAAGGCAAAAGGCTCTTTATCCTACTCTTCATACCTCATACAGCCATTTGCTCCTTGGAAAGAAAATGCAAAATGCTGGCATTGGACAAGCAGCTGAAGCAGCGACAAGATTGAAGGAGGCTCAGGCATCCCCATGTCATCCCTATGTGAGGTGGGGTTCTCAGCCCTGTTCTCTGCAGGACAGTCACACCTCCAACCCACTGTGAACGCCTACCATCATGAGTTGGCCTCCTTGCAAGGAGCCCCAGCCCTGACCCAAAGTGTTGTGGGACACTGATCCCAGTCGAGAACAGCTATCCCTGTCCAGAGCAGAGGACAAGGACCCTGTTGCTGAAGGCAATGGTTGCACTTTCTGCTACTGCTTTCTTGAGTGATAGAAGGACTGCCATCCCAGGACACATCCCAGGGAGGTCACTGCTGCAGACCAGTCAGGGAGCAGGGATTTGGTGGCCAATGATGAATTCTGGTGCTAACGGCAGAGAACAGATCTCAGCATGAGCATCCGAGCAGCGTGTCAAGGGCAGGGCTGCAGGCGGCTTCCAAAAGCACAGCTGAGACACAGCACCAGGCAGACAGCAGACCCTGCCTGCACCATCTGCCTGCTCCCTGCCTCCCTGAGCCAGGCAACTTCGGCAGGAGAAACAACCCGTCTTCTGCCGACTGGCACCTTGGGGTGCCAAAAAGCACGGCAAGAGGCAACCCTGCACTGAGCAGAGCTGGCAACAGCTTCTGGTCCATCAGGAGCATGGAGGTCAGGGGAGCCTCCCATCCCTCAGCCTCCGCTGAGCTGACTTGTCAGAGGTGGTTACAAACTTAATTGGTCTTAACTGGGGGGAGAAAGGAGGTCCAAGACACTGTGAATTGATCTGGGTGTGGAAACATTGCTTTAATTACATCTGCAGAGGGAGCTGAAAGGCCACTAACGGTCAGCCCTGGCTCAAGTAGCTCTTCTGCACTTCTAGAGCAGGTTTGGTGCTTCCAGGATCTACAAAGTCAAGGGCATGTCCTAAACCCAGTGACACCAGCAAGTGTCTTCTTCAGCACATCTGAGGCTGAGGAACCCCATGACCTCCCACTGATTTCCACACTGAAATCCCTTAGAAGTTGGGATTTGACCTGGGACCTGCAGCACATGGGACATTTTCCAGTTAAGTCAAGAAGCCCTGTGTCCTGTAAGGCAGATGGGAGTGGGACAGGAAGAGGGTGGTGTGGAAACCTGCTTGGGCAACTCAATATGTCTGCAGCACATGCAGGGATGGAGCAGGCAATTTGGCATTGATGGACTTGCCCTTCCCTTGGCATCTGCTTGTGACCATTGCTGGAGACACAGCTGGATCTATCTAGTATTGTTCCTTTAATAGTACCTCTTGTGCAGTTCAAGCAGCACATGTAAGAAGAACTCAGAGGTCAAAATACATTCAAGGGGCAGCAGAATTTGGGCCTGATGTCTACCTGCCTTTCCCCAAGCAGTTCAACCAATCAGACCCTTACTGACCTCTATGCAGGGGACTGCTAACCCTAACCAGCATTAGCCTTATATTGAGTATATTCCTCACAAGCCCCTGGAGCCACTGGTTTGGTCTACAAGCCAGAAACATTACTGTGGGATGCTTCATCTGTCCCACTTTGCCCCAGCTTCCTCATCACCACCAGCAACACAAGATCTCCTCCGTGTCACTCCCGTGCTGGGAGCTGTGCCCTGCCAAGCGCACTCAAGGAAACGTAAGGCAGAAAGCTCTTGAATTTCTTTAATTTTCTCCCCTGCTCCAGACTGGACAGATTTGTGTCACACCGAAATCCAATTAAGTCAGCCAGCATCACTAAACCCTCCAAGCCAAACTAATGGATGTCACCGTCTCACGGAGCAACCCATCATCTCTCTCCCGCGGTTTCTCCATGGAGACCTGCTCCACAGGGTAGGACAGGGCTGCCATCAGAGCCCACAGTCCGCTTTCCTCCTCTGCTCAGGGGGAGCACAGCCAAGGATGTGCCCCATCATGGGGATGCCAACACTGGGACTGACCCGGAGACCCCTGAAAAACCATTTGAAGTGAGTAATTAGCTTTGATTAAAAGCCTTTTGCTGTGGCAGAGGCTTCTAAAATTTGCCTGGAGGGGACAGAAAAAAGAGCGGAAGGAACAGCTGTTTGGATTTGCTCCTCACAGACGGGGTGGGATTTCATCCGCTTTTGACTGCCTCATCCTTCTCCTGGGTCCCAAGGCAACGATGCCACGACACTGCTGGCCTGCATGCCCTCCATCCCCTTCATCCCCTGCATCCTCTGCATCCCCTGCATCCCCTCCCCATCCCTCTGCACAGAGAGGCAAGCGATTGCAAACGAAGCTGAATGAGGCACCCATTACTGTGAGATAAGTGCTCCCACCCCATATACATTATTAATGCTTCATGCATTTATAAGTGACAATAATAGACCAAGGGGGCCACAGAGCTATCCCAGGTGTGGAGGAGCATCCACGGACCAAGCATGGGGTGGGCCTGAGCGATGAGTCCCTCATCATCCTCTGCTGCTGCCTGCAACAGCAGGAGGGAAACCGAGGCAGAGTCTCTGTGGCTCTATGCCACCAAATTTGATGTGACATTGGCTAGCTGTAAGGCAAGGAAAACCAACCTCATGAAATACTTTCACATTTATAGTTAAAAAGAGATATTATTTTTATTATTCCCATATGCTTCCTTGTGAGGTGCAGCCATTGGAGCCCTCGATATATTTCCCCGAAATACAGACAATAAAACAATAGCTGTAAAAGTTAACTGCAAATCCAATTCTGTGGTGCTGCTGGGACCATCCCTGCGAGAGGAGATAATTCAGTCATTTCCCTGCTCCTGCTCCCAAATTAAAATGAATTGATTCCTCCAACGTCAACGTGTTTATCACGTCTGCAGGTTGTCAATACATGGCAAGTTCCTCAGGTCCTACAGGTTCCTCCTGCTTCAAGAAACTTGATCTGTCTTCAAGATAGCCTCATTACAACAGCTAACGTAATTCCTCTCCACACTCTATATATTCAAATCCATCTTGCAGGTGCATCCCAAAACCCAGTGCTCCCGGTGACTTTCTCACCCTGTTCCCAATGAAGTCCCAGCAAGGGACCAGGGCATCCCCCAGGGAACACAGGGAGCCCAAACCCCATCAGTTTATGTGGTGAGGACCAGTGGAATGGTCAGGAAGGAGGAGAGAGAGGCAGAAGACCATGAGATGGAGAAAGATGTGCTCTGGACCACCACCATACAGTGATATCTGTGGATGTTGCTATCCACAAATTGCTATTTGTTGATTTTTCCATTTGGGAACATGGACTCACTGGTCTAAATTTTTTCATGGGAGCACATCAGCCTAGGCAGCATCTTCTCAGACAACCCATAAGCCGGTAAACCAGGACGGTTCCTCCAGCTGCTGGAGAGCCTGGTTCAGCCCTCAGCACCGCTCAAGCTGCAGCAGGGATTCAAATAGGCGTTTTCATGCCCTGCTGAGCAAACCATCGATTTGGAATATCAAGTCCATCAGAAACAAAACACTTCAAAAGGGTTTTGGGTTCATCCAGAGGCAGAACAGACCCAGGACGGTAGCACATTAAGTTAAAGTATAACTGGTAGATATGACCACTGGGCAGATTTGGAAGGGCACGTGATAGCCAGGCTCCTGCTGAACTCAGTGGGAGCTGCCATTCTAGATGTGTATTTAACCTCTGTTTTGGGAAGGAAGAAAATGTTTGGCATAATGTTCTGAGTGGGCTGCTTATCCCTACCCTTTAGTCTGGGAAAAATGTTTCCCAGTACCACGATGCTGCCTTCAGCCTAGTCCTGGATACCGAGGAAAGAACAAACCCTGCAATTTCCCCAAATGACTTTTAAAAATAAGGTTTAGAATGGGGAAAAATAAAACGACCTCAGTTTAAAAACCTAGTCCTCTTGAGAGCTACATGCTGCCTACTCTGCCTGAAAAAATCACTTCAGCCTTCTTCAGTCATTCTGAATCCTCAGGAAAACAGAAAAAAAAAAATCCTTTATATAAATTTAATAGATTCTTGGTAAAAATTTCTCCCTATTCCCATGGTCATAACTCCTCAAAGGGTAAATAACACAGGTCCCCAGTGTTGTCAGGCTTGAAAGGCTTGTCCTCAAAAGCAAGTCTGCTTTCTGCCCACTGCTGATATAGGAGCTTCTCTCCTCCAGGAGGACTTGCTAGCTAGACATGCTCCTCTAAAGCTACATTTTCCTTTTTCTTCTGATAACAATAAGAAACCGCCCATGGCTAGACTCCTCGGGGCGAGAGAAGCAGGACCCATGAAGCTTCATCACCTGGGTGTGCTTGTTACTAGGCTTCCAGCACCGCTCAGGACCCGCACTGAACCCCCAAACCCCATGAGAGCTCTGTGGGTCTCAGCATGGAGATCGCTGCTGCCAAAGTCACCCTGAGGACACTAGAAAAGACCCCAGGGGATGGTTTTTGGATGCTCTGCCAGCGCATCCTCGAGGGGTGGCTCACCCATGGAGATAAGGCCTTCAGAAAGCATCTATATTACATGAGGAAAGAGCCCTCATTCCCTGTTTAAAAGAGCCTCTCAGCGCAGTAATTAAATGCAGATCTAACTGCTAACAGGAAATGCCGGCGTGCCAGGCTTCGCCATTAATACGAGCTGCCCGGAGGCTGAGACTCCCCATTACTAATGACAACCATGGGGTGGACAAAACACCCTCCGTGTTCCCAGAGCATCATTCTCCCCGGCAGGGAGATCCCCTGGGGATCAGTGCCCAGGGTTTATTAACCCCGTGCTGTGCCCCTGTTTAAGAGGCACCAGCAGAAAGCTCTCCCTCCACGAATAATCACTGCCTCAGGGCATCCAGGAAATACTTCAAACACCTGCCCTTGTTCACTCCGACTGCCAAGAAAACCTTTATTTACAGGTCCCTTTCCCATATTCCACTGGGAAGCTGCCCTTGGGCACATCACAGCTTTGTCTTTGTTTGACTTGCATACTCTTTGCCTAAAGAATAAGAATCTCCTTTTATCTTCTCCCCCATGATACTCGTCCCAGCTTTATGAGATACAGTAGCCCCCAGCCTTCTGATTACACCTGATATTCCCGCCCAGCCTCCCTCTTCCCTGGCGAAAAGCTGCCAGGACTCTGTGCATAGACATATTTTTTGCACATGAAGGAGACCCAGCAACCTGGTCAAGGTGGCTCTATTAGAATGCAAATGTCCAGGCAAGGAGGTGGGCATGAGGGAATCACTGATGGGAGAAAGGGACTCAAAGCAGCACCTGGAAACATCTGGCCGAGGGACACAGCAGCTGATGGGAGTGACCAGCTGGGTCTGGATACCAGTACTGGGCACTGGGTCAGATCCATGATCCATCTGGCATGATCCTGGCTCTCAGAGTCACCCAGTGCTGTATGAACAGGGTGGTTATGCAGTGACGCTCCTCTTACAGTATAATTTCAACCACCAGCACACATCTTTTTAAGATGGTAGTGGTATTCCAGTGTTTGAGCCCTTCAGGGGATTTTTCTTCTCCAGCACCTTGTGTGACCTGTTGTGAACTCAAAAAAACTTTCAGCCTCTGCAACATCCTGCGGCGAGGAGTTCCACCGGATAAGTGCTTCTCGCTCAAGGAACAGCCTCCTGTTGTTACTTCTTGTACTGGAATGGACCATGAACAACAGTCCCTTGTTCAACGTCCTCTATACTCTGTCCCCTGCCCCAGCTCCTTTTCAATGCATCCTTTGCATGGCAATGCCAGAAATGAAGGTCACGAAGTCCTGTGCCAACATTCCCCTTTCTTACAGTGAAATCCCACCCAGGACAATGTGTTATTGAGTATGGAAGGGTCAAGGAGGTGATATTCAAACCACACAGCCCTGCAGCACTTACAAAACCACCCTCAGCTGCCAAGGTTTCCATTTTGCTTGAGGTACGTGCTCGGTCTCTGGCCAGTTGCTTCCCCATCAGCAGCTACAGCGGTCCAGGCTGCAGGGTGGAAAAGCAACAGAAGGCCAAGTGCTGGGTTGTGCTGCACAAGCCCATCCTTCTTGAGCACTGTGTTCTTCATCCAGCCAGCTGAAAGGTTATTCAGGCTTTAGCAAAGTTCAGGAATGAATCTGCCAAGCTCTTGATCCAAAAGTTCCACATGCAGCAATATGAAAGGGTTAATTAAGCATTGGTGGCCACAAGTAAACAGATACATGGTGGCTGTAAAGCTCGCTGGGGCAACAGGATTTTTCTGAACAGGATTTCTCTAAACATGGATCCGCACCAGTTACTCAGAGAAAAATTTCTCTCTTTTATCCTGTCAGAAAATGTTTCCAATGAGCAGAGAACCGGAGGGCTTGGGGGATCACTGCACCGAGTGCCTCTCGCCACGGGGATGAACTGCAAAACCACCAGGGTTTTGTGCTGTGGCCCAGTGCACACAAACTGAGGCTGCGGATGCGGAGGCAAAATTGTTTCCATGCTCATTCTTCTGCTGTAAGTCAAGCTTTGCAGGAGATGGCAACCCAGCAGCACACCCAGGGTCACTTCGGGCTATTGGGAGCTTGTCGAACGAGACATTAGGATGTCACTGACGGGTTCAGGAGCCTGAGCTGCTGACTGCTGACCCTTCCTCCAGCCATCTGAGGGTCCCAAATGGCCTTTTTTCCTCCCCGGTTTTGTCTCTGAGCCCGGGGACAGGAGCAGAGGGATGCCCGTGCCCGGGGCTCACAACACAGCTTACATCTCTTCTGTATCCACAGGCCAAGGGGAACTTCTTCTTTTCCCTTGGGGCACCATGTTTCTTGACATTGAGCTCTTTGGGAAGAAAAGCCCCCCATAATCTTTTTTAACTTTTCATAGGCAGATAATTCCAGATAATCCAGCAACATTGGTGTGATTTATTGAAGTTTCACAACAAACGTACCGTGGAAGTCATGGATGTGTGTATTTGTGTATGTCCATAATAAAAGGGATTTTAAAAGAGTCAAGACAAAGTATTTGAAGGTTGAAACAAATACTGCCATGTTATCAAAAAGAAATGTCTTGATCAAGCCTGATCTCTTCCTCTCATTTTTTTTAGGAAAATCGTATTTCCTCTAAAAACCTCAGTGTAAATCTGAAAAGCTCCTGGGCTTGTTTTTGCCCAGCTCATTTGATACCTTGCAAGGGCAAGTTCTTAGACTAATGGGGAAAATCTCATTAGTGCACAGCCAGGTTTGGGGCACAACTGCCACGTGTCACCCCCAGAATCAGCTGGAGGGGTCTCACCCTGCACTCCTTGGTGGCAGCTCCCACACATCCCTGAGACCCAGCACTGGCTTCCCAAAAACCAAGGAGGTGGCTCTGGGCAGCAGGAGGTGCCAGGCTCAACGGGCGGTGGGTTTTTCCGCACAGCAGATGGCTGCGCTGCGTGGATGAGGTTTGGAAAAACAACCCACGGCTGGATGGATCTCCAGAGAAACTTCTTCCTTGGCACTTCATTATAAAACTGATAAATAAAAGTAATTGTCGCACAATTAGATTTCCCATCTCCTCCAACTTCTTAATCACATCAAGATTAATTATCAGCGCTCTTATTGTTTTGCTTTATGGGTTTCAGTTGTTTGTCTGTTCTTTTGGAGCTGCTCTAAGATGAGAAAAGGCTTTGAAGCAGCTTAAATGTGAAGATCTAGGCAGCAGTTTTGTTAAAGTTGCTTCCTCTTAACAGTCAGCTTCATTTTCTCATCGGGGCTGGGTGTTCTGAAGTCATTTAATTGCAATTTAATCTTCCTACTTTCTCCTCTAATATATTTCGGTGCAGTTCACTGGGTTATATTTGCCAATTCATTAACAGCCTCTTTGATATTTGACATTTCGCTTTAGGGAAACGCAGGTATGTGATCTTTAATATTTTGAGGATTTCTTAATGAGATTTAGGGGCTATGGGCTGGGAATTCTGATTATTTTTTTTTTAATTTAAATGTTTACTTCAGGGCAATTTTGGGGCATTTTTCTTGAATTTCTAACGATGTTAAGACCTGGGAGAGGGAGGGGAAATCAATGGAAAACATCAGCAATGTTTGTAAGAGAAGAAACATGTAGCTCCCTCCTGCCTGCTCAGCACACGAGGATTAAAAGTTGGGAAAGTTTCCTTGTTCAAAAGCCCAAGCCTTTTTCCAGGATTATTTTTTTATTGTTGTTCTCCAGGATTAATTTTTTTTTTTATTTTCAAGAAACACCCTGGGCTTTGCCTGTGCTCTGCTTGAGGAGTTTCTCTGCCGGCTGGTTTTGCCGCTCTCACAGAATCACAGATTGATATGGGACTGGAAGGGACCTCTGGAGATCATCTTGTCCAACCCCCAGCCAGAGTAGGGTCACCCAGAGCAGGTTGCACAGAATTGTGCCCAGGTGGGTTTGGAATGTCTCCAGAGAAGGAGACTCTACCACCTCCCTGGGCAACCTGTTCCAGGGCTCTGCCACCCTCACAGGAAAGAAGTTCCTCCTCATGTTTAGGTGGAACTTCTTATATTCAAGTTTGTACCCATTTCCTCTTGTTCTGTCCCTGGGCACCACTGAAAAAAGACTGGCCCCATCCTTCTGACACCCACCCTTTTAGTATTTATAGGCGTTGATCGGATGCCCCCTCAGCCTTCTCTTCTCTAGACCAAAAAGACCCAAGTCCCTCAGTGTCTCCTTGTAAAGGAGATGCTCCAGGCCCCTCATCATCTTTGTAGCCCTCTGCTGTCCCCTCTCCAGCAGTTCCCTGTCCTTCTTGAACTGGGGAGCCCAGAACTGGTCCCAGTGCTCCAGATGGAGCCTCCCCAGGGCAGAGCAGAGGGGCAGGATGACCTCTGTCGACCTGCTGGTCACACTCTTTTTGATGCCCCCCAAGATGCCATTGGCCTTCTTGGCCGCAAGGGCACATTGCTGGCTCGTGGTCATCCTGCTGTCCACCAGGACTCCTAGGTCTTTCTCCCACCCTGTGGCCGGGGAAGAGCTTGCCCACACATGGCATCTCGCATCCCTTTGCTCCCATGAATCACCTCCCTGAAAGCCTCAGCAAGGGCCGGGTTGGGATGTGGCTCCGACCCTTTGGCTTTTAATCCAAAAGCAACATCACATCTGCTGTGAGTGTAGCTGAGGGGTGGGTAACTGCCTTTTAATGAGGGCTCACCCCTCTCAGCACCACGATGCTGAAATGAACTCCAGCCTTTTCCTGCTTTCGCTTCACTCCTTTGCCGTGAGCTCACAACTTCACCTCTTTTCACCCTGCCCATAAAGGAAATCATAAAGATCCAAAATGCACATATACGCAAGTAACCACAAAACCAGACTTCCAAAGACACTTTAAAAAACAAAGCCCAAAACTCACCTAAAAGCACTTGAGACTTTCCTTTTAACACCCAGGCCTCCTCGCTCTCAGGGATCAGCACTCGGTGCAGAAATCCCACAGCCTGCACAGACAAAACCCATCAGATCCCAAAGGGACGGAGCATTAAAATGAAGTTTGCTGGTGTGACACTTGGCACCAGCTTCAGCTCCATTTCACGCCTCATTCTGTCTTTGGACAGCACAGAGTGCATTGCAGAGAGCTGCTGGGGCATGAGTTATGGCACACATGCAGTAACTCATGTTAAGTGATCATTATTAGAAATGCAGAGTCAAATATGCAAAAGTTTGGAAACACCAGAAATAAAGGCTGTCGTTACCTCCCTAATTAGGCCCCTGGTGAGCGTGCATCAACTCCCAGCATTAATCACCTCCCTCCAACACTGCAGCCTCGGTTGCCAGCACAGCATTTTTTTTTAAACTACAAAATATTTATTTTCCTGTTAACCTTTTGCAAAGCACACATCCCCTTCCCACACAGCAATACCTGCTTGTGCCGCTCGAGCCACCGAAACAGGCCCGAGAGGTGCCAGTGTGCTTTTTTGGGCAGGAGCCAGCTGATGAATCCAAACAGCCACTAAATGCCACCAGCACAACTGGCACCTGGAAGGGTATTTTGTCGGGCAGGGGGGATATGGTACTGATTTTGTTCCAAAGCTGTCTCCAGATAAGGAATGTTTAATTTTGCTCTCTCTTCACAAAATCACAGAATGGTTTGGGTTGGAAGGGACCTTAAAGCCCACCCAGTGCCACCCCCTGCCCTGGGCAGGGACACCTCCCACCAGCCCAGGTTGCTCCAAGCCCCCTCCAACCTGCCCTTGAACCCCTCCAGGGATGGGGCAGCCACAGCTTCTCTGGGCAACCTGGGCCAGGCTCTCACCACCCTCACACCAAACAAGTTCTTCCCCACAGCTCAGCTCCATCTTCCCTCTTTCAGGGTCAAACCCTTCCCCCTCCTCCTGTGGCTCCCCTCCCTGATCCAGAGTCCCTCCCCAGCTTTCCTGGAGCCCCTTGAGGGACTGGAAGGGGCTCCAAGGTCTCCCTGGAGCCTTCTCTTCTCCAGGCTGAACCCCCCCAACTCTCTCAGCCCCCCCTCCCAGCAGAGGGGATCCAGCCCGCCCAGCATCTCCGTGGCCTCCTCTGGCCCCGCTCCACCAGCTCCATGTCCTTCCTGTGCTGAGGACTCCAGAGCTGGACACAGAACTCCAGGTGGGGTCTCACCAGAGCCGAGTAGAGGGGCAGAATCATCTCCCTAGACCTGCTGGCCACACTTCTTTTGATGTAGCCCAGGATACAGCTGACTTTCTGGGCTACCAGCACACATTGCCAGCTCTTCTCCCGGGCAGCATAGAGCAGAGGGTCCCCACATTCCATTGCTGTGTCCTCTGCCCCCAAACTCACCCACAGAACCAAGGACCATGAGGTTGCTCTTAGGGTGACCTGTGGCTCTGCCAGTGTTTTTTTGACTCGAGAAACACTTGCAGATCCCAGAATCCCAATAATGGCCCATTAAATAGAAGCAAACTACCCAGTGTCCTGGTTTTGCTTGCTGGCTATGGCTCACCCTGCTTAAGCCAAAGGGAGAAAAGAAAGCTGGCAAGATGTAACTATCGTGACTTTGTTTCTCGAGGGGCAGTCAGCAGTGGGAATTTGCCTTTGGGCAGGATTGCAATGAGGTTTATTTGTTTATTAGCTCGCGGGATGAAAGGCAGAGCTGTTCTTGCAAGGACAGTTAAACTCTTCCATGCAAATCCAGCAGAAGCAGGTTATGCTGAACTGTGAACGCTGGTCTGGGCTGTGTAAGCCTGGCAGGGAGTATCGTCTCGTGGTTAGACTGAGGGATCCGGCTCCTTTCATCAACTCTATTCACAACACTTAGTTGTAGGAGACCTATAGACCTGGAGTCCTCTCTCTGCTGTAGTTTAAAGCAGTATAATTTTCTTTCTCCTTATGCCTCAAGAGGCAAAATTAACTGATGGCTGCAAAGCACTCTAAAAGCCACAGAGAAATGTAGCTCCAAGTAATGTTATAATTAAACTGGCCGGCTAGCGAGGTTTATAACTGGATCAAACAGAGCCAAGAGGTGACCTGACACATGGAGAGCTGAGATCCTGCAGTCTCTGAGCGGTGGCCAGAAGCTGCCCAGGCTGGGGATGAGATGGAGGTGGAGGGATGGGGGACAGAAAGAGGGTCAGGTCCCACCAGAGGGGCACCGTCATCAATGCCAAACTGCACCAGGGAGAGAAACCAAGAAGATTTCTTAAGAAAGAATATGCCACACGAAGGCTAATCATTTCTAAGTATAAATCCAGGTACTGTGATGGTACCCTTAAAAAGAGTATATAGTGCTAGCCATATGCATCGGCTTATTGCCTCTGAAATGAAGCTTAACCTAATAACGCTGTCAAAAGTGGAAACACTGTTTAGTCATTAATGAAATTCTAATAGCAAAGTCATTAATTGAAACCCAATAACGCTTTTCCATCCCAATGACTTAGGGCAATTGTTTGTGCTGAAGAGGCCCGGATTTGCACCTACGTCTCCTCTCCACGTTCAGCAGTGACCCAGACCTGTACCTTTTATCACCCCGTGTACCTCTGGATCCCCCTGATTTCTGCTTGTTATTCACTCTTAGAAAATTTAACAAGTCTACACAGGCTCTTTAAAGCTAATGTTGCATGAAATGCAGGGCTAAACCAATGCAGACAGCTTCCTAAGTGCAAGCATACTATCAAAGCACTTCCATCACCCAGTCTCTTCCTAATGGCTTTATTATGCAAAATGGTTCAGTCTGGAGAAAACCCACCACTGCCAACGCAGCAGTGCCAAACAGGCATTTAATTAGTTATTTAGGTATGAAATTTAAATGAAATCACACTGTATCCAAACAAACTCCTAACAAGAGTTGTTACCACCTAGTTCCCAGGTGGTGATGAAAATTACCTTTTTATTTACAAGAAGGATTACTTTAGTCCAGGGTTTCTTACCAATAGGAATTAGTGCCAAGAGACTTCCTATGGATTAATCCATGGGGAACAGCCCTCTTTATACCTGGGTCACCCTTGGAGAGACCCTGTTACAGTTAAGTAACAGTTCTACACATGGAAAGGTGTAGAGATGCTGCACCATTAGTCCAGGTCCAGAGTACTTGATGCTGCGGGGGCTGGAGCCCCTCTGCTGTGAGGACAGGCTGAGACAGTTGGGGGGCTTCAACCTGGAGAAGAGAAGGCTCCAGGGAGACCTTCGAGCCCCTTCCAGTCCCTTGAGGGGTTCCAGGAAAGCTGGGGAGGGACTCTGGCTCAGGGAGGGGAGCCCTAGGAGGAGGGGGAAGGGTTTGACCCTGAAAGAGGGAAGATGGAGCTGAGATGTGGGGAAGAAATTCTTTGCTGCAGTTCTTTGCCCAGGTTTGTCCTTTGGATTTTTTAATTTTTTCTAAGTCTCATTAGAAACTCGCATTTCGTGTTTGTTAATAGCGCTGTCTGCTTGTGACTGAAACTCTCCCCTTCACTTCTTGCCTGCTGTTATGTACCTGGGTTACAGAAAGGGAGATTTCAGGAGGCTACAAAGGCACCAAGATTTATCCAACCTCATCTAGGGTGAGAGCAACCTTGCTATGACCTCGATCACATGTGGGTCCTCTTTTCCAATGCTTATAAATATTAAAGGTTGAGTGTTAAGAGGATGGGGCCAGTCTTTTTTCACTGGTGCCCAGGGACAGAACAAGAGGAAATGGGCACAAACTTGAATATAGGAAGTTCCACCTAAACATGAGGAGGAACTTCTTGACTTTGAGGGGGCAGAGCCCTGGCAGAGGCTGCCCAGGGAGGTGGTGGAGTCTCCTTCTCTGGAGACATTCAAACCCGCCTGGACACGTTCCTGTGGGACCTGCTCTGGGTGGACCTGCTCTGGCAGGGGGTTGGACTGGATGATCTCCAGAGGTCCCTTCCAACCCTATATGATCGTGTGATTCTGTGATTCTTTTAAAACTTTCAGTGTGTGAAGACAAAATACCGCATTCATCACAGCCTGAAGCTCAACTCTGGACCTTCTTTGCTCCTGCTCTGCCGGGTGATGATTGCTGGCCTGAGCCTTGCCATTTTTTTCAATAAAACAGAGCAAAAAAGTACACATCCATCCCCTCAGAGGAAGGGAATGGACTTGATTAATTTTAGTGAAGCATTGCGAGGTCAAAAGTATATTACTGTTCATTCATCTACATATTGAAGAGACGTCCAGCATTTTCCAGAAGACCCAGAGAATGATACTTTCATCATTAAAAAAGCCAAGGTGTGTGCTGTCACAGCCCGTGTCCTTTAAGCTCTGATGTCACTGGGTAATTTCAGTCAAATTTGAGAAAGGGGTAAAGGTTTCCAAACTATTAACATCTTACAGCTTGCTTCAGAAAAGAAGAGATCTGGGCGCTAAAATAACAGATTCAATTTTACCACCCTAAAAATGTAGACATTTACAATTCTTTCCATATGGAAAAGTCATCTTGGTCCATCGATTTGTTTCCTATAGCATAATACGTTGCATAAATCCACTGACATACCTCATACAGCTATAAATTTCCTTGCCAAATGCATTGCGAAACAGGCCCGCTCGCCCAATGTTTAAAGTCTGTTGTATGACACAGTCTGCCCCAAATCTGCTTAAAAGACTGTGAAACTTTTAAAGTATGCACATATAACATTAACACGCCTTAGCACCCCGGGAAGCAGCTCAATAAACTCCCTTGAAGACTAAACTGACGTCTTGAAATATCCAGGGAATTTCCTTGCAGCTTTGCGCCCAGACTTGTTTTGGCTGAGAAAGTGTCAAAGACTGTCATGTCCTTGTCTTTATAGATTAGATGCTTTTGATCGCCTCTGCTTTCATAAACCGTTTCTTGAGCTGCCAGAAGAGATAGCTCTTCTCAGAGGCCCAGGGGATTACGATTAAATTAGAGGAGGGTGTTGTTGTCATGTTAAAGCCTAGAGCCTTTCCAAACCCCTGGCTCCTGCCCGAGCCCCTCCAGCCCCTCCATGACCCTGTAACTCATACACTGAGCAGAAGAGCTGCTGCAAGTCGGCTCCTTCCTGCCCTTCTTCACTGGTTTTGGCTGAAAATGCTAAAGAAATGAAGCCTCCTCATGTAATAAATTCATACTGCAGAGTCTACTGAATGACAGCAGTGCTCCTCCCAGGTCAGCACCATTTCCAGCAGTAAGAAGGAGGTGGTGTCTAAGGAGACCTAAACCATCACCAAGCATCCTAAACCATCACCAGCCTCCCGTTTGCACAGGATAGAGGAATGGAGGGCTGCTCTGTTTTAGCTCTTACATCCTTCATGCCCATCAAGATGGTAGATGTCAGAGCTGCAGCTCTGCACTGATGCTGAACAGCCTCGCCGAGTGACAAATTAACTCCAATTAAGTCAGACAGCAAATCAAAGGAGGAGCAGATCCTCCCTTCCACTCTCCCATACCTCGGGGAACAGACCAGGCTTTTGAAAATGAAGCAGACCTCAAGGAGAGGGATGGCTCCTGGAGTCTCCCGTCATGGTCTGCTGGGTGATGGGGTGGCTTTTGGCATCGCTGGGGCAGCAGGACCACTGAGGGAAACAGCTGTGTGTTTCCTAAACCGAATCCTAAAGATGCCAGGTTGCTTACAGGCAGGATCAACACGCCCATACACACCAGAGGGATGTTGTTCATCATATCATCTCACTCATCAATGAGACCCCGTTGCCAGAAGACACCTTTACATGGAGGTTTATCTACCCCTCCCCACCCCAGAGCCACCTGCACATCCACTTTAGGGGAAGCTCTTCTCTCTGCTCTTTTAGTTCTATTTGGATGCACAATATTTTCCTAAATCTCACCTTGTTACTGACACACAAAAAAACAACCTTCCCTCCTCCCCCCCCTTCTCTGTGAATTTAACATCCAAGTGCTGTTATTAAGGCTCCATTACTTTTACAAAACGCATGACAGATCATCTTGTGCTACTCTGTGAAGTACTATAAATAATTAAACTTCAACTAGACTTGTCAAAATAAATGAGCAGAGGAGACTCTGCTCTGTGGTGCCTTTGATTTTGTTTGTATGTGTTGCTCCTGCTAAATGGCAAAAATGCAGTGGCAGTGACGAGAGCAAGGAGTACTTATTGTACCCCTTGGTACTTATTGTGCCACAGGGATTAACTCCTGGCCAGGAGGCTTTGTGTCTCCTACAATGCCCAGTCTCAGGGGACGTTGGGTGGCCAGGTACCTCTTCCCAGCAGTATCGTATCAGGGAAGGATGCAGAGCACCTCCTGGAAGGTACATGGCTCTCCCCAGCCACTTTTTAATCACTCATTGGGAATTAATACATTTGACAAACTCTGGCTTCTTGGCATGAATTATCCACAAAGCAGTGGAGATTATGCCTTCCCCCAAAATTTATTTTCTCATTTCCAGATCGACTAGCAGCTAAAATTAGCGCGGCGAGGCTGCGTGAGGACTGCATCCTAACTCTGAATGAATTCAGCACATGAATGAAAATTCCTGCGTGAAAAACCTCCTCTCTGCCCCCAAATTTGCATCTGGTCCAGTGGATCGTGTAACCTGATAAAGGAGCTTCGTCCGTGGGTTCTGCTCATCCTTCCTACCCTGCAAAGAGGCAGATGGCTCTCGTTTAGGGCTGCCAATTGTAATACCTGCTGCTGCTATTGTGGACTAATAAAACCAAAGCGGAGCTGACTACAAGGGGTGTCCTTGGGAAAGGAGAGCAGCCTGCGGGTCATTGATCGGCAGAGGGCATTAAAAAGAGCATCCAACTGGAAACCTTAACGACACCAGCTCCTGTGCAGCCTTGTGCACTCTCCTAAAGGGCAGAGAAAAAGGAGGATTTCTTAGACAGGACACAGGAGCTGTGGAATTTGTAATAGCAGCATCCCATGGGCAGGGCTGCTGTTGGCAGGAGTCCTGGAGGCATCGGAGGGGCCACAGGAAAGTCAAGGCACTGCCAGTGGGTCACCTCTGACCAGCCTCAGCAGACCTGAGGGGAGTGATTCCTCTCCCCCTCCTCCCCAGAGAGCTTTTCCTCACCTGAACTGCTTAAAATAATCCCCTCCTGTTACAGGGCTCAGGTATTCAGAGAAGGACTAAAAGGAAGATCCTAAATCTTCATAAAAATAGGATTTAAAGGAGAATGCCTTGAACACCTTCACCTTAAGAGGTAACTTGAGCCAACGCCAAGAAGCCGGATCCGCAGAAGGGGAGGGTGAGGAGCAGGGATACGGTTCCTAAGAGCAGAGGTACCAAGTTGGGATTCAGACAGAGAAGGGATTCAAAGTGATTCATCATTTTTAGGCAGCCTGAAGCACTTCAGTAAGTGACTGAGTTGTCAGAGATGCTGAAATTCCAGCCCATCTCATGCTCTAACCCTTGCTCAGGTCTGATTTTGAGGTGAAACAGTGGCTTTATGCCAGACATAAGGAAATCTGCTCAAAACAAGCAAATTTTCACAGCAATGGGCAATACAGAGGTGCTCGGAAAGCAGTGCTCCACCTCTGGCTCCAAGTGGAAGATGAACTCCGCTTGGGAGATGAACTGTGCTCTGGATGCGAGGCAGCGAGGCAGGTTGTTACACGTTATTAGCATTAATTATCCCACCTCCCCCGTGCAGGCACCTCCACCAGTAATCATCACACATCAGCCAAAGGGCCACCCTTGCTTTTCTCTACCTCTAATTCCATAATTGGAGGGGAGGAAAGAGGGAAGAAAAATCAGTGCTGAAGTGCAAATCGCTCCGCTAATCTTCCCAGCACTAATTGTATGTTTATTTTGAAAGGAGGGAAGGATGGTGGGCAGCCGTGGGTAATTACTCTCCATCAGTTCATCGGTGCAAGCAGCTCCAGGAGAACTTGGCTGAGCCCCTGCTGCAAGCAGGGGTGGTGCTCACTGGTTGTGTTACTCACCCCACATACACTCAGCCCCTCTCCTCCGATGGGCTCAGACATGTGGGCATGGGCAGAAGGGTCTGCTTGTGCCAGGAGCGGGTCAGGGACTGCAGAACTGTGCTAGGAGAGCCCACCCTGTCCCCCTTGGCCAGCCCTGACCAGAGTCAGTCCCCTACACCAGGGAGAGTGAGGGAAAAGTGGCATAACACACAGAGAAAAGCCCCTTTGTGCCAAAGCGCTGGAGGAAAGGTTTGAATACACCAGCTGGATCAAAAGCACCTTTTAGGATCCAGCTCACTCGGCTGCCAGTGGTTTTTCAGTCCATTCACATTGCCCTCCTCCCAGCATCTCCCAGCTCTCCCCGAGCAGGACAAAGCTGGAGACCTTCCTCGCCGGGGGAGATCGCTGAGCCAGCCCAGCCTCATTAAAGTCTGAGCATCTCACAGTGTCCAAAGCCAGACCCCCAGGGGCAGCAGGAAGCCGGGGAAGGGCAGCAGCCAGGATTTCTCCCTGTAACTTGTTTCAGTTCAGACGAACAAGCAGACAGACATTGCCAAGCCCCCTGGGTAGCTTCCCAATGAATTATTATAATATTTATTGCCTGTCCAGCCTCCCATCTCCTGCCTAGCATCTACCATCTAGGCTCCACATGCTGCAAAGGCACAGAAACTTTAGCGTTTTCCCTAAGCAGCTCCATCTCCTCTCTCAAACATGCAGCCCAAAGACCCACACCACCCCCAGGACACAAGACCCCCTCCCCATTGCCTGTCAGAGGGCTTATGGTCCCCAGGGAGGGTCATGGCATTGGCCAGGGCAGGTCCCAGGGGACCACCAGAGTCCACCTCCAGGCAGGAGGTTCAATCCTGATTGTTATCACCAGGGGAAGGCAGACAGGGTTAAAGGGAAACCCCTTCCCCCTCCCTCATGGTGTTTCTGCCCTTGCTTTAGGGCTGTCCAAGGGGTGGACAAGCATCTGTGTGGTTTTTCCCTTCTCTCCATTTTCCTCTGTGGTTGCAGCGATGCTGGCTGAGCCCACAAATAATTTTAAGTTTCAATACTCCTGCTTGCTAAAGGCTTGTCTGTGCAGCTGGTTATACCTCAGATTCGGGTATCCAGGTTTCTCTATGCCTTTTTTATTCATGGTAATTCAATGCTATCAGCAACACATTCGGATTTTACCTTAAATTTCATATTCCCAACCGAAAGTCTGCAGGGGCAAGCACACACTCGGCATGCTCTAAGCAAACAATATTCACACTTTGCAGTTACCCACCTAGAGGGATATGATCTCCTGAAGTACCCTGGTGAGATAAAGTAACCGTTTTTCTATACACTGGTGACCTGAACTCACATTTATTCAGCTTAAATGTGGTATCAAGCTCTACAGAGTGACTTTCATGCTAAAAATAATTGCAGTTTTCCAAATGCATTACAGAATTTCTTAGAAGGTGGAAGTCCAGGGAGGATTCCCAAAACCAGAATATAAGGCTAAAGAAATGAAAGAATAATTTAGAGCCTTAGAAATTGGATCTTTTTTTTTTTTTCTTTTAATATTGCAAAATTCATAGAATCAATGATTCATGGAAATATTTGCCTGGCCATCAAGTCAGCTTTGTAACAGGGTAAATAATTGAGATGCATTTATTACATTATTTATTTGAAAATTCACAACATAAATAATTCAAAAATCAGCTAATTATCTGAAAACTACAGGCTAAAGGGAGGCAGCACAGTCCATTAGCTACGGCCACCCGATGGAATTTATTCCCCTTTACCAGAAGTGGCAGCTTTAACGCCCCCACGGATCTCTTTGGCTTTCTCCACGCCTGGGGCAACCACCATGCATGGTCCAGATCTTCACAGCATCTTTCCTGAGCACCTTTGAGTCATGGGATGCCTGGTGACACTTTTTGCCTTGGTCTGAGGGCTCCAAGACTGTGGGAAATAAAAGGTTTCACCCCACTTTTCCTACAAAAACAAGTACTGTGGGCTTCCCAGGTGGTTGCTGGGGCAGGAAAGCAAATGAGAGGAGAGGATGGGACAGATCACAGTCAGCTCTGGCTTGTATCCACTGCAAACAGTCCTCCAGGCAGGGAGACCTGGCTTGCATCTCTTCCCTGGACCATTTATGTGCTTCCATCCATCACGTCTCCTTCCCAACTCTGGGTCGCAGAGAAGCAGCTCTTCTTCCACAGGGACTGTGCTCTCGACCACTTGCAACTTCATCAGAATAAAACGTCCACAAACACAAGCATTTTTCTTTATCAGAAAAAAACCCCAACAAACAAGTGAAGTATGGGCATTTTCCACTTACTTCTGTCAAGAGTTTTGCCGTCATTAGCTGAATGCATGTTGCAAAACGCATTTATCACTGTCTGAAAATGTTGACAATGTAAAAATACATTATAAACACAAGATGTTTTTTTTTTTCTGCCTCTTCTGAGGCTAATTTTTGAAAAGCACAAGCTTCATTATTAAAAGTACAGCTTCTTCCCTCCCTCCCTTCCTCCCATCTCCCCCCACTTTATTTAGCCTACAAAAAAAGTCAGCTGTCTGACAGATACGTGGCTGCTGCTTTCAAACCCTGAACTTCATCAGGAACCCCGGAGTAGGCAGCTCCTTCCTATCAGATCTGCTTTGCAGCTTGAGAGGAGGTTAGTGTCTGGGGTAAGGATGCAAACAGGAATTATAATACAAGATTATGCCTCTGTTTTACAAAATACCACACAAGCAAATGAAGACTTATGCAGCTACTTTATACAAAGCATGAATTTCTCATTATGCGGTGCTGTTGTTATAATTGTAGCAGTAACAGCAATTATTCTTAATACACGTTTTCTCAGCGTGCAGCGGTGCCTGGAGATCTCACCTCCCAGAGAAGCCCGTGCTGTGCCACAGTGAAGCCCCAGGGTCGGGCTGCCGGGGCTGGGACTGCACCAGGGGTCCCAGGCAGTGGTGGGACCAAGTGAAATACCAGACACAGCACAGGAGAAGGAGGAGGAGGAGGAGGAGGCACAGAGGAGAGAGCTTACAGTGTGCTGAAGCAGGAGAAGGAGGAGGAGGAGGCACAGAGGAGAGAGCTTACAGTGTGCTGAAGGCAGGAGGAGAGACTAAAAGTGGGTGGCTGTCACTTACCCATCCAGCTGCATTTCTCCCATCAGCATCTTTCCCACAGGTGTCCACTTGGATTGAGGCAGTTGGGAGATCCACAGCTGTGGCTCTGCCATCTCCCAAACCATCTCATGGCCACCAAATGGCTCCACTACTGGATTGCACTTGTGCCTTACCAGGAAAGTGTGGGTGTCAGGAGGATGGGGCCAGTCTTTTTTCAGTGGTGGCCAGTGACAGGACAAGGGGAAAGGGGTACAAATTTGCATATAAGAAGTTACCCCTAAAAATGAGGAGGAACTTCTTTCCTGTGAGGGTGGCAGAGCCCTGGCAGAGGCTGCCCAGGGAGGTGGTGGAGTCTTCTTCTCTGGAGACATTCAAACCCACCTGGACACGTTCCTGTGGGACCTGCTCTGGGTGGCCCTGCTCTGGCAGGGGTTTGCACAGGATGATCTCCAGAGGTCCCTTCCAGCCCCATATCATTCTGTGATTCTGTGATCTTCACCTCAAACAACTGGCTCACTATTGCCCCCATCACTTTGGGGAGCTACAGGTACCCCAGGCTGTGCCCTGCCATGTCCAACTGGTCCTTGGGAGCTGGCCTTGCTTCTGCCCCTGGGCAGGGAAAAGAGGAGCCAGAGGCACTGGGCAAAGGTACAGGAGTGCCTAAAGGGGCTCCAGGAAAGCTGGGGAGGGACTCTGGATGAGGGAGGGGAGTCATAGGGCGAGGGGGAAGGGTTTGACCCTGAAAGAGGGGAGATGGAGCTGAGATGTGGGGAAGAACTTGTTTGGTGGGAGGGGGCTGAGAGCCTGGCCCAGGTTGCCCCGAGAAGCTGTGGCTGCCCCATCCCTGGAGGGGTTCAAGGGCAGGTTGGAGGGGGCTTGGAGCAACCTGGTGTGGTGGGAGGTGTCCCTGCCCAGGGCAGGGGGTGGCACTGGGTGGGCTTTAAGGTCCCTTCCAACCCAAACCATTCTGTGATTCTATAAGCACCATGGCGTGTCTTGTACTTGGGAACCAGAAACGTCCCCAGCCGTCCCCTCTCTGGGCGAGAGTTTCCCTGCTCTTCTCTTTTCACCCCTTCTGATGCTGACCATTGCATGAACACTGGTTTAACCCATCCATGATGAATTCAGTAGATGTGTTTGCAGTGTAAGTAGCTCTGCCTGGGCTGCAAGGGTGGTGGAATCCCATCTGTTGGCTACACAGCTCCATCCAGCCGTGCAGAAATGGCTTGTATGTGGGATTGGGGGGATTTGCAAGCAGCTCCTGAATGCTAAGGACTTACTCATGTCTATGCAGACTCTCACGTTACTACAAGCAGATGTCCAAAGTCCAGTTTTACTTTGATTTTACACCACAGGGGTTCAGATCTGTCCTGCCCATGCTGGTGCCTAGTTCGCAGCCTGGCACAGCTTCTGAGGACCACATCGACACCAACTCAGGACAACAAACCATGGAGGCCCAGTAGATCTATCCCACGTCCACCCATGACTGCCCAAAGCACCCCCAGACCAGCTCCATCACCCAGGCTGATTCCCTCAGTCCCTGGGACCCAACCCTCTGCACGCAGGCACAGCACCCTTCTCGCAGTGCTCTGCTTGTTTCCCGGCTCATCCAGAGGGAAACATCCCATTCCATCAGCCCAGAACATCTCCCCACACCCAGTACGAGGCTGCACGATGTCCTCTGCATCGTGGGGACCCCAGTTGGGCTGGTTTGAAGGTGCTGGGACCCCTGCACAGAGCGCCAGTGCTGCCCTGATCTGCATTCAGCCGCTGTAGAGTGCCACCCACCCCGGCGCAGGGGAGGGCGAAGGCTTTGGAGATATTTTTTCGTACAATACCTTTGAAATCTCTCCTCTGATCAGTATGCCGGGGCGTGCTCCATTCAGCACACATCCCCTTGTGCTGTCCTTTGCCAGAAGACTCAGAGTTCCCCCCTCTCCTTGCACAGAGCTGCCTTTCAGCTCGAGTCCTGCTTTTGTTCCGGGCTTGACTCTCCCCAGAGGAGTCATTAACTTCAAGTGGTGGCCAGTTTTGCCACCAGTAGCACAAGCCTGGTGTAATGACCCCTCTTTGACCAGAGGGGAGTGAGAGCCCTTAGCCCTTAACTCTCTTTCAGTGACATTGGCTGTTGTTTTTAGCTAAGCGAGTTATGTCCATGGCTTGTCAGCCTTAGCAGTAGATGCAATCTAGACCTCGTGTCACCCCTAGGAAGCTGACAGGAAGCCACTGGTTCCCACACAGGACCAGCACAATTATTCTGGTTGGCTTGTCTGGGCTAAACTGGGGTGTTTTCCTCCTCCTGGGGACTGTGAGAGTCAGATCCTGGCTCTTAGCTTGTCCTGCAGCTCACTGAAGTCACTGCAGATGTAATATCTACCCATCGCTCCAGGGTGAGAGCTCACGCAGGATCTCATCTGTGCCTCCCACCTTTCAACCTTTGACTCAAAACATGCCTTTGTCAGGCAAAGGGGCTCCCCCGGTCCAGGGTGAGGGATGCAGTCAGGAGAAAAGAAACAAGATGTGCAAGTCCCTTGGGAGACAGCATCTGAGGCGAAGGCGTTTCTGCTCAAAAAGGCTGCTGGTCCTGAAGCACTTGAGCAGCCCATGGTGTCCCCAGCCCAGCAGGAAGCATCCTTAGAGAAAACATGGGCAGCAGAGATGCCATAGGACTTAGTTATAGGCACTGGACTGTCAGTGCTGATATCTCAGGGACTGGAGAAGACCCTCTCCTCAGTCCAGGACTGGCTTGAACGCCTCCTCAGCACCTGCCTCTCATCCAAGGATGCTGGGAGCCAGAAAGGTGCAGAAAGAAGAAGACAGCAGTTGTCCATGCTGCTGTAATGTTGAAGACAGGGCTGAAGGACAGGGTTGTAAATGGTTAGTGACCTCCCTGCTGACCTCCATCCATCCCATTACGAGTCGTCTCTGCAGAAGCGACAAGAAGATAAAAGAAATAGTGATTGTGTGGATTTTTATGGCTCTGCCTGTGCCCGAGCCATCCGCCCACCCCAGCACAGGTCAGGCTCCTGCAACAACCCAACCTGCTGTGGGGAATGACCACGTCCAAGGCTCTGCTCCTCACCGTGATTGGGAACTGGACACACATCCTCTCCATGCCTTGGTGTAGCCATTAATCCAGGCTGAAGTTGCCTCCAGACTGGGATCCCTCTCTGCCTCAGCAACCGGAGCTACTTTCAGAGGAAACCTTCTTCTCCGTGCGAGCCCACACTTCATCACTCCCCGTCACTCGCTCTCAAGAGGATCATAAATACATGTCAATTATCTCATCCAGGACACCTACCCTGGCCGGCAGTATTTTTTAATAAACTGTAATGTTATGCAAATTGGACCTGATGTGTGTTTCTCCTTTTGCATCTAAGACATTTGTGAGTACCGGCAGATGCAGCGATATTGTATTAGCTCCCTCTCTGCTGTGACACTGGGGTTTATAAGTGTGATTTATTTGCCTCTTGTAGTATCAGCCGAGCATGTCTCATGCCCAAGATGCCAAAAATGCTGCGAGGTTCCTTTTTTCCTTCTTCCAGCAGAAGTTTGTTACAGAGAAACCTCCCCCTTCCGAAAGAAGCTTGTCAATAGTTGATGGGATTTTCAGCACAGAGGGAGGTCTCTGCTGCAAGCTTGGGACCAGAATTGCTGATGCCGTTTCCCTTCTGCTCTTTGCAGGCTTCATACCACACCCATTGCTACCATCATCAAGGGATTTTTCAAGAAAATTACTAAGTTTGCTCCTAAGCACTGGGAAATGAGAAATATTTCTGAGCCCCCACGTCCTCGTGAAGATGCCTTTCTCTTACGGTACCAACAAAGACACTCAACTGAATTCTGCAGTTTTCCAAACAAAATCTCATCACACAATTTGTCTTAGAAGCAACATGACCAAAGACAAGTCATGGTTTATCAATTCATTAAAGGCAGCTTTAGGGCGCTTAATATCAGATCAAAAACATTGCAACTACACGATGCCAAGAACTGTACAAAACTCACTTGGCTGTTTCAAATGTGTTCAGAAATACTGATTAGTTTTAGCTTTGTGCCAGCAGCTTTCCTACCCACACAGGTATTATATGTCCACACAACTCTAACTTTTATTTCACCATTCTCCATTCTCTACTGCTGGATGCTGGACACTAGAAGAGGTTGCCCAGAGAAGCTCTGGCTGCCCCATCCCTGGAGGGCTTCAAGGCCAGGTTGGAGGGCACTTGGAGTAACCTGGTCTGGTGGGAGGTGTCAGGGGATGGCACTGGATGGGCTTTAAGGTCCCTTCCAACCCAAACCATTGGGTGATTCTGTGATTAAAATCCCTAGTATGGCAATAACTCTGATGAATTCAACCAAAATACCATCATGAGCCTACACATGACCCAGAGCAAATATCTACTCCTGCATTAACTAATGTGCTGGTCTGGTAGCACTGCAGCACCACTCATCAAAGCTTGTCACATCATTTTAACACATGACCATCCCATCTGCTTGCAGAGTTCCCAGGAACCATGGGAATGAAAACATTGATTAAAGGAGAAATTGAAAAATAGACTTTCAGGTGAGATGTGGGGCTCTGATTTCTTCCCAGACGAGACAAATCATATGCCTTTGGACCATGTTGTCCCTCCCAGTGTTAGAAGATGTTCCCTGCTGTAGGACATGTCTCTGCCTCTGAGAGCTCATGCCATGTTCCCATCAGTACAACCCTGTCCGCTTCACCACAGTTACTCTTGACCTGCCTGGGTACAAGTGAGAGCAGAATTAGGCACAACAGAGGAAGAAGGTTGAAGAAGGCGAATATTGCCTGAATTTAGCCCAAGACAAGGCAGCCATTGGACCTTCACAGCCAGTAGCACTCACAGCACAGGGGCTCTGCAGAGCAAACGCAACAGAAACACAACTGCATCTTAGGATGAATCAGAGAAGGAGCTGGAGGAGTTTGTTTCACACATCACCTTGCCCCAGGCACCCCAAGGCATTTCCCTCCCTGGTGAGGAGAGGTCACACGCTGACATCAGGTTCAGCAATTTCTTCCCTGGAGCTTGTGGAGCTGAGACCCGGCCAAGGGCTCAATCCAAAAACCATCCAAGACAATCTGTGATCTATCCCCAACGTCCAATCAACTGGAAAAGGGATGTTTTTCTTTCTGCAATGACCCCGTGTGGAAATGAATCCTCTCTGATGCTCGTTGGGTAGGGAGGGATTGTTACGCTGCTTTCACCTCGGATGGTGAACTGAGGCACAGACCAAATCATTTGATGCAGTGAATCAAAGACACAGCTTCTCCAACCTCTCTTTTGTGGAGAGCAATTCAGAGGGGAAAAAAATGGACAACTGATTTATTGTAATAAAGAAAGCAAGTTGAGCACCCCTCCTCAAATTTATGACCAAAACGGGGCTTCACCCAGAAATTTTATGAGCACAGAGTGACATTCTCCATAGAGAGGGAAATGTTTATTTAGCCCAAACCCGATGTGCCCCTGCTGAATGGTCGTCAGACATTTCTCAAGCAGCCCTGATTTACAGAAAGCCAGGGAGAGAGCTCAGTGCTCCCGGCCCAGTCTCCCTCACCCTTGCCGAGGGATTTCTCTCCCCCAAGTCCTGGATGTTTTCACAGGGACCTGCCCAGGGTCGAAGCACTTCTGTGAACACCAGAGCTCACTCGATTGAAAGGTCGAGGGATAGAAATGGAAACATCCCCTAAAAAAAGAAGAATTCCCGGGAGTGGGCTCTGGGCAGCGGAGATTGTTTGTCTCCGGCTGTTTACGGGAGGAAAAGCTGCTGAGGTTCACAAACAACCCCATCCAGGGCAGAGGCAGTGGCAATGACCTTCTGATTATTACCTGACCGTTAGATTGAATGTCTCGGGGAAGGCTTGGCTGATTTCCCTTCTCCCCACCACCCCGCTCACCCTTTTCCGCCCCGTAATGGGCTGCATCTGCCGCCCAGACACGGCGCAGCCGGAGGGATGCTGGCTGCCATCAGCAGGAGCCAGGGATGTGGGAGGAGGGAGAGGGCAGCGATTCCCTGAGATCCTGCAGGCAGCCCGGGCTCCAGGAGGAGGAAATCCTGCCTCCAAGCCAAGGATCAGCTGCCCCACATGGGATAAGCGCAGATAAAGACTGGGGGGGACAGTGCTCAGAGAGGGGTCTCTGTGATGTGCTGCGATGCTTTGAAGTGACTCTGCCCCATATCTTGCAGGGGGGGAGGTGGGCTGACTCCCCTGGGATCCAACCTGGCTTTTCAGTGGGACTTTCTCCACCTCCTGGGGTCCCTAAAGGCATCCCAGGCATGCCCCCCCCCATCCCAGCACCACTTGTACACATGCCGTTTGCTTCAGGTTTGCTAAATTCAGACTCATAAAGCATCCGGGGTTTACCAGCTCTCTGCCAAGGTCAGACCTGCCTGTGGGTGAAAAACAATGCAAATTCAGCTTCAGACTAGCCAAAGGTCGAGCTCTGGAGTATCCATCGGGGAGCAAGGTTGCAAAAGAGGAAAACGAAGCATTAAACCCCCATCGTGGGGAATAAGGATGTTCCCATTTGGTTGTTGTGATCCCTCTGCCCTCAAATCCTTGAAAAACATTGAGCCCTTTGACACGGGATGACAACTCATATCCCAGCGGGGCTGTTTCCACCCAGGCCATGAGCAAACATTTAATTTCAAAGCGTGGATTTAATTCACAAACATACAATGGATCCTTCCCTGATGTGCCTCAGAGGATCCACAGGCTGGAGAATTCCCCTGGCTCAGCTTTTGCCAATGGTCTAAGGAGGTTGTGTGGGTTAAATCAGGATAAACAACTTTGGCATAATACAGAGATATGGGAAGTGAGGGCCATAGGGTTACCAGAGAAAATGTATTTTTTTTCCTTCAGCATCCATGCTGGAACAGACTGGGGACAATGCAGGCGTGTGGTCACACATGGAAGTTTTAATGGAGGTCAGAGCTGAGCCCATGGTCGCCCTGATAGGAAACTCCCCCCAGTGCAAATTTTCACTTGGACTTTTAAAGCATTCCCCAATCTCCTCTGCAACATTCCCATTCATGACTCTAATGGTTATGTGGCTTAACTGGCCAAAATTTTGCGTTGTCCCCACCAAACCATGACCTGCAAAGCCCTGCAAGACCCTCTGCTGAAACGCAAAAGGAGTGTGGTCGGGGGAGAGGGGGAGAAAGTTCACCCCAGCCCCTGCTTTGGTGACACAGACATTCAATAACCAGACACAGAAGAGGATGAAGGCCCACACTCAGGAAACAATATCTCCCCTAATCCCCAAATTGTGTCTCCTGGGGATTGTTAACCAAATATCTTGTCCACAGCTTAATTGTAGCCAATTATGCCAGCAGGGAAAAGTGCACCTTCATTGTCTGGACACAAAGAAAAGCTGAGCAGGAGAGCTCGGATCAATCTACTCAGAGAAAATGTAACAAATGGGGCTTTGTGAATATCTTTCCTCATTTTCCTTTTTTTCTTTTTCTTTCTTTTTTTTTTTTTTCCTTCTTTGGCTTATTGCCATGCCCAAAAAAACTGGGGCAAGGGGTGACGAGGGGGACTGAATTTAGGTCAATCAGAGAAAAAAAAACCACCAGGCAAATTAAAAAGGAATGGATTTTGTTCAGATTTTAAGTGTTCCTTTAAACTCCTTAAAAATGAAATGAAGAAAAGCCCTAACTGAAAAGGTCAGACTGAATCTAAAAAGAAAATAGCAGAGTCTTTTTTTCATGCATTTTAGCTGGGGGAGGAGGAAGGTGTGCTGGGAGCATTTTGGTGTCTCAATCCATGCTTTTCACTGCAAGGGAAACACAGCACCCAGCCCCAGTAATGGCAGAACAGCCCTCAGCCTTCCCACTGCCTTGCATCCCAGTACACCCCAGTGCATCCCAGTAGATGTCCGTGCATGGTGGCAGCTAGACCAGCCCCTACTGCATGTGCCTGCCTTTGCCAGGTGACATATCAATCCCTGGGGAGCTGATTCCAGTTTGGCCCATGCCCATCTCACCTGCCCAGTGCAACGCTGTACCCCACTGCAGGCAGGAACCACAATTTTCTCAAGCCTCAGCCAGGCTTTTCCATCACTTTCAGGTGTCACCCACTCCTGGCAGCCCTGAACTGGGTGGTGGCTCCAGGTACAGTGTCTGTAAGTCTCAGATGCCACATTGGGATCACTGTTTGTGTGGGGAGGGCATCTCTCATCTGGGGATAAGAGCAGGAGTGGATTGTCTGTGGCAGAACCCTTGATCTGATCCATCCAATCTCTCCTCCTGGGAGAGGAACCAGTTCTCCTGAACCTACAGGATCTCATCCCCAAGCAGCAGGACATTGTGGGTGTGCTGGTCAACAGGGCTTGCCCCTGGCACTCTTAGATGGTTTTACAAAGTGACTGGGAGCTGCTGGCATGACCTCAGACCTTCAGGCTGATTAAAGGAATGGAGGGGGAAATACAGAACAAAGTTTATGATACAGAATGAGCAAGAGCAAAGGAAACACCAAAGCATGTGGCAAGAAAGAGGAAAAGCAGACGTGAGGCCAGCACAGCCAGAGAACAGGCCAGGCAAGGGTGAGGAGGAAGCGTCAAAGAGAGAATCTCTGTGTATTTTCTATTAAAGTGCTGTGAAAGGAAGACAATTCATTGTGCATCTGCCTCATCTCCTACACCAATTAATTCGGTAATAGAAAAATCTCACACAGACTCATCAGCCACGCTCTTCCTTTCACGACTGCTTTCCATCAGCTTATACATATTTAAAATACCTCAGTCCTCGATTTGCAGCATGGTACACAGCACCGAGAGAAAGTCCTTTCTGAAAAAGTCTCAGACCAACAAAGCCCATCTTTTAACAGCGTAACAAAGGACAGTCAGAAGGTGACTTGTAGGGTACAGGGCAGAGTTCACATCCAGCCCAGGCTGGTGGCAGCCAAGGATCATCACTTTCTTATGGTGTTTTTAACAGTTTTCCATGAAAAGGGTTGAGGAATAAGGTCATCACAAAAGTCACCATCACTGATGGACTCTTTGGTGGTCTTAAGGTAAGTCTTGGGACACAACAGCCTGCTCAGACAGGCATGGAGAGGAGTTTCTGGAGATCACAGCTGGGAGGTGATGCTAAGGGAGGACCTCATGCCTGGCAGGACATGCACAACAGAACAGCCTTCCTTCTCTGGGGCTGCCAGACTACACAAATTTCCAATAAAAACAGCTAAGAAATGGAGCCACCCATCAGGATAGGAGATTTTCAAGCCCTGCATGGGCAGCCCCGTGTTGGGCAAGTCCTGAATCTGAATCCATGCGTGGCCGGGTCTTGGCCTTCCCCGAAAATCCAGAGAGCTACAGGGAGGGGATGTCAGCAGGTGGTGCTCTTCACCTGAAATCAGTGCCCCAGATTGTGGGATTAGGGGAAACTCCTATCGCTTCAGGGCATCCTTCTTAATGGTGAAATAAAACAGAGGTCTTGACCACTCATGACCATTAAACTGCTCAGAGAATTGACTGTAAAAATAGCGTCTCGCTCAACATCTCCATTCCCCCTGACACATCCTAGCCATGAAAAGAGGCTGTATTGTTTTTCATGCCTGCACAGGGAGCTGGTGGGATGGATCTGGTGCCCTCCTGCATGCTGTCAGCAGAAAAATTAATGATCATGTCCAGAAAGGGGGGTTTAGGTGCCTCCCTGTTCTCCTAACTGGTTGGACATTAGCCTCCCAGCTCGGTGGTGGGTCAGTGCTGGCTTCCCATCATCTTGCAGCTGGATGTGTTTCTTGAAGGCAGTGGCATTTTGCAGGTCTCGGGGATGGTGTGTGTTTGTCCGCGGGGGATTCAGTGATGTGAGGAGCGGGCTGCTCCCCGCGCGGCTGTCAGCTCGACGGTGTCAGGAGTATCAGTGATGCTGACAGCTGGGGACGGGGAAAAACCAACATTACAAACCGAGCCTAATTGGTCTGGAGCTCTTAGAGAGCAAATGGAGACGCTGGGATGCCCGAGCCTGCCGGTAGGAGTGGTGACATTTCCCTGGGAAGACCTCAGAGTGATCGTGGTCTCCGATCACCCAGCGTGATGCTCTGGTCTCCCCAGCTGGTCTTTGCGAGAGTGTCTGCTACAGCCCCAAGACCTGATTTTGATGTTTCTGATGACAAATCCTCAGCCAACGCAGCTGGGTCTGAAACCGTGTGAAATCTGCCTGCTTTTTGCCAGAATTCTTGACCCACTGATATTTCTGGAGCATGTTTCCAGCTCTTCTGGCCAGCTGACACCTTTCATTCTTGGACAGTGTTCAGACATTTCTTAATGTAATTTTTCCTCCATCACGGAGTCTGAAACCTCCTTTCACCCGCCCTGATATGAGGAGCTGATATTTGGGCAGAGCAAAGAACCCAATCTCACCCTCCAAAATGCTCCTAAGGCCAGTCTGGTGATGCAAGGAAAAGGGCAAAAGGATTTGGGTTAATAGCTAGTATTTACAAAATATATAATTTCTTAAGAAAGTCTTTGGAAAGCTCAAGTAATCCGTTCAGGTTGTGTGTGACAAGCATCCAGCCAAGAAATACAATATACCCTGGGTTCACAAGCCAGCAGACAGCACGGTTTGTAGGCACTGCCTGTCTTTGGTAAAACTGCTTTGCTCCACAGCCCTGTCTCAAAAGGAGGAACTGCTGGGGAGGTGTTGGTTAAAAGCAGTGTGTTCACCCTCAGAGCAACACACAGTAAGAAACTGGAGTCACTACATCTTCTTGGAGAAAAAATGTGGTGCAGAGGGGGTGTCTCCAAGCACCTGAGGACATGCAGAAAGCTTCTGCCAGGAAGAAATAAGACCAGTGAGACCAATGAAGAAAGTAAAAGCTCTGCTTTCTGCTTTACAGAGTCAAGATGCCTTTTGCCAGCTCTTCCTCCAACCCCAAAATACTCTGTATGGACTGTACAGCGACTCCACCCAGAGAAAAAGAGGCAATCTGCACAAGTCTTTATTGCATTTATAATTAAGAGGCGCCACTATTTCCTTCCAGTTGAATTGCCTTGGTAGATCAGGGCTTGAGAGGGGCTTGCTTTGAAAGAAGGGCTATTACTGTTCAATTGGTTATTGATTATTAGCCCATTCTCATTCCTCAGGAAAAGCAGGCATTAGGACAGAAATGCTCAGCCTGAGATCTAAGACCTTGCAACAGCTCTTAGAAAAACGGGGATTATTTATTGAAGCACTGGTCCAGTAAAAGCAAATGTGATGGTATCTATTGATATTTGATTAGGATTTTGCCAAGGGGCCAGAAATAGGTTATTAAATAAAACTACTGCCTATTATATAAAAGCAAAAATTACATTGCTGTCCCATATAGTCCATGTGTCTGCCTCCATCTGTGGTTTCTCATCACACTCTTCAACTGTTCAGCTCCTTGCGGGGGAAGAAACCATCTCTTTCATTACGAATGTCAAACACCCAACACACCTGGGCCCCATCTTGGGCTGAGGTGTCTCGGTGTTACACTAATAATAACAAACACCAGTGACTGTGATGAATTAGGACACATTGCAAACACCAAGGGAGGACAAGGGAAAAACAAAGGCAGCTGAAGAAATTAGGACAATGGCAAGAAATTGAGGAAGAGGCTTGGTTTGTGGATGAGCACAGCTATAATTGCTCAGTAGATGAGGTGAGGAGGAGAAGAACAGTCTTTTTTTTTTTCATTGGTGCCCAGTGACAGGACAAGAGGAAATGGGTACGAACTTGAAGGTAAGAAGTTTCACCTAAACGTGAGGAAGAACTTCTTTCCTGTGAGGGTGGCAGAGCCCTGGCAGAGGCTGCCCAGGGAGGTGGTGGAGTCTCCTTCTCTGGAGACATTCAAACCTTACCTGGACACGTTCCTGTGGGACCTGCTCTGGGTGGACCTGCTTTGGCAGGGGATTGGACTAGATGCTCTCCAGAGGTCTCTTCCAACCCCATGTGATTCTATGATTCTGTGAAATCTGTCCCACTTCCCTTTATCCACTCAAAGTTGTCTAGTTTAAGGTCTCTGAATCAAATGGAACAAAGACAACAGGTATGATCTGGTTGCTGAAAAAAAACAGGTATCTGTGTTAGTTAAGATGGTCTAGTTTAAGACCAGTGGTCTGAATCAAATGGAGCAAAGACGACAGGTGTGATCTGGTTGCTGAAAAAAAAAAACAGGTATCTGTGTTAGTTAAGATGTGTTAGAGCATCCAGAGCACTTCTGCAGGACCACAGCAGCTGAAGGCTGTGGTATTCTCCTGCACACCTGGAGACCCAAATCCTATCCATCCCATGGCAATTCACTGTGGAGAGGAGCCTGACATGGCATGGGACATTCTCCAGGAGGTCTGTTTATGTCCATGACTCATGGGGCACCTTGCTGGCCAGAGCACACCGTGCTTCCGATGGATAGAGATGCGTGGGATGAGCTCTGTCCTTCCAAATTCCATGGGAAAGAAACAGGATTTCATTGCTCCAGCTTTCAGTACACTGAAAATGCAGACTTTGCCTCTCTTTTAGGTCTGATTCAGTCCATGTGTTAAGTGAGGTAACAGTGAGAACATGAAGGAGAGCTGTCAGGAGCACAGGACACCCCTCAGCAAGGCAGTACTCATTTCAGTGCAGGATTTCCCAAGGGAAGTGCTGCTGAAGGCATGCGGTCAAAGGATTAAAACCATGGTTTGTGGGGAGAGGTCACAGAAGCTCCCCATCTCCTTTGCTCCTCCTGGTGCTTCGCCTTTTCCTTTGCCAGCCTGTTAATCCCCCAGATTGTCTGAGTATAAACCAACTAAACTCAGAGCAGTTGGTGTCTACCTGCCTTGGACATTACTTGTTTTCATTTTAGGTGGAAGAATACCCCTAAAAACGTGCTGGCTTCTTCCCACTGCTTCTGCTGCCTTAAGAAAATCATGCCTTTGTACTGAAAACCTTGCCTAGGATTTTCAAGCCAGAGAGATGTGTTTGTGTGCAGAGAACCACAAACCCGCAGGGAGCCCAGCTCTCCTTCGCATGAGCCATGGTGTCAGTCTGGGCATGAGTGTGCTTGGGATGCCCCCGAGTCTGGCAGCAGACAACTAGGTATGTGAGTGGGAAGAATACACACAACCCCCTGGGGAAGCCAGATTCTCTCAGCCAAAAATATCTGGGGAAAGCTGTGGCACTCCTCAAACTCCTGCATCCAGCAGAGCAGAGGACGTGCTGCTGGGAAGCAGTGTCGGAAGGCAGTAGGATGAGGCAGCTCTGACCCAGCAGCAGCTACGGAGCCCGGCTGGGGGGGACAAGGAGCAGGCTGGAAGATCTCTGGCCCATCCCACCTCTTCAGTATTCATGGCTACCGATGAATATTTTACAAGGCTTGAAATATTTACGGTTGGGAGTTGACCTTTTTTTGTTGCTGATACATCATGCATGGTTAGATGTGATCATTTCACGGTGACATTTACTGAAGCATGAAAAAGACACAAACACCACTGCCCAGCTCAAAACCAAGGAGGGACAACCCTGAACAGACCCAGCAGGCCAGTGTCCCCTGTCTCTGTCTCCCCCACGGTCCCCTGAGCAAGAGATAACCACGTTGTGGGAGCTTGCTCCAGGAGACGAGAAGTTCTCCAACTAAAATGGGTGCACCCATCCAGTGCTCAGACCTGTCCCTCAGTCTGAGGCCAAACATTTGTATTTCACATTTAAAGGGTCTTAGCAATTCCCAGTCTCTAGCAGGACTTAAGGTAGGACATCCTGAAGCATGAAGACAGATCTTGTCCAGAAAAGGGAAGCAGAATCCCACATCACTTGTGAAAAGGGCTGAGAGGAATCCTGGGAAGAGCAAAAGCCGTGCAGGCACTGCCAGTGAAAAAAAAAGAAAAAGGGATGGTTGTATTTATAGCAATTTCTCAAAATCAGCTATTGGCCTTTCTTTGGCCAATAGCTGTGTTTTCTTTGTCCCAGTTCAACTCTATGAATTGTCATCCTAAAGCACATGATGAAGACACAGTGGTTTAACACACTGCTGTGCATCAGCTGGATCCCAACACGTAGGCTCAGACAGCGGGGGAAGTACCCTTCATCCAAAAGACTAGAGGAATGAAGATAAGGGGCCTGGATGCTCCCCCATCTCATGGCAATGACCTCCTCTGCAAAGTACAAGTGATGTAACCTACTGCAAGTAGTCAAAGACCTGTCTCATCCCATGTTTTTGGGCCAAACTTCAAGTGTCCAGACAGTGAAGATGCTCTGATCTTCACTTCTGCTCCTCTTTGTAGGTGTCCCAATGGAAACTGCCATCAGAAGGCCTGAAGAGCCTGTCCTGATATATCTGCTGTCCTGCAGTGGACCTGAGAAATGTTTCCATTGCACATTATGTTTTGCAGCTGAGTGACCTTCCAAAGATGAAAATGCCTCCTCCCAGGACTAAGAAAGGTTTGGAAGCCAGGAAGAGGAGCCTGTCTGCCAGCAAAGCAGCTGGTGCTGTCCTCCTCCTGCTTGCAGGAGAGCAAAGGGCCACCCCAACCCTCCTCAGCCCCAATCTCTGTGTTCCCATCAAGGATGAGGTCTTCAGCTCCAGCCCAGAGCAGCTCATCCCATCACAACTGGACCAAAACAGCTCTGCCTTTCCAAAGCTGCTCTCAGCTCCTCTCCCATCTGCTGCTCCCTGGCACAGAAGCAGCCGCAAAGGCAAAGCCTTGGGTATCTGCCACTCAGGCCCACTTTGCATTCAAAGCCATCCCACATGTCTTGAGCTCCAACTCAGCCCAGAGCAGCTGCAATTCCTAAAAAAAACATTAAAAATGTGTCAGAAGATGCCACTTAAAGCAGCACTGAGCACAAGTGATCAGGCCAGGCACCAGCAAAGGCTCTCAGTTGTACAGTCCTCAGCTACTCTCTGGAGGAGAAACTGCTCACCCTGAGCTGGCTTTGAGCTCATTTAAATCATGTGTTAATAACTCCTCTTCAGTTTTCCCTTCTGATAATTTTTCCCCGTCTTCTCCCTTTTCCAGCCCATTTCTCCTTCTCCTTCTCCTTCTCCTTCTCCTGTTTTCTCCTTCTGTTTTCTCCTTCCCTTTCTCCCCTGCCCCTTTACCCTAAAGAACTGAACTAAAGATTAAAAGTACCTGTTTTCTGTTTGCGTTGTGACTATTATTGCTGTTCTCCTTCCTTCCACTGTCTGAATTCTGGAGACAGGGCGCAGCAAATGGGATGTTTAATCTTGCTGTCAGGGCCATATATCATTCCCCAGGCTCCTTCTGGGGTAACACGAGCTGCTCAATTGACAAAACAAGCCAAGGAATGAATAAACCAACAGAAAACATTCAGCCCAGGCTATTAATCCACCCAGAGCCAAAGGCAGATGCAGGGAGGGGGACACACACATCAGTGCCTCCTTGTCCCTCTTGCTTCTTGGAAGGGTTTTGGCCATGAGGAGTGTGAGCTGCTCCGAGCACACGTGCCTTTCCCACAGCACCACCCTACAAATGCTCTGGTCCATGGATTTCACCAGCGTGGGAAGCAGCAGCACTTTCCCCTCCTCCCACAAGTCTAATTTCCAGAGCGAGATGGACTTAATTTGTATCTCCTTCAGGGCAGGCGGTGGCTTCCGCTGTATCTCCAAAGTGCCTGATGTGTTATGAGGTGCTGCTGTCACCGGGAAGAAGGATTCATTAAGGTAGCAGAGGGCTGAGTGGAAGTGGCAGGCAAGGGTGGCGTTTTGGGAGCAGCCTGGCTCGGCGTGGTGCCTGCGGCGTTGGCTGGAAGCCTCCTGCCCACCCAGCAAATCCCTCTGCTTATTGTGAGTGAAGGGGTGCCTTTGGGTACCCACATCTCCTGGGTGTCAGCAGTTCACATGGACACGGGCAGGATATTTATCTCTGTGCTTTCAAGCTGAAAACAACCTGTCAAGCTCAGCTCCTTTGTTAAGAGCTGAACCACGGAGTCTTCCTGCCTCTCCTTCCGAAACAACTAGTACTGGCCATTTTTAAGACCTCCCACGGGGATGCTGAGGTCAATGCAAAGCTCAGAGCTCTCCAGGATGGAGTCACCCAGCCCTCAGACCATCCCCAACCATATAAACACCCCAAATGTGGATCTCAACACCTCACCTGCCTCCAAGCCTCAGACACAGCCCTTGAGGATTTTGGCTTGGCCATGGCAATGCCTTGTCCATGATGAGGACTAAGAAGATGGGCAGAAGAAAGCTGGACTAGAAAGGATGTGCGGAAAGGCTTTTCTCACTTTCCTGGTGCCTGATATATTCTAGATGCAATGATCCAACAAAAATAGGTGCAGTGATGATTGATAACGTGGTGCGCTCAAGGTCGAAGAGCTGGGCACTGATAGAGGTGTTTTGCCATGAAATAACTCAGCTCGGTATCAGCACACCCATGTGATAAATGCATGTTGCATGTAACATGCATCACACAGGACAGACGTGCTGCTGGGAGCAGGGTGGGGGAAGCCACCTCCTGGCCCTCAGCCCAGCACGAAGGAGGGGGTGGGAAGTGCTGTGCAAACGGCAGTGTTATTTTGAGATTCCTGGACAGATTGTTATTGATAGGAGAGGTCCCTGTATTCAGAGGAGGTTTTCCATCCTCTCCACGGGGGGAGGACGGGAGCATCTCCAGGAGGCACGTGTCCCGTAGGCCATTACAGTGCTCAGGATGATGAAGATGTTTGTTAATGGAGCTGAGGTAAAAGGCTAGACTCATCCAACTGCGAGAAGTTTCTGGAGATGCCCACCAGAATAATAATTGCAGCATTAAGCATTCGGAGGGTACTTAGCAATGCCATCATATCAGGCAGGGCTATCAGAAGGCCAGTAATGCATGCACACAGCCACCCCCTCCCAGGGGCGGGGGGAGAGAAGGGAGAGGGAATTTAAAGCGTGTCTAACTGCTCAATCCAGGGGGGCGGGGGGACCTGAGAAAGAGAGATTATTTCAAAGGTGAATGGTAATGCTTTTAAGCACAAACAAATGCAGCATCTGAGATCCCAGATCATGACGGGAATGGATGCCAAGCTCAGCGTCCTACCTCTGTGCATTTTAATGGGGAACATCTGCCCAGCCAGCAGGGTTGGTGGAGGACAGAGGCTTTCTTTCACCTTCAGGACTTGAAAGACCTCATCCCACTTTGGCTTGGACAACCCACATCCCCCTCCTGCCTGTCTCTCAGGTGACCAAGGCCTGGCAGGAGCACAGAAATGGGGTCTGGGTGCAAGGAGAGCTCATGACCACATACACACTGTCTGATGGGATGTCTCCAGCAGAGCCCACAGGAGCAATTCTCAATGGAAATTAGGTTTGCAGAAGCAGAAAGATTAATCCTGCTGTGCACAAAGGCTTTACTAACCCCTGAGACCACTGGGAGGTCATATCACCTGAGTGATCTCTATTTTAGCCCCATCTCTGGCACTAAATTAATGACTGATTACTTTAATACATTCAAAGCTGCTGCTTTCCCTGTACCTCAGTTTCTCTTGCCTTGAAAAATCAAAGCCACTTCTCCATATCTTTGACCAGACAGTTTGAAATGTGGGGAGTCAGTTCTGGACGGTGCAGAGCAGAACAAAATTATGGCCCTAATCAAAGCTAATGGATATTCACATATTTAAAGCTTCAGTGGACCAGACAGGGCACTCAGCACACCAGGATGAAACCTTAAGGATTTCAAGCACTTACTGCTATTCTTATTTATACGACCCCTTGACCAATAGCCAGGTAAGGGGCTGAGCAAGGAATGCAGGACATGGGGAGATGAGAGAAGAACCATTTGTGTGTGGAGACGTTACATAGAAATCACATTCAGTTCACCAGGATCTGAACCAGGAGCCCTGAGCTTGCTCTGCACAGCCCTGGCTTGGCATGGGGCCTGCCAGGTCAGCTCTACAGCAGTGTGGGATCCCAAGTTAAAAAAAAAAAAAAAAGAAGTGAAGAAAACCATTAAAAATGCAGCCGTTACTTCTCTTAAGGAGACATTCTGTCTGCACTGAGTTTCCACACACCTACACGATCAGCAGCATGTTAGAACAGAACCGTGGCACCCTCCTGAGTGAAGATTGATAATACAAAAAAAAAAAAAACAAACCAAAAAACACAAACCAACAACCAACCCCCACACACAACCTAGTTAGGGATCTGCTGTCACTTTCAATCAAAACACTCATCAGCATCCTATTTTCCCCCAAACTGTCAGCAGTGCTGTAGTGCTCTGGCTGCCCCTCTGCACGCTCCCCGGTTGCAGCAGGGAGGTGAAGGACCTCAGCTCCTCCTCAGCTGGTTTCCCAGCCCTTGGGCCCCACCACCGAGGACCCACCATCCCTTGGTCTGGGCAAACTGGGTCAGCAAAGCTCCCCCACTTCTCTGCGTCTTCAGCGTGGGATCTCCCACAGTCTTCTACAATCTTCTTTAGTCTTCTACAAGTCTTCTACAAGTCTTCTTTAGTCTTCTACAATCAAAGCTTGTTTAACTATTAGCCTTCACGTTGCCTCAAAAGCAACAACAAAACAATGCCTGTAACAGTGCAAAACTGAGCGCTGAAGAAGGAGAAAGTGCTGAGTTTTGGCAACTCTTCACCTAAAGCTGGTTGCAGGATGAGACAACCAGCAAGATCCCAGCAGCCCAGGGCTCCTGCTCCCTTCCTGGCCTCATTTGAATGACTCAAGGCTGATGGAAAGATTCCCTGAAATTCCCACCCTTGAGATACCAGAGAGGGTTGAGGTGACTCTGGTGCCCTTCAGAGATGCTTCCTCCATCACAAAATACATCTTTGAAATAGCCAGAATGATTTGCCACTTCCTTCAGCGAGAGGACATGGGATGAAACCCAACTTTGATGGCTAGCAGAGGACAGAGGAATCTCTGCCTAGTGCTGCTGGTGAGACCTGGGGTACTTAAATTACTGAGAAAAAAAAGGGGAGGAAAAAAATGACTCTGGATCCCAGTTAAACAGCAGCTGAACAAAACCAAAAGAGAGCCTGGGCTGGAAACATCCAACAACAGGGGTGTCCTAGAGCTAGGAAACACACAGCACACAAGGTCTAGCTCAAGACGACTGCAAAGAAAAGAACTTTTGCTGTTTTTTTTCCTTGCTCTGAAGAACCCCGTCTCGGCATGTGTGAAAGGCACTAGACAATCAGTCTGGATTAGTGAGACATCTGATTAAAACGAGCGCCAAGAACAATGGTTGCTGATGATGAGTAAGATTGGATTTAGGTCACATTAAAACACTGTGAATAAATCATCGCACTAAAGACCAATTACACCAGATTCTTTGACTGACGAACAGAAAGGGAAAAAAACATCTTTTGATGCATTTCTGATGATTTTTAGTCTACCCTTTAACCATTCTCTGCCCAGGATTAAGCACAACACCTTTCCAACAAAAAACTGTGAGCAACTTTCTCACTCTCTGAGGCTTTTGAAAGAGTAGTGTGGGACAGAGCAGAGACAGACTCAAATGCACTTTTTTTTCCAATTTGGCCTAAAACAGGTGAGATTGTGGCTGTGGCCACAATCTGTAACCTGGTGGAATAAGACCCAGACTCTTTCCTTGTGCAGAGAAGATTAACTGTTCCCTGACCTTCACTCTATATACCTCAGCCTAACTCCCCTTTTGAAAACCCTTAAAACGCATGGCAGGGCTTTCCCTCAAAATTGTGGGCACAGAACCTGCAAAAAGTAGCCTTTTGCAGTAAGATTCTTCTGAAAATTTTTCTGAGATCTTTTTCAGCTTGTGACTCTTCCTTTTCCAAGATGCTTCTGTTCTTCCCCAGGCAGCTTTGCCTCTCATCCCTCTTCTGTTCCATCTTCTCCCTCCTAGTGATTCTGTTCCTCCATTTCCAACAACTATAATAACTTCTGTTTAAATTTCAGGAGGTGGAAACTATCCCCACTGACATCAAAGATTAAACCACTACTTTTTTTTATTTTTACTTTTTTTTTTCTTTAGCAAAGCCAGGATTTCATCTTAGATCACTCTCTAAAACAAAGAATACGTTCAAGGATCTTTGAGCTGGGTAATACTTGATCATCCTGGCTTTTTGTGCTAAATGCATAGCTTCCCATAGCCAAAAACCTTTATCCATCTCATGCATCAATTGCCTTTTTATTTGCCACCAGTTATTGTTCACTGAGCTCTTAAATTATTATTTTAAGAAAATCTCCCTATTGTCTCTCTTGAAGATACAAAGACCAATCCAGGATCCAAAGGAAATACCCCCTCCTAACAACTTGATTGAGTTGGATACAAAGCTCAGCCTGCCAAAGCCCAAGTGGATTGCAGAGATTTTCACTTGCCCTAAGCCAATGGTTCATCCTGGAATTAACCAACTGCTCTCCCTCTCAGCATCCTCTCGCCCACCACTGTCCACAGCCCCTGCACCCTAAATCTCCTATTAACTGTTGTACCCTCGAAATCCAGGCTCAGACAGTCAGAAACTCATTGCAGATGCCCGTCCCCATGTGTGCCCACAGCCACACGCAGAACCTCCTAAGGGCCATTGGGCAGAGACTCTCCTCTCAGAGTCTGGTCCTTGAATCCTTGAGCTCTGCAAAGATTTTCTCAGGTCCTTGTTTACCTTGGGAAGTCACAGCTAATCGTGCCCTCCATGGGGTGGGCAGTGGCACAGCTGTGTTGGTGGCTGGGCACTGGCAGCTTGTTTTAATGATCCCCCAGGCTGACGCAGAAAGATCCCTATTCTGTAATAAATACGCCTGGACTGCCCCCAAGGTGAAGGAGAAAGGATTAGTTACTAATCTTTTCTGATAGAGAAGACCAAGTGAGCAAGTTTATTGATTTTGGTAAATAAAGCTCTTTATGTTGCTGCCTTGTTTATATAAACACAAACATATATTTAGATAAAGTGCGTCTTGCCAACTCTGTGTGCTGTGACTCAACAGCATCGCTGGTCCACGCAACCCTCGGAAGTTCTTGAATTTGGATCCCTTCCTCCCACCAAAAAATGTGTGCCATAGGCTTTGTGAAATGCCTGCAAAGCACTTATTGGTTCTTATTTCATTTCCAGCAGAAAAACGTGCGAGGCTGAGCAGAGCCCAAAGGCAGCTTGCTCTAACCTGCCTCACCACGGGGGACGTGCTCGCCAGGAATCAATGGCATAATCCATTTTGTTCTGTCTTGCAATAGGCTCTTACGTTTAATCCACAAGGGCACTGTAGTTTTGGTGCCAAATTAGTGCTGGCACAGAATATGTGCATCACCTGCGCCTGGGAAATCACCTTTACAAATTCCTAACTGTATTGCGTTTGGCATCTGCTACAATAGAGAGGTTACGGAGAGTTTAGTTCCAGCTTTGACATCGGCGCTGAAGCACCACGGGAATTTGGTTCACAGCCTGACATAACACAGAAACCGACCTGCCTTCCTATAAAGATATGAATTACAGTCTCTCTTTAAGTATATATTAGAAGCCACCGTAATGAGAGAATATGTATAATTAATCACATGATGGCTACAAGCATTTGCCTATATTTGTATGACGGCCCCGGTACAGCCTGAAGAGCCTGGCAAAATTCACATCCTGACACAAACATACTCTTGAATAACAATATTCTTTATTATGCATATAATCAGTCAATCATTGATTTCAGTTTCATAAACTGGTGGCCAGGTAAGGCTAGGAAGAACTCAGCTTTTAAAAAAGTAAATAGAGGATAAAGATAAGTGAAAGGGAAATCAATAAAAAGATTAAGACACTTCTAAGTCACCTAAATGAGACAGCTACAAAAGGGAGGAAAAAAAAGTGTTTGTCATTATAATATAAGCAAAGGTAGATGGTTTCATGCAGTATTTTTTATTCTTTTCCCAGGTTCTGCCTACCTAAAATTCTTTGAACAATGGACTCACTAGAGGAGTCCAGACATTAAAGCCTCTCTCCCAACAGATGCATTAGAAGATCAGCAGGGCTTCCAGCAAAACTAGACTCAACTTTCCTACTCGTTCGGGAGCAACCGTCAAGCATAAACTAACACAAATATTTAAAAATCTTTCAGGGTTTCTTTATACATTGCAGAGGAATCACAGCGTGACAGAATTCGTTTTCTAAAAGACATCCTTTGAAGGTCACCTTAAAAAATCCCAGGAGAAGGCAAAGCACGGAGCAAAGACCAAAACGCCTTAAAAGGAACTTTCCGGGCCATCAATTCAGCCCTTGCTATTGCTGGCAGCCACATAATAAAACCTATTCATAAAGCTCCATTTTAAACTACGTGGGCTTCTTGCCGCCACCGCTCCTGCTGGAACCCGTTCCAGGACCTCACTCCTCCAAGCTTCAAGACCTTCTAATTTCCGGACTGGGTTTATTGATGGCCATTTTGTAGCTATTTGGTCACGGGCCAGCCCCGTCCCTCGGTTCTCCTGCCCGCACGGCACGTCCCCGTGCTCTGCTGCTCTGTTCAAGCAGAGCCACCACATCTGCCCCTGTGCTTCCCTGGGCAGACCAGGGAGGGTGTGGGGAGATCTTGGGGTAGAAGGTCCCCCCGTGGCCTCTCTCAGTTAATGGGGCAAGAAGTGGCTTTTCCAGAGGAGAATTTGGGTCCCCCCGTGGCCTCTCTGCAGTTAATGGGAGCAAGAAGTGGCTTTTCCAGAGGAGAATTTGGGCAGAGACCTCTGCTTCTTGCTCTGAATAACCTGCTGAAGTAGTCCTTCGCTTTTCATTGACAGGCAGACTTTAAAGAAATTAGAATCACAGAAATGTAGAATGATTGGAAGGGACCTTTCATGATCTTTAGATCATCTAGTTCCAACCCTCTGCCACCGGCAAGGACATCTTCCACTAGACCAGGTTGCTCAAAGCCCCCTCCAACGTGGCCTTGAACCCCTTCAGGGATGTTCCAAAATGCCGAAATTAGGCTGCCTAAGCTGAAGTAGCCTTTTATGAATAGCTGTCCCCAGCTCTGATTTTGAGTGTCCCCTTGCAAAGTCATCCCAGAAACCCTTATCCCAGATCCAATGGGAGTCCTCCGTGCAGACAACTTGCAAATGGGGCAGTGATCACCTCCACTTGTTCCATCAGTCACATAAAGCCATGAATTAGCCTTGACATGAGGAAGGGAAATTATTTCTCTGGTAGTGCATACTGGTACTGCAACCCTGCACATCCTCCTGCCCTCAAAGGAGAGAAGATATCCTGAGATAAGGAATAGAGCCAGTTGTCAGGCAGGGAACAGGAGAGGAGATGAGACCTTGTAGGATTTACCTGGATATATCTCCCTACCCAGGCTCTACATCAGGCAGAGGTGTACAGCTGGAGAGAAGAGTATTCATCTCCTGCAGAGACATCAGAGCAAAATCTACATTTCACTGGTCTCCCGGAGGGTTTTGCAGTGAGACAGGTACCTGGCAGCACAGGAGCTGCCGGGCTCTTCGGCGTCTCCGCTGACATAGTCTGAACAGCGTTGTCAAAATCTCTAAGAGCAGGAAATAATTGAAGCAGAGGCAAAGATCTCCAGGAAATTCTGGCAGCTTCAATAGCAATTCTTGTGTAAACAAAACTGAATAAATTTTATGTAAGAAAATATTGCATTTAATTTTTAATGGATTTTTTTTTTTTTGCCCCAGGATTGTTTTAATTGTGTGTGTTTTTTCTTATGTTTCTGATGTTTAATGACATGGCTCAAGTGGCAGTACATAATATGACATGCCACTCCATGTTAGTGGTGACAAAAAGAACATAACACATTAGCTGCTACTTCTGCCATGCCATAGTGTGACAGAGCGTGTCATACTGGGAATGCAGGAACCAGTACAGATTGTACCATTATTTTGACCCTTTCCCACTTTTTGAACAATTAAGCTGGTTTCTACTTGCTACTAATTGAGAGAAAATTTTCTAAGGAGTTGCCTGTTTGTTCCGTAATGAAAATTTGACACTTCAAACAAGAAAAGAAGACAAGTACTTAGCACACTAATTAGAGCAGAAACTATTTTCAATATCCGAGGACGGTGATTCCAGTCTAACACTGAGCAACACCACAGCCAGCTACTGCCATACCACCCAGCATTCTCACCTCCATTTAAAGATCCTCAAAACCCTTTGCAAACACTAATAAATTAAAATTGTGGGTTTTTTTAATATCTCCATTTCAAAGGCAGGTGTAAAAGGAGGGAGGAGAAGGAGAGGGATGAAGGGACTACAACTGTGAAGGAGCTAAAATGGCTTTCCCAAGGCACCACACACCTCCCTGAGCAGAACAACCTGTGGCTTCTGCCATCTAACCCCCACCGCTGAATTTACTGGAGGGTAGAAGCTGGGAAAAGGCAGCAAAACCAAGGAATGACTGAGAAATGGAATATATTCTCCAGAGCCCAGTGCACTGTACCCTGACTTTCCTCACCTGATAACCTCTGCTGTTCAAAAAAAGAACCACCTTCACCAGTGCCCCAAACATTCCTCTTCTTTGGTCGTTGCTAACTGCTCCATAAAATGCATGTCTATGTCACTTCTGGCAACAAATTTAGCCTACTAACGAGTAGGTACATTACTGGTTACTGAAGAAAATCACTGTTGCCATTTTTGCAGCTCCCAGGCAGTATTTTAGGTGGACCCACAATATTTTCTTCTGCGGGTGCAGGTCCTTTAACACCTTGTGTGGCTGCAGTTGTTTTATATGTAGATCTGAGACCAACGCTCTCCCAGGCACAATCAGGAATGGTAAAAGAGCTGCTAATAATGGGGATTTCTCCCGCATGCCTGGATCAAAAGCTTGTGGCTTTCCAGGCAGGAAAATCCAAGCTTCCCTTGAAACCTTGCATCTTCAGAAGGTTCTCGCTGACCGTGACATGGAAAAAAAGCCACAAATAGAAAATCCCCAATTGCCATGGATACAGCACTGGCTCCGAGAAGGGCTTTGAGAAAAAACAGGAGAGCAAGAGCAAGCATTTGCAAGGTCAGAGGAGCAGACACATCCTCAGCCTCCCCCACCATGAATTGCCTTGGGATTAGGGATGGAGCCCGGCTCCCTCCTCCCAGCAAACCCTTCAGTGTCCTGGGGATGCTGGTGTGAGGACCATGTGTGCAGCTCTGACCTGTAGCTCTTCCCTCACTTCCCACCTCTCGACTGGCTGGTCCCAAATTCTTCAGACCAATGACCCATTTCCCACCCTGAAACTTCTAAAGGACCACCATGGAGTCCTCTCATCTCATACTTGAGTAGCAGGAGGGTGTGAAGGGCTGCCCAACACGACTTCATGAACAGTCTTCAGGTCACGGTCCTCCCTGTTTCAGCAGGAACCACTTCTGTAACTCTCACAGCTTTGGGTAAATGCAGAAATTATATTGGCATCATCAACATGTTGCAACCCTCCTTCAGATCTCCAGATTGCACCACTATCACTGGCATGGGCTGGAGGGTTGAGCTTGTCTGCAGCTGGATGTTCCCAGAGCAGGGACACCAGTCCTCTGCATATGCCCCCTTTCCCTTCTCTGGGAAAATTCATCCACACTCAGGACATGGCCCTGGTCCATCACTGTGTTACTCCAGTTTTATGCACTATAATGCCCCAGACTGGAGCCAGGAACCATCCCACATGGTCTCTGCCCTGTTTAGCCATGGCTGCATGCTGTGGGGAGTCATGGCTCATGCCCTTGCACCCTCATGGCTTTCCTGGGGACACCCAAAATGCTCAGTATGAGGGAATTTGCTCCCAATAGCATCTGCCCCTCCCCAGGGCCTCCTTACGATGGTCAAAGACTTAGAGGTAGAGGCAGGTGCAAGCATAGGGCGAGCTGGCGCGATCTGAGAAGAGCCAAGGTGCTTCTTGTCTCCTGTCTCTCTCCAGAAAACAGAGTGATTTTCCCAGGTCTGACCTCTGCAGAGTGGGATCAAAGTGCTTCCCTCTCAGAAGGGCATCAGGCAGTAAGGACGTCAAAGCTGAGAAATCCTGGAGCTCGTCTAAGTACCGGAGCCTGAGAGAGTTCTCCCTCTACATTGATTTCCTTTTATCTTTCCCATAAATCAGTCTCTTCAACTCTTATGTCCTTTTCTGTTGCTTTTCTCTTAACACGCTCCAATCCATCAACCTCTCTGCGGTGCCAAATGCCCACGAATGAACATCCTGTGCCATTCCTCGCTCAACACAGCTGTCCAAGAAAAGGACTAAATCCCCCAGCAGATTTTGAGTCGGGTGACATTTCTGAACACTTGATAATGGAAAATCTCCAGTTCTGCCCATATATATTCTGGGACTAAAGCAAAGACAGCGAGGACTGTTCAGTCTACAACAGGCAGAAAAAACTCGACACACCAGTGCCTGCTTTGTAAAGCCAGACACCACCTATGTAATTTTACAACACCCCTTCACCCCAAATAATGCAATAAATGTAAATGAGGACTGATGTGTTGATATATCAACATTTTATATGGGCATCTCATCTACATATTTGCAGTCACAACAGATTCAGAGAATGATACTGATACTCACTGTAGTTTTATGATATCTATTGAATGTATTACCCTCTCCACCAGAAGGCTATATGTGATGGTGTATTTTCTCCTGAACCAGTATGAGTAGGGTTGGGAGAGGAAGAAGTCATTTAGAAAGAGTGCTCTAAATGTCAAGTCTGTCATCTACGTTATTAATATGTCATAAGTGGACTCTAGGTGATGCTTGCTGTGAGATGAACATTATGAATGGAACAAGCTGCATGCACAATTAATATTCCTCTTGATATATCATTTGTAAGTGTTTTAGAGAGGTTGTAAACAAGAAAAGCTTGCTTAGAGATGAATGAATTAAAGGGAAGGGAAATGAAGAAAGAATAAAAGGGGGAGGGAAGGACTAAATCCCCATATCTGATGATGTCCCATAGACCCCTACTTGTAGCTGGGGGTGAGCGTGGGGCAGGTAAGATGGACCGAGCTGTTCCTTTTTTGGCTCCTGTCCTTTGAGGCAGCTCAATTGCTGTCTTAGAAAACAGGTAATGATCACAAGGAGCTCATTAAACCATGCAGTGGATTCCCATCTAACCCCACTTCCAGGCACAGTTTGAGGCCGACAATCCTCAGAGCCAGATCTGTGGAGGATGATCTTCCCTGGGGGAAATAATGAGAATTAGCAAGCAAAGAGAGGTGTGAAAATAGATGATGACTGAGGTAATTAACCTGCTAATCATCCCCCTGGTGTGATGGAAGCATGAACCCATCACTCTGAGTGCCTTGGGAAAGGAGGGAGACTTCCCAGGTGGCTTGTCTGAGATGGAGCCTGAATTCAGCTGCCCTTACAAAACCTGCAGTCTCCTTCCAGGTCCAGTCTGTGACTGGTCAACCCTAAGTCTCTAAGCCCATTCCCATGCCAGCACTTCATGGGTGATGAACAGTTTGATCTCATCAAAGAGCTGTCAACAATCTGCATCCAGCACTTTGGTGGTCTGTATCCAGCATGTTTCTTAATGCAATGCAAAAGAAGGTTCAGCGACTGGAGACATTGGATGATGATTGTGATTCTTCCCAAAGGGAAGCCTGTCTACCCCTTGGCAAGTTTTGGGGCTGTCAATAAGGCACACAGTGATTCACCACCCATGGCAGTGTTAGCCTCTCTTGAACAGGAGGCATCAAGAAATAATTTGGTGAAGCCTTTGTTTCAAAGGTTCCAATCCCCTTCCTACCCAGTAACGGGGGTAGGGAGAAAAATCTGGATCTGCAGTAAATGCAGCAAATTCAGTTCTTCTCTCTGAGGCAAAATTACCATTAGGAGTCACGCAGTGACCCAGGATCTGCAGGTCTCAAGGGGTTTCACCCACCTTGGGCTTCTTTCTGCTCAGCCATGAGGTACCACACTTGGTTAATAAGGGAGGTTGCAAAACCAAGCAGAGTAAATGAACTGGTTCATCGTCTCTCAGTAGAGAAGGAAGAGGTGGACAGACTCAGCATGCTTGTGGGAAGAGCCAAAATTGCTCCAGACCAACTGTTGCACCTTGTGCTTCTGTCTACATGCATTTTTATGTTTTCCTAAGAAAACAGCAGAGTGCCTGAGGTACAATATCAGGCCAGCCTGTCTGCTCCCTGGCAAATAAATGCCAGCAGCCTTTCCTTCCCTCAGACCTGTGAGCTGTGATGGCTTTGCATCTCCTCTCCCAGGAGCAGGCAGAGAGAAGGAATGGTCAAGGGTCCCTTCTTCATCCACCCACTCCTCCAAGGCACAGGAATATGCATAGAGCATGAGAAAAGTCTACAGGGAAAGCACATTGGAAACATAACTCCTCAGTACTCTTTTGGCCTCATAACCGCATGTTTTGTAGGTGTCCTTGGGCTCTCCGCAGCTCTAGCTGGGTAACGAGGAGATGGCAGTCTTGGCCATCATCACATCATAGAATCCTAGAATGGTTTGGGTTGGAAGGGACCTTAAAGGTCATCTCATTCCACCCCCTGCCCTGGGCAGGGACACCTCCCACCATACCATGTTGCTCCAAGCCCCCTCCAACCTGCCCTTGAACCCCTCCAGGGATGGGGCAGCCACAGCTTCTCTGGCCAACCTGGGCCAGGCTCTCACCACCCTCACACCAAACAAGTTCTTCCCCACATCTCAGCTCCATCTCCCCTCTTTCAGTGTCAAACCCTTCCCCCTCCTCCTATGGCTCCCCTCCCTGATCCAGAGTCCCTCCCCAGCTTTCCTGGAGCCCCTTGAGGGATTGGAAGGAGCTCTAAGGTCTCTCCGGAGGTTAGATGTTGTTATCCCCCTGGATATAACCTGGCAGCTCCTAAAACTCTCCCCAGGACAACTCTATTATACTTAGAAACATCCTGAAAGTAACAGAGAAAATGTTAGTTAGAGCAAAGCTAGTAACTTCTAAAATCACACTTCTGATCCTTGTTTAGAGAAAATCTATGAAAGTATGTGTCTTGGGGATGAATGGAGACTGCAGAAATATTGGGATGAGGATGGAAAAGGCTGAATCCCACCAGGGGAAAACTTGAAGGATCATTTTGGCCTGTCCCCTGGTGATAGGTGCTGTATAAAAATAGAACAGCAAGTCCACATGGTTTAAATAAAAGATGAAAGGCAAACGGTGGATACAAAAGGCAGCCAGCAAAGCACCCAGGAAACAATACTGTAATGAGCACAGTGTTGATTACATGCATGTAGTAATTTCAGCACATGAATGGCCTCGCCTCCGACTCAGCCCGATTTTGCACTGCCTTTGTGATTTTTCAGCACGCATCCCAGAGGATTTCCCTCAACAGGACCTTCCATATGCTTTTAAGAGAGGCTCGGATCAAAGAGGGCCATGGAGAATCAGAGAACTGGAAGAGCCCCCGGTGCCTGGCAAGTCACATGGTCTTCGGAGAACTAGAGCAGGTTGCTCTGAGGGAAGACCTTGATTGTCTTCTTCATGCCTGGAAAAGTCTGGCCCTGTATAAACCACACAATTCAATTTGTTCAATCTCAAGGAGGTGAATTCCAGCCCAGGTCAAGTTTTCGGAGACAAAGGACCTAGGAGAGTTGTGTCCTTCTGCTTGTAGTGGAGGAGCTCAGATCTGAGCTGGTGTCCCTGCCCATGGCAGGGGGGTTGGAACTCGATGATCTTTGAGGTCCCTTCCAACCCAAACCATTCTATGATTCTATCTCTCTTTTTGTTGGGATTCCCCACTGGGATGTCCAGCCCTCCAGTCTGCAAGCCACCAGGGAGACTGGCTTGCCATGGCAAGCCCAATGATAGCACAAGTCATGGTCACAGTGAATTTATAAAGGCCATACAATCTCTCAGTCCCAGATAGCCAGTAAAATATCCTGACACAGGAACTAGGAGAAAGGACCCTACAGCCACCTTCCATTACCAGTGAATCCACAGGATTCAAACCATGTCTGTTTTGTACATCTTCAGGCTGTAGAGCTTGACACCCAGAGCACAGATAAGCCTGTAGCAAAATACCTAAAGCCATAAATACGAAGTGTCACAGAAAGAGAGACCAGCAGTGCCTCTCCTGTGTGCCCTCACCTCTTGCAGCTGGATACACCGGGAACTGTCTTGGTCAGTCTTTTTTTGAGGGAGAAACACACACACACCAGAACTGAAAGGGAATTAAAAGGGCAGACAAGAACTTGATGAAGATCACAAGCTCCTCTACTCTTTCAGTCCTCTTTGGGGAATGGCTTTGGGATCCTGCAGCAAGAGCCATCGCTGCTCAGCACCGTGTTTTGATGCGAGATGGGACCAGATGAGCAGACTCCACACCACCAGCCCTTACACTTAACACTGTGCCAGGGGTCCTACAGACTGTTATCGAACCTGATGCTTCTCACCTGCTTGCTCAGCCAAGCATCACTGTCCCACTGGGTAAAACACGGTGTAGAATCCATGGACAAATGAAGCCAGAGCTGCAGTTAGATAAAGCAATGATGCTCTGTTGACTTACACTGGTGCTTCGCTGATTTGCATGTGTTGTGGATCTGCTCAGACAGTAGTGCTGGAGATTTTTGGGAGTCCCTTATAAAACAAGAGGGTTTGGACACACTCATGTGGAAACAGGAGCCCCTGTTTTGCCCTTCACCCGAGGGTGCAGCTTGAAAACTAACTCCGTCCCAGCCAGATCCAGTACAGTCTGAAAGCTGAGTGAGCAACCTGGGGAGCAGCATCCCATCCTCAGGGGTGGTGATGGGGGGAGAAGACAGGACCCCTGCCACAGCCCCCAGCTGGGCCAGCTCTAGGGTGGCTGAGCACAGGAGAGGAGATCTGGCTCTGACCTGCTCTCTCTCCTGCACTCAGCCTGAAGAGGTTGATGGAGGCTGGATCCTGTGACCGAGAAGGGAAAAGATGCTTTGGCCAAAACACTAATTGCTTTGTTCTGTGCAAGGAACAGGAGGTGGGAACGATTTCACCATGCTGGAAAGCCAGATGAGATGGACTTACACTCTCTGGGAAGTCAGACGAGATGGATAAACAGCCTGAGGGTTATGAATCGAGGGAGAGGCAAAAAGCAGAGGAAACCTTCCCTTGGTCTAAGCCATGTTCCCGGTGAAGCGTGACAAGCAGCCCTCGCAGGCCTGGCTGGCTGCTCTCCTCTCCTTCCATTACGGGGAGCCCTCTGGGAGCCATGGCTGAGGCACCACTCTCATTTATTCCTCTGTTTACAGGGACTGGTCATTATTTACGGAGGATTCTCAATGCCTCAACAGCATTTGAAACAAGTAGGAAGTACTGCATTTGTAAAGAGATAGTCAGAGATGACAGAGAAGAAAAGGCCCCCAGTAATTGCTCCTATCCATCATGCTGGCTTCTCTGCTTTGCTCACACCAGGCTGTTAATGGAGGCTGGGGGGGGGTAATCCCTGGCTACCATGGGGGTGGGTTGTGTATTTCTGCCTTCCCTTAATTCAAGCTTCGCAGCAACACGTGTTACTTCTTCCAAAGACAAGCAAGATGGAGGCAGAGCCTGATTAATGCTGGGGGTGGACTTCGTGGTGAAATGGGGTGGAAGCAAGAGGGTTGGGGGCAGGAAGGAACCCCAGGCTCACTGTCTACACAAACACATGTGGGAATGTGCACACTTGTGTACACACATCTAGTTCAAATACATTTTCTTCCAAAACTTGTGCTGTGGCTTGCCATAGCCCAGGCTCAACAGCTCTCCCTAAATCAAACCTGTTGCAAAGCCCCATGCAATGCCAGGAGGTTTCTGATCAAGTTTGATGCACGTTGGAGCTATGATTTCGGGAGGGAGGTGACTGTAGTAACTTCACACAAACCACATCTTTATGGAAATGCTAATGAGTCATGAAGCTTATACCATTAATGATGCTGTTGCAAAATGCTCCCAGAAGGATGCAATTAAGAAAAGTTGGTGATAATGGGCATTAAAGAGACATTTTACCAGCTCTCCATTGGGTGGTAAAAAGCTGCTCAAGCAGGCACGTACCTGGGTACAAATGCAAGGATCCCGTAAGTTCTTTTCTTCTGCATCACCTCTTGCTCTGCTCTTCTCTGGTCTGTGGTTTCTGTGGTTGCCATCGTTAGTGCTCGTAACTCTCGTGCCATGCAGGCTCCTCTTCAGCAGTCAGAAGGTTCACCTTTTCCATCACTGGAGCCCTTGGCTGTCAGACAGGCACTTTCAGGGACACTACCTGTTTCCACTGACTCAAGACATGGGATGTTCTTGTTCCTCTTTTCACCAGTTCTTCTGCTGTTTCCTCACCTCGCAGCATTCCAGTAACACATTGCTGTTATTAAGGTATGTGTGTGATTCATCCCAGCTGAATCCTGACCCTCCTGAGCTGGTGGCTGCTTACACTGTAGTCAGGGCCTGCCGAGAAGAGCTTATTATCCCAAAAGGACAAGAGCAGATAGTAGGAAAGTAAAAAGAAATCCATAAAGAGGGATTAACTTAACCAAAGCCAACCAGACAATCAGTAGCAGTCTCAAATCTCTGGGGCATTTATCCACCTCAGCGATAGCTATTTTGGGCTTACTTCATACTCTCAGGAAACTTCATGGCTTACTTCAGCTGCGATATTCCAGAAGTCTTTCAGTTAAGATGAACTATTCTGGAGTCCATTATTTGTCTCTACAGACCATGTAAGGCACTCAGGGGTCTGGATTTAGATGGAGACATCTAGTTGTGGTGAGATGGATCCCACACCTAGTTTATCAGGGCACAGTCCTAATTCCTCTGTCTGTACAAACTGGGCAAACTAGCATCTCCTGTAAGAACAAGATATTCATTAAACTGCAATAACTACCTGTGGCCTGATGTCCATCTTCCAGTGCCTTTGCTTATCAGACAGAGCCCTTGAGCTGAGTAGTCATTTCCTAATACCAACGCAATGGTCCATTTGATGCAGGAGTTTATCAAAACGACACACACTGGAAAAAACATCTAGACATTTTAACATCAGAATAGGCCAGGGTTGAACACAATGACCCAAGACTAAAGTAGCATAGGACCAGGGAGAGCATAAATGATTGTATCCACCACACTAATCGTGCAGCTGGTGAGGAGGAAACCACCTATGTTTATCTTCAGTTTGCCTTCGCCTGTGGCAAATAGCTTTTTCTTCATTTCTAATACAAACTACAGCTTTCTGAAATGTTTTTAAACATCTAGACATTTTAACATCAGAATAGGCCAGGGTTGAACACAATGACCCAAGACTAAAGTAGCATAGGACCAGGGAGAGCATAAATGATTGTATCCACCACACTAATCGTGCAGCTGGTGAGGAGGAAACCACCTATGTTTATCTTCAGTTTGCCTTCGCCTGTGGCAAATAGCTTTTTCTTCATTTCTAATACAAACTACAGCTTTCTGAAATGTTTTTTTTAAAGTGTCTATTAAGAATGAAGGGTTAAAGTTGCCACTGTATGTCCAAAGGCCTGTGGAAATCGCCCTGGAAAAGGGGACATCTCCCCCTGGACAAGCGTCTGAGGAAAGGTGATCAGAAAAGGAAATATTCATGTGGAGCATTTTCCAGCAATTATTTTTCAGGCAGCTCCCAGGCAGATCATTCTCAGCAGGGATGACCCTTTACAGAACTCTTCCACCTCAACCAGCCTGAGATTACAACTTAGTGCTGAAAAGGGCTGGGCGACTCTTGAAGTGGTCATGGATTGTTTGTGCAATGAACTGGCCACAGATGTCCATTCTCCTTCCACCAGCCACCAGAAAGCCCACCTGGAGTCTGGTGGGTGCCGTGCAGCGCTTGGGTAGCCTGGTAATAAATGGTATGAGGTGGGTGTTGTGCAGTGACAGTATGTATGGACCACATATATATGAACACATAAACGACTTCTCTAGGGCTGTTACAACAGCAGTTGTAAGAAGAATTTAGAGATACATGTGATAAACTATGGTGGATCATGCATTTAATGGTCTTGATTTCCAAAATAGATCTGTTCTTTTAGAATCATAGAATCATAGAATGGTCTAGGTTGGAAGAGACCCTTGGGATCATCGAGTCCAACCATCTCCCCTACTCTACAAAGTCCTCCCCTACACCATGTCCCTCAGCACTGCATCTAAACGGCCCTTAAACACAGCCAGGGATGGTGACTCCACCCCCTCCCTGGGCAGCCTGTTCCAATGCCCGACCACTCTTTCGGTGAAAAATTCTTTCCTAATGTTCAATCTAAACCTCCCCTGTTGGAGCTTGAAGCCGTTCCCTCTCGTTCTGTCACTAATTACCTGTGAGAAGAGACCAGCACCAACCTCTCTACAGTGTCCTTTCACGTAGTTGTAGAGAGTGATGAGGTCTCCCCTCAGCCTCCTCTTCCTCACACTAAACAGTCCCAACTCCTTCAGCCGCTCCTCATACGATTTGTTTTCCAGCCCCCTCACCAGCTTCGTTGCCCTCCTCTGCACTCGCTCCAGCACCTCCAGATCTCTCTTGTGTTGAGGTGCCCAAAACTGGACACAATACTCGAGGTGTGGCCTCACCAGTGCTGAGTACAGGGGCACAATCACCTCCCTACTTCTGCTGGTCACACTATTTTTGATACAAGCCAGAATGCCGTTGGCTTTCTTTTTTTTTTTTTATATGGGCACCAGCAATTAGGATGAATTTGGTTTTTGATATGGGCACCAGCAATTAGGATGAATTTGGTTGTTACCAGCTCTTCCATCAGCACTGGGTGTATTCCTCGCCAGACCTCCTGTCGGCAGGCAGGCACCGGGGATACGACTGCCTGACTTCCAGGCTATTTCAGAAGGGGTGACCTACATAGGAGCTGCGAGCGGTGTGTGCCAGCCAGAGCTGATGATGGGAGAGACTCGAGAGACACTCACACGTGGAGGGTTCCTGCCTGGGCCACCAGCCCTCCTGGGCAGAGCTTGCAGATGCCTTGGTTTCGTGATACAGAGGAGCACGTGAACATGCGCCGGTGATGAAGCTGAGATCTGGAGAGGTGCTGTGGGTAGGATGTGGGTCTGCCCCCCACCTGTCACCCCCCAGGCTGTGAGTATTTCAGATGCTGGAGAACAGCCTGCGTTGAAGAGGATGCAATCAGGCACAGCTTGCTGACGCCGCAGTTGGGCGACTGGTGGCATTAACAGATGAGTGGATTTTATTGAGAATTCCATATAAACCCTCCCCACGTTGCCACCCCCTGCTTTATCACCCCACAGACAGCTGCCCTTTACTGCTGCCGAGCTGCTCCTGCAGGTCCTGGCAAGGGAGGGGAGCGGGATGTGTTCAGATCCTGCCCCTCCCATGGCAAAGCGTTACGTGTCTGCAGGCAATCCCTGCCAAACCCATCCTTCAAACCACCCACGGACAAGGACAAGAACCCCCGACTTCCCTCTTGAAGGTATTTGATCTTTGGAAATGCCGCTAACAGCATGATCCCCCTCCTGGGGGCTTCACCGCCCATCCCAAAACCCCACGGTGCCCTACTAAGGCAGGGACCCTTCCTGGTGTGCCTCCCAGCCCAAGCCATGGAGATGCCACCACAGCAGAAGGGGAGAAGCAATGTCATGTCCAAAACCATGGGACAGTAAGAGATGCTCGTAGATCTCTGATGAACACATGTAAATCTCTGAACCAGGGGTAGATCCATGTCCCTCCAGCTCCATCAGATGAGCTCCTGATGCTTGGCTAATTGGGGATTCCCTGGTGCTTTGCAGGGTTCCTTCAGCCTGTCCATAGCCCAGAGAAACCCAGCTGTGCTGCCTACAAAACCACACAGCTTTGGACAGATCTAATCAAAAATATGGGAAAAAGAGAGAGACTGTGATAAATATAACTTAGCAAAAGGTGGTGTTTCATGGTAGTCTCGAACCATACATGACAGGGGGGGACCTGATAGAGATCAGGCTGCAATAGAAACATCACCTTTTGAACAAGATACTTTATCTGCTAAATCAGTTCCCCCTCTTGTCAAATTAAATCCGTAGCCCTTTTAATCAGGAAAGTCAAAGCCAGATCCAGTGTCTCGGGGGAAGTTTTATTGGAAGCAGGTTCTGTCTCTGTGAGAAGGAAGGTAATATATATTTGAGACTGAATACTAATGCTAAAGGATTTGTCAAGAGGGGGAAAAAAAAAAAAACCAACAGAAGGAAGGAACAGTTCAGTTTCCTCCCAGAAAATTATCCACATTGGGGAAATATGAACTGACCCAGTTTTCAAGTTTCTTTTTTAAGCTGAGAGAAGTAAACCTTGTTACCGGTGTTTCTGACCTAACATATGAGCTTTAAAAGGCACACCAAAATTATGATGAACTTAGAAACAGGATGGAAACAGGCTAGGATGAGGGGTAATATCCTGTGGTATCTATCTTAAGAGGAGGTTATGAAAATTTGGGTCAATCCCCAAGAGAGGATATCTTCTTGCCTTGATCCTTTCCAGCAGCACATGCTGGGAGGGCACCGGTGGGGAAACAGGAATGACTCCCAGGTCCCACCTCTGGAATATGCTTTGAGCTCTTCCGTGTGGATGAATCCTTTCATTGTGAGTATAAATCCCAATATAATAAAAGCCAAACACTGCTAACAAGGATGTATGACAGAGAGAGGGAAAAATAGGAGAATAAACCAGGACCTACCCACCAGAAGGTAATACACAGGGAAAGATGCTTTGCTGCCTAAAAATCATGGCAGCCTCTGGGAAGGAAACAGCTGAATTTAAAGCAACCATTTTGGAGATAAAGATGATGCTAAAATTACTGTTGAACATTATCCAAAAAGGCAGATAATGCCTAGATTACATCTTCAAAGTTTTATCGCCTTAAGCTAAAGGAGAAAGAAAAGGGGGAGTGCAGGTTTGCAGGGAGAGGGATTTGGTTTCCTAGGGCTGTCATGAGCCACATTGACTTGGACTCCAATCTCCGGCATGTTTAATATGTAGATTGACTTAGGCTTTCTCAGTAAGTAATTTAAGAAAACAGCATCTGGAAAAAAGTCTTAAGTAATTTAGACTCGCTGCAAGCAAAGGCAGCAGAAGGTCAGTTTTTTTTTAACATGGGTGAAAAGTGATGACATGGTATCTGGAAAAAGGCCAGATTTGTGCAGTGGGAGAGGATTTCCTGCTTGTATTCCTGTCCGCTGTAACTTGCTGCTTTCCTTTAAATGACATCTGTGGGGGTGTGTGGAGATGCACATCCCTACATCACGGCGGGCACCCTGTGAGAGCTTGGAGCTTCCAAGGCTTCCTTCTCCTCCCCAGACACAGCTGCTGGTTAAGGAGGTACCCCAGGCCAATGGCAGCATCTACGAGAGAGGAAGGATCCCATCTAGCACGACAGAAGCAGCAAAGTAATGACTCAAAGAGATGGATTCTCCTTGCTGCCACTCCCAGGAGAAAATCAAAATCTCTCCTTCATCCCCTCTTTGTCTGGCTTGTCTGCTTAGGGTCCAACTCAGCCAAGCATTTAAGCAAAATGTTTAACTCCCATTGATTTCAAGGGGATTATGCACACAGCCTGAAATTAAGCCTGCTTTTAAATGCTTTGCCTGAAAAATGCGTATTGCAGTGGCTCTCCCTAAGTTTTATTCAGTACCTGGCATAATGAGTCCCAAAGGTAGAGAGAAATGATTTAGGAATAAAAAAATTTTGAGGCTTTTCCCCTGCTTTTTTGTGGAACTGCAGTGTGAAATGTCTGCCCCTGCATGTGCCGACAGCTGGCAGCTGAGGGGCTGAGCAAACGGCTTCGCGGTGGTCTGCTCGTCACGGGGACACGCGCTCGCGAAGGCGATGACAAAGCCATGCAATTAGAAACGAGATTGAATCAACTGAAATCGTGCAACCAGGAGCAATTCCAGCTCCGGATCCAGCTGCAATCTCCATCCCTACGTCTGGGAAAGCCTGGAGTTGTGTCTGGGTGAGCTCTGCACCTTCTCTGAGGAGGAAAGCAGGAGACACGGCAGCTCTGGCATCAACTCTGGCAACTGGGAAACCAAAGCCACAGAAGGTCAGGTTTAGCCAAGGCCTCACATAAAACCAGCCTCAAGTAATCCCACCCAGAAGCCAAATCTCAAACTGGTGATTGCCTGAGATCAGCATCATCTGTTGAACTTCTTGGAACAGCAAGACATTCACAGTGCAGGAACGTGTGGACCCTCCAGAAGACTTGGCTGAGCATCCTCAGAGCCTATTTTGGCCAAATCTGGGGTTCTTTTCCAAGGTACAACAAAAGGCACCTTCCTGACCTCCAAATTAACTTCACATGAGACACTGGGATTCTTCAGGTTTGTTTTTAAAAACGGAAAAACAGAGGGCCAGCACGGTGGCCTGACCCATTTTAAGCTTTACTTCCCCAGAACTGAGCTGCTTTTCCTGAGCGTTTTCACCAGTTTTCAATCTGAAGTAAAAACTGATCCTGAGCTATTTCAATCAAAAGATTAAATGCTTGGCAAAATGATAAACGGTTGAAACCAGAGGCTCACTGTGGGGACTACCAGAGAAGGGGTGCTACCACTATCCACCCAATACAATCTCTTCTTCTATAGATTTCTCATGATCAGCCGTTGGTGCTAAGTAGCCACATTTTAGTATTAAAAAAACAATTTGTTCCAAATGCAGTGACTACAGGAATGCCACATCCTATTCTTAACAACCCCATGATGCACTGACAGCAAGCCAAATCCTGTTCTCAATTACACGAGTGTAAATTCACAGCAACTCGGTACACAGCCCCCTGTGCAGGGAGCTAGCAAATGCTCAGAGCTTTTGGAAATCACATTGCAAGGATTTGCATATGCAATGGTAACCAAAAAAAATGCTTTCCATCAGAGGACTGGAGCCCCTCTGCTGTAAGGACAGGCTGAGAGAGTTGGGGGGGTTCAGCCTGGAGAAGAGAAGGCTCCAGGGAGACCTTGGAGCCCCTTCCAGTCCCTCAAGGGGCTCCAGGGAAGCTGGGGAGGGACTCTGGATCAGGGAGGGGAGCCCTAGGAGGAGGGGGAAGGGTTTGACACTGAAAGAGGGGAGATGGAGCTGAGATGTGGGGAAGAACTTGTTTGGTGTGAGGGTGGTGAGAGCCTGGCCCAGGTTGGGCAGAGAAGCTGTGGCTGCCCCATCCCTGGAGGGGTTCAAGGGCAGGTTGGAGGGGACTTGGAGCAATGTGGTGTGGAGGGAGGTGTCCCTGCCCATCCCAGGGGTGTGGAACTCAAAAATCTTTAATGTCCCTTCCAACCCAAACCATTCTAGGATTCTATGATTCTATAGCTTGGCACTGGTGAAGCCATCAGGTGTCACGGTCCGTGCTCTGTACAGCAGTGATTTGGCAAACTGAGCTCACCAGGCACCGCTCCTTTTCTTTTATGCTTCCTCTCACATGTGAGGACATCATTTTACAGCAGCATAAAGCCAGGAGCTGGAGTCAGAGCTGTCCCTCCCACCGTCCTGCTGCCTGGGCTGGGGCATGTCCCTTCCTCTCAGCATCCTCTAGGGCTGAGCCTTTGGCTGCTCCAGCTGGACAACACACTGCGGAGCCCCAGCATCAAACGCCAGTGACGGCAGCTGAAAGACAAAGTCCTTGAGAAAACATCCAAGCCCCCCCAGCAGCAGCAAGCACGCCGGAGCCTCCGTACGGCAGCGGCGCTTGCCCTGCCAGAGACATCAAATGGAGACATCATCTCCTTGCATGACTCCCCCCTTTCATGCACCCGGATGCAGGCGAAACCCCTCATCGGCGTGACAGTCACTGGGTGAGGACCTGCTGGGGGTTTCCCGGCCTCCACAGAGCTCTCATTGTGGAGGGAATACAATGGAGTCACCACAGAGCACATGGCCGAGGCCAGGGCTTGGGGAGAGCAGCAGCTTTGATCTGCCGGCAGAGGAGCTGACTGTGGGGTCGGTTAACCCTTGGGGCTCAGCCCAGAGTTAACTTCTTCCTTTGGTCCCCCTGCGAAAGGGGCCTGCGACTGATTGATCCCATCTGAGGCAGGAGATCCTGAGGAGAGCTGGGAACCAGGTGTCAGGACGTTTGGGGTCCCCTTCAACCACTGGGAGAGATACCCATCCTCCCCACCAGGTATTTTCCAAGCTGCTGAATTTCTCTGCTGCTTTCCCATCCCCTCTCCTGAATATTTCAAATGTTACAGTTTTGAAACAAAAAGCTTGGGAGGGACTGTCTGCAAGGGCATGTAGCGGTAGGACGAGGGGCAATAGTTTTAAACTAGAGCAGGGTAGGTTTAGATTAGACATTAGGAAGAAGTTCTTTACAATGAGGGTGGTGAGACACTGGAACAGGTTACCCAGGGAGGTGGTAGAGGCTCCATCCCTGGAGACACCCAGGGTCAGGCTTGGTGAGACTTTGGGTAATCTGATCTAAAGATGTCCCTGCTTATTGCAGGGGGGTCGGACTAGATGGCCTTTAAAGGTCCCTTCCAACCCAATACATTCTATGATTCTATGATTCTACACTTGAGAAAACCCCATTTCCTGATCTCTCCTTATTATCTGTATTCCAACATCCAGAGTCATTCAGCACTTAAGGTCCAGCAATTACTCCCCTCACCCGCCCACCACCCAAAGCCTTCTCCAGCACCGATCCTTTCTATACCATCCCACAGGACATGGACCTCCCATTGGACCTCTCCAACTTCATGCAAAACATCCTGTGATGTAAATGAGAACTCATTAGCTCCACAGAGAAGGAACATGGTGCCAGCGGAAGAGGAACAGGAACGCAGGCTGTTCTAGGTGATGTTTTTGATACTGTGATTTTTTTCTTGTTGACCGGAGAAGACTGCATGAGGGGGGGTTTTCTAGGAAACAAGGCATGGTAGGATCTCATCACATGCATCCTCTCCCCATGTCAGCATCCTCCCTCACAGGGTGCCTGCAGAGTGTGCACCATTAGTTAAATCAATCTGGTGTTTCTGGGGAAGGGAGATCGCACCTGGGCTGTGGTTCATCTGCCACTCCGACTCCAGTATGTGACTGTGAGGAGCTGGCAGACGGCTCCTCTGGGATTACAGGAGCAGACTCCAAAGCAAAACCCTTTCCAAGGCTTGACATGCAAAACTGCAGTTTAGGGCCCTGGTATTCAAAAGTATTTATTCTCTAGGATCCTGGCCAGCAACAAGAGGAACTGCACATGGGTGGCAGGGCTGAGTGTCAGGCCCTGAAGCCAAATGTCTGAGAAGATGCATCTTGTTCTGAGCATCTTTATTCCAAGACTGTGCCAGAGTGCACTTGTTGCTGTGGGTGAAATCCAGGCTTCACCCAACATTGCCAGAAGCCCATCACTGCCATCCCCGTGGGCAGAGCCTTTACTACCATGTCTCCAGAGAAGCAAAGCAGACAGGAGCGTCTTGCGACTTAGTTTTTAAGACAAGGCAGCATCAGCCGCGGCTCGCTTTATTGCTCTTGTTTTACAAGCATCTGTTGTTTTGGAAACATCTGAAATGAGCGCAATTCGACACAAGGCACCCTACGCAAAGCATCCTCTGTCAAAGGCGGAAATCTCAGACACGTGTCTGAAAAAGACTTGAAAGCCTTTTGTTGTTGTGTTGCTGGTGGTAATTTTGTTTAAAAAAAAAAAAAAATTAAAGGAAGAGACTCCTTTTTTCAAGAACTCACCCAGATGTTTGTGGTTTGGGATTTTTTTTTTTTTCGGTGCCTGGTTAGTCTCATGTATATTGAAACCTGCTCTGCTCACACAGAACAAGGGGGCTCTGACAACGTTCAAAGGGATCTGGAGAGCAGCAGTTTATACAAAGCTTTGCTCTGCTTTCCTGCCAGGGAGGGAGGAGGGAGGAATGGTGGGGAAGAGCTGTAAGGGCAGCCGTTCACTGCAGTGGCTTCATCTGTGGAAACAAAATGCAGTGAAACAGAGCTTTAAAGCAGTAAGTCCCTCAGACACACTTGGGTGTTTCTCCAGCGTAACCTTCCCAAAGTCTTCAACAGCTTTCTGGGTGCAGGTAGAAAGGGCAGTCCATGTCCCGGTGTAGAATCACAGAATGCTATGGGGTTGGAAGGGCCCTCTGGAGATCATCTCCTCCACCCCCCTGCCAGAGCAGGGTCACCCAGAGCAGGTCCCACAGGAACGTGTCCAGGCGGGGTTTGAATGTCTCCAGAGAAGGAGACTCCACCACCTCCCTGGGCAGCCTCTTCCAGGGCTCTGCCACCCTAACAGGAAAGAAATTCCTCCGCAGGCTGTGATGGAATTTCCCGTGTTCAAGTTTGTGCCTGTTCCCTCTTGTCCTGTCACCGGGCATCACTGAAAAAAGCCCGGCCCCATCCTCCTGACACCCACCCTTTAAGTATTTATAGGCGTTGATCAGATTCTCCCTTAGTCTTCTCTTCTCCAGACTAAAAAGACCCAAGTCCCTCAGCCTTTCCTCATAAGAGAGACGTTCTAGTCCTCTCATCATCTTCATAGCCCTAAGAAGAGTAAAGACCTTCTCCATGTGTCCCCCAAACATTAACTGACTCCTGCCTCCTGTCAGGGCACGGTGTGGCTGTCCCAGGTGTCACCTCTCTTCTGTAAACATTTATCATGGTGTTAAACTTCTGTGTAAGGTGGAGAAGATAAAATCTTAGGACAACAGGGAGAAGAAGCCCAAGAAATCCACTAGGCATCAGGAAGAAAAATAGTGCATTTAGGAACAGCCATGGTGCAATGATAGCGGTAGGAGCCTGGAAAGATGCAGATTTTCAAACTACTTCAATTCCACTTCCAGAATTCATGCAACCACATCCAGAAAAGCATCATCTGTCTGATAGACTGAACCGACACAGAAACCTGGGTTTGCTGCCACCTCGTAGAGACACCAGAAGGACTTGGTCGCTGCTCGAGTGCCAGACGTGACTCCCCAGCACTGGGCTGCGTGGGGACACACAGCCACCCAGCAGCCTCCAACGCTCCAGTTAGAGCCAGTCACTGTTTTCCACCCTGAAATACGGTTTGACCTGAAAGCATTTAATTGCAACATTTTCCACCAAACCCGGAGCTGTCAAATGGCAGATCAGAGCCGAGCACCAGCGGACACTATGCAGTCACAAGACAGAAAAACAGCTAATTACCCCCAGATTATACAAATTGCAGGAACTGCTGCTGAGGGAGCTTAGCTATCAAGTGGGCTGGTGAATTGAGTCCTCTTGGCTCAGCAGTGTTGGCTTAGACAACCTGAGTTTTGCTGCTGCCCTCCCAGCATGTCCGCCCACCTCGGCCCCTTCCATTCCGAAGGACATCAGCATCTCAGGATGCTGATCCAGGCAGCCAAGCTCAGAGAGGCTGGATGGCTCATAAACCCGGTGGGATCTCGGCAGATGATGCACAGCCCCTCAAAGGAAAATAAATAGTCTCTGGAACAGCATCCTCTAGCAGGGAATATGCAAGGCTAGGGCTGGAGAGGGGGAGGAGAAAAGCCTTCCTGGTCTCTCCATCCATCACCACTAGACATACCTGAAATGGATCCAGGCAGGATAGATGTCACTAACTATGTGTATTTTTCAGCAGGCTAACAAGGAGATGTGTTAAATCTTAGCAAGGAGACCTAAATAATTCAACAAACAAGACTGGGTTAGGTGAGAGGACTGAAGGGAGTTGAGTTCACAGCTCTGAGAAAGCCCAGCAGTATCTGGACCATCACATCGGCTGTGACGACAACCCCATGGCACTTGACTGTGCAGGTCTGGGCCCCACGGGTGCCATTCACCAAGCAGTGGCCAGAGGCCCCATCCTGCTGTCACGGGACTAGTAGCAGAGCTAGGCTGAAGGTACAGATCTGCAGTGCCCTTGGGGCAAAGCAGCCACTTCATGAACCACCTTCAGGGTCCTGAGGACCTGGCTCCTCCTCAAACCCTAGTCCTCACCTCTCTTCCCTGCCTTTTATTTATATACATATAGTAATTCCTAAACACCAAGAAAACGTGATGCTGGTAGTAGATACCTCTGCTTTTTGCTGTGACTGTGATGCCCCAGGACAAGAAAAAAAAGCAGAGAACTGCCTTGTGATCACCAATGCAAAGGGCATCACTCTTTCCCTGCACCTCTCCCTGGGCTGAGCTCCTGGGTCTCTCTTTCTGGTGCTGTCAGCTCAAAGAGTCCCACCAGTATGCCTGCAGGGCACCTTCCTTCTGCAAGGATGCTCCCCATTAGACCACTACACATCTGGATCTGGCCCTCAAGGCTGGAGGAAGAGTCTCATCCCATGTGCTGCCCCTTCCCTACTTCCCTCTACCCTTGCCTTGCTCTCAGGACTGGATCCCTGCCAACGAGCAGACAATTTAGCACCAAGTGTCTCTCTACTGATGTTTCCATCAAGACGGGAAACACGAAAGGCTTCGCTGATTTACCGAGGCTCGCTGGTTTTGCGCCTTGACAAGAATTACAAAAGGAATCTCATTACAATCTCCTCGGTTCTCATCAGCCTGGCGCGGGGCCCGCTGGTGCGCCGTGTCGATCAAAGCCTCGCTCATGAAAGCCCAAAGGGTGCCAGCAGAGCTGTTAGAAAGATGATTTTTTTTCCTTCTTGTCGTAGCCGTGGCACTCGTGTGTAACCAGGGGGAGGGCTGGAGGATCAATCAGAAGATGCAGCCACCGTGGGACATGGAGCTAAACGTGTACCAGCTGCCAGTGGGGAAATTCCAGCTCCAGCTGCAGCCAGCATCTGGAGAAAGCTGTGATCTGGGATTGTGCAGAGTACCTGAGCCTTGAGGGACAACCACCCTTCTGCTGTAGGTCCAACTACACAGGGCAAAGCAGAGGGATCAACATCCATGAGCAGGCAGGAACCTTGTTTCCACAGAGGGAGGGAATGGAGGTCTGACTCCATGCTGTGTGGTCAGCTCTAGGCCAGCTCTGAGGACCTGGCTGAAAGGTGGCTTGAGTACAGCACTGCCATGGCTGGTCTCAGCTTTCCTTCACAACCACTGGGAAGCATCGTGACACAGCTGCATTTTGTGGTGTGTTGGACCATAGAAAGCCCATGGCCATGGTTTGAGGTGCTCTGCCAGAGAAAGGTCTGTGTCAAGCCACATGTTCACCAGCAGGAACCGAAGATCTATAGAGGATATTGTGGATGAAAATCTTAGCTAAAAGCCCAGGTTTGGCAGCAACAGAGAGGGGATGGGATGTTCTAAATTCCTCTGTGGGGGCTGATCATGCAGGAAGGCTGGCATGGAGGTCTTCCAAAGTCCAACAGACTCTGTATGGATGCCCAACTGCAGGACATGGTTGGACCCAATGATCTGAAAGGTCCCTTCCAATCTAGACAATTCTATGATTCTATGATTCTATGACTCTCCACCCGGCAGCTTCTCCTATTAACCCCGTGCCCCAACTGCCACAGGACCAAGCAAACTCTGAGGTCCCTGATGTATGTGGGAGTGATGCTTCTCTTAGATTTCCCTCCTCAGCTGCATGGAGGTTTGGTTGGAAATAATTCAGCCTTGATAGGGAGGGTTCAGCAGAGTTTCTTATTTTTCGGCCCATTCAGTTAGAAAAATCTAATTGGCTTTCCATTCCTTCCAGCAGCCATTGAACCTGCCAATTAATTTTCAGTAAATTTGATAAAATGGGAAAATTTTCAAATGTGTTACAGTCCTACAAACTGTGCTAAAATAGATGGCTGGGAGAGGAAATCCTGTTAATGTCTCACTGGATGGCGGCAGGATGACTTTTTCTGGGGTGGCAAGCACCACCAAGCCCACTCTGGGACATGGTGTTAGGGCTCTACCCAGCCCCAGGAGAAGTTTTGGTCAGAAACTGCATTCCTCCAGGCACAGGAGCCAGGGAAAAGAAAAAGAAATGGGGTATTCCAATCCAAACTACTCATGGGACAACTTGTTTTAACCAATGAAAACATTTCTTTCCTTGACTCTGAAGTTGCTCTAATAATCTGATATCTCTAATTAGGACAAGAAACATGTTTTCTATTCATTATTAAATCAAGTAAGTATTGGGACATCATGGAAATCATATCTTTGATGTCAGACTGCACAAAAGAGTTTTAATGGAGCACGAAGTGAGGAGTGGTGGTAGATGTCCCTAACGGGGACCCCCAGCACACGGGGTATGAGCACATCCCAGTGTCAGCACGATGTGGTGGGGATTAAGTCACAAAACACCCTCTGAGAACTTGGATGCTGTGAGCAGGGTGCTGCAAGGATTTCTTCTCACTTTTACGCATGTGTCTTGTCAAAACAGCAGCGTCCAGCTTGTTAATGTTTCTTACAACGTTTACACAGCAGTTGTTTTTCTAGTGGCCATTAAGACCATTCCACTTGGCCGATTCCCCCTCGCCTCCTATTTGCTGTCACAATAACCTGGCTCTGCGTGTTTTGGAAAACCAGTTGCATTTTATGGGGGCTTAAATCTGGAGTCATCCCCACAGGGCTTGCTTTAAATGTTTTCATCATCTCCCCTTCCCCTACTCTGCAGTCTCCAGCACAGGGGAGATTTTTTCAGAAGCCGGGTTCACTTGCTGAGACGTCATTATAAATCCAAAGCAAATAGGCCTGAGATGTTCCTTCTGGGCCTTTTACTCAGTGAATTGAGTTCGGCAGCACAGCAGCTGCTTTGCAAATACTCTGCAAAGCTTTGAGGTTCACCTCCAGTCATGGGGCTCTCTCTTTGCTGCCTGCTCCTTGGAGCTGGAGGAGGGTCACTGGCTTATGCCTGCCAAGGAAATGGTTTCTCACAAATTTTGGATGAGCCCCTTTTACAGACTAAAAAAACCCTCTGCAGAACTGGGACCCCCACTAAATCTATGAGGTCAGCTCCTGGAAGACATTTGGCACCACTCACTTTACATCAACCTACTGCCTCCGTGAAAATGGATGGAAATTCTTCATCCCTGGTGGTGCCAGATGCCTACAGAAACCATTCCCGGCAGGCATGAGTAGTGCTGATGACTGCCCTAAGCACAGGTTTCTCTGCCAAGACATGCCTGTGAGAGCAGGCCTCCCCCTTCCTGCCTTTGGTAGACTTGACCTGTTCTCCTACCACACACATCACCACCAGCAATGACTTGGTCAAGCCCTGGGAGCTCTGGAGCACCATGAGTTCATCTCCACTGAGCTCTTCAGTGCTTACAGGGAGCAAGAAAGACAGAGAAGTCCAACCATTAGATGAAATGACTAATAGTAGTGGGGAGATGCAAACCAAACCCGTGAGGGTTCATATAGCTGTCAGAGTGGTTTCTGACAAACAGCAATGACCAGGAGCCCAGAGAGGTACCAGCATAGAAGCTGATCAGAAGCACACAATTCCTTTTCCATCCCCATCGGCACCAGCAAGTGCATCCCTGCTCCCATGGGCCCTCCCTATAGGATATGCTGGTCCCCCTTGGCCTTTGGCCTTGAGAACACGGTGCAGGGAAGGACCCAGAGATGGGTGATGCAGCTGAATCCGTCCCTCTCTATGTTATAGGCTTTGTCTCTGGAGAGCATGACTGCTCTATCGCAAATGCTGGCTCCACTCTGGAGATCCTCTAGCTTTTAGCTAAGCGTGAATAATATCTTTTGCATTTAGTCACACCCGACACAGACTTGATGCTCCTTCAACTGCTCTTAGAGGTGGTTCCTCTCCATTCAATCCACTGCTGTTGGTTCAAATATCCTTGCCCCGAGAGATATATGAACACAGTTTATTCAGCCTCTAATGAAGGTAGATGAAACCCTCACTCAATTTCTGAGACTCAATCGTGTTAAAATCTATCAATTAACTAAAGACATTGGAGCTTGCTAATGTCAGACTAATTAAGACATGCTTCAAGCACTTCCTTAGTTATTCTTGTGGTTATTAGGTGTGGAGGAGATGTATATAAATAGACAGGAATGCTCTGCCAAAGCAGGAAAAACTGTTGCAAAATTAGGCTCTGGTGGGGTGTTCTGAAATGAAGTTTGAGGGATATTGTTACTTAGCAAAAGAGGGATTTAATTTAAATATTAACCATATGACAGGGAAGCATCTTGAAACCTCTCAAGGGATCAGGGCTTTCTTACATCCGGCACTGTATGAATAACCATAGCTGTCTAAAATGGAAGTGTTTTCTCCAGAGGCAGCAGTGCCAGAGGATTGCTCAGCCCCTCTATCTCAGACACACTCCTGAAATACCCCTCTCTCTTCTTGGCAAAGGGGACCTCACAAACCAGACATCTAATGAGTAAATAGCCAAAGCTTGGGGTGGTCTTCGCCCTAGTGAGCAGTTGTGTGCCCTTGATTCATTTCCTGACAACACTGGCTTCAGCCCACGGTGTCTGGAGTCCCCTGCCTTAACTTTGGCGGCTCCAGGTCCTACAGCCCAGACATCTCACCCCATCCAAAGCTGGTTTTGGACACCAGGCTTGGAAGTGTCTCAGCCGTGCCCTCTGGGAGGAGGGAAATGAAGGTTTTCTTTGCGTATCTTTCAGGCAGGAAGATAAATTAAATATGAGTTGGACCTGGGGCTACTGGAACTGGTCTCTGCCAAGAGCATTGTCCATGCATGGGTTGAACTGAGCCTGGGACATGGGAGCCAGAAGAACAGAGCATCCACTGAATCTTCTCCCTGCTGGAAAGAGGGTACACGATCACACTAGCAGCTATTGCATCTGTCTGTCCTGAGTAACTTGCAAACCTGCTGCCTGAATTCAACACCATCTGAGACAGGGTAAGAAGTCTCAGGGAAGTAATTTCTCTACCGGTTTAGTGGAAATAGGTCATAAGAAAATTCTGAGGAAAAAGCTGCCATATAGATTTAACTTTTATTGGACTCCTGACTATTCACACAGGACGAAAAGGCTATATAAGTCCCAGCCACAAGGAAATCTTCCTTTCTCTGGTTTGACCAGAGGATTGATCCATGAGATCTCTAAGAAAATGGGTGTTTATATCTGTGCTCCTGCTGTTGGAAAACACAGCTAAAGTGCTCTGAGCCGCCTGGTGAGGCTGAAATTCTCGCTCCAGTGGAGCAGAATGAAGCATCAGAGCTAGAGAGGTACCCAGAGACAACCTTTTCCATAAGAAGAAGATAAGGCTTTGGTGATCAAACAATCCAGCCTGACCTCTTTGCTGAGCCCAGTTACACTGTTGGGTTTTTATGAAATGGCAGAGGAGCCCCAGGAAGGAGGACCGTCAGCCAGCAGCTCTTTCTGACACACTGCCCAAGGGGACACCAGCACTGTGAGTTGGAGAAAGTCTCTGTTCCCCCTTCCCATGCCCCTGAGCCAGTCAGCATCATCAAAGAACTGCTCTTTAATCAGGCAACTGAAATAGCAAATAGAAGAGTCATCCAGGGAAGACGGCCCTACAGTTAAAAAAGGAACCTACTATGAAGCCTGAAACTAAAGAGAACCCGTCCATGAGTCTCCTCCTCCAAGTTATTCTCTTCTCTATCCAGCAAAAACCTCAAGAGATCAACTCCCACTAAATTACCCTCTTCTCTGCCAGCCAGAAACTTATACGCATCACCTCCCACTAAATTACCCTCCTCTCCGGCCAGCCTGAAACCACAGCAGCTCACCTCCCCTACCATTCCTCTCTGCCAGCCACAATTAATCCTTTCAGGTGAATTTTCATTCCCAGGTTCTTCTCCAAGTGAAAGATCTGGGGCTCTAGTGAAAAAAAAAAAGCCTGCAAGTTTCTAGGGGAGTCCAAAGTGGCCTTGAGCAGGAGGCTCCTACCAAAGCCAGGCACGAGACCCCAGGGTTTGTTTTTGCTGCTCCTTAAAATCTCTCTCAAATGCAGCAGGAATCAAGAGTTTTCTCTCTCTTTTTTTTTTTTTTTTTTTTGTTTGTTTTTGCTGCTCCTTAAAAGCTCCCTCAAACACAGCAGGAATCAAGAGTTTTCTCTCTTTTTTTTTTTTTTTTTTTATCTCTCTCAAATGCAGCAGGAATCAAGAGTTTTCTCTCTCTTTTTTTTTTTTTTTTTTTTGAAACAACTGCAGCTTTGGGGGATTATTTCCTCCTGCTCTCACAGGCTGCAGAGGAGAGGAGGTGTGAAGCCTCAGTGGGCACCTGACGATCAATCTCTCTGTCCAGTCACTGAAAACCAGTGTGGAAATAGTTGATGCAATTTTCTTTTTCTCTGTGTTCCTATCCCACCTGGAAGGGGGCTTGGGGAAAGACCCCAAGCCCTGCTCCTCCAGGCCTGGTGGGTCTCACACCATAGCATGGGTCTATGGCTTGGCAAGTCCATCTCCCAGCTCTGTCCTGCCCCACCATCTCCACATCTCAGGCTATAAACATGGGATAACATTACTTCCTGACTACCAAAACTCGGTGGGATAATCTGCATTTTAGCAAATAAGAATGAATCAGATATTATCATGTGAACCCCTGGCAAAACCTCAAATTTGCTCGAATCTTCCCATCCCAGACACCTCTGCAGTTGCATTTCTGCTCCGTCCTCTCCTCAGCTCCCCCAGGAAGGACAAAGTCATGTCCCAGCATGGTCAAGGAGCCCTGAGATGTGCAAACTACGGTGACAAGGAAGGAGAAACATTAAACATTTTCCTTTCCTCCCTAGATCTCTTTGTAAAGTATTTGATCTGGCAGCCTCTAGTACATTTACCATGGGAGATAATCTTTGCGTTGTGGGCTAGTGATAAAGAAAAACTGCCTGTTATCAGCTGACCAGCTCGTCCCAGCAGGAGACATCCTATCTTGGGCACATCACGGCAGATTTCATTATTAAAGAACCTGTTTGTTTGCCCTGATCTATGGAGAGGGGAAAAAAAAAAAAATAATGGCAATTTCTTTTGTTCTCCACAAGCAGCAAATCAGTGTTTCTGCTCTGTCTTCATTACCTGCTCAGTAATTGTCACTGCTGAGTGCCTGGTGAGACATCCTGAAGGACGCTAAAAGCTTTCCTCTCCCTTTCTGCAGCACCAGCTGCTTTTGTCTTCTCCAGGGGCTGCTTTTAAAGGGGCAGGGTGGTGTAAATGCAACCCCTGGCTTTATTTTTAATGAGTTAAATGGTAAAAATCAAACGGCCTTTTGCCTGTCCGTCCGTTGCCCTCACCATCTGCTGCAGGAGTTGATTTATTGGGAGCAACATCATTTGGCTGCGAAGGTGAGGGCTCCCCCTGGACACCTCAGCTCCCTGCCCTTCACCTCGCCCGGAATTGGCAAAACAAGGTGAAATTTGGGGATTTTCAGAGGAGGTTAGGGAGCAGACGTTTGCTTGCCATGTCCATCTTCCCCTTCATTTCAGGACAGGATACAGCTTTGCTGGAGGTGTACAACAGCAGTTTTCCTACACAAATGCTGTAGAAATAGGGAAATCGATACCAGAAAGAATCATTCAAAGTCCTTGAAAGGCTAAATGATGGAGATCTCACAACTGCCCTAGGTAATTCAGCCCCTGCTCCTCTATCCCTACCTCTAGGGGATTATTGTTCCCTCTTGCTGTCACTTAAACTCATGATGTCTTGTCTTCTTCACCAGAGATGTCAAAAATTAGATTTCACTTTCTTCATGCAATTAATATTCAACAAAACCAAGACTTTTTAAGGGAAAAATCTACTTCACTACCCTTCTTAATGTGAATATTTTAGAGTAATTTCTTAAAAATAGTTGAAATGGTGCAGATTGCCATTTTCAAAGGTGCCTTAAGATAGGTTTCTCATTTTGAAATGACAAACCACTTTGAAACTCAATTGCCATACCGCGTTCTTTCAGAGGCATTGCTTTAATTTGGGGTATTTCAGAGCAAAATCTCCCCCTTGAACCAGGTGGGATTGTTTTTCTCCAGCTCTGCAGCAGTCACATGAGGACCCAATATGGAGATGTTCGGTCCCGTTCCAGGGCAGGGAAAGTGTCTCACATTTTTCATTATTTCTCACCCTGCAGCGCTCACCTGCAGGGGATGGAGATCTTTGGGGTGTTACCCAAAGTGATCATGGTCTTCCCCCTCAACCTGGCTCTGGGTTCTCCCTCCCAGGTCCCTCTCAGAGGCTTTTCCAGCCCTCACTGCTCGGATTTTTTGGAAGCTTGCAATTTTGAGTTTAAATTTATTTATGTTAGTTAGTTAGTTTTTCCCTAATTATTGCCTTCAAACTTAAATAGCTCTTCTCCCTCCCTAGTGCTATTCCTTTGGATGTTATTAGAAACAGAAGCTCCTGCTCAGCCTCTGTTTACGGGGTTAAACACAGGGTTTTGTGGTCTCTCAGACAAAAAATGCTTGGGGCTCCCCAAACATCCCGAGAACGTTTCTTGGCTCCTTTTCTAGTTTCATGTTGTCTTTGCAGAGAAGCAAGTTGCACACGGGGAGCAGATTTTCACGGAATCATGGAATTGTCAGAGTTGGAAGGGACCTCCAGAGATCATCTAGCCCAATTCCCCTGCTAAAGCAGGATTGCCCAGAGCATGTCACTCAGGACTGAATTTTGGATCGTGTCTCTTGCATCTGCCCAGATGGTTGGCTCAAGCCCCTTTGGAGACTCAGGGCTGGGAGAGACTCAAACACCCACCAAAGGATGGCTGATCCCCCCTACTCCAAGGAGCTGGGCTCTTCCCTGGCCAGAGATGGGGCTTGGGCTGAGGTAGCATCTCAGGTGGCTTTTAGAAGGGTCAACCCATCCTTGACTGGGTGTGTTGTACCCTGGGTTACAAATAAAAAGACACAGAAAACACCCCAGCCTGGAAAGAAAAGGTTTCCCCTCCTTCCCCAATCAAAACCAATTCAACTGGTAATTTTGAGCTTTCTAGCTTGGTTATTAGCGCAGAAGTCTGCAGGAAGAGATGAGTTTTGTGCTTCCCAAGGCATAGTCCTCTGACACAGGGGGCTCCAGGCTACAGCAGTTGTCCCCATGTCCCCAGCCCAGGCTCGGGGGGGAGCTGCCATTCACTCAGCCTCCCAAACATTTCTGCTTGTTTGAGCTCGTAGTACAAAACGTTTCAGCGGATTATTCAGTGCCTCCAGGAGCTCTTGAGGAGGCAGAAATAATGAAAAATTATTAATTAGGCTATTATTAATTTATTGTAATTATTAACTGCTGACATTCTCCTCGGCACCAGGCTCAGCTCCAGCTGGTGGGACGGCAGTTGCAGATGGCAAGAGCCTGCCACGAGGAGCGATGATCTTGTTATAGCTCTGCCCCACGCCGTGCCCCGCCGTGAGCACGAGCGGGGGAATGGGAGGAGGTAGAGGGGCTCTTCAGATGCCTCCAGAAAACACAACAGCCCAGAATTCCTGTACGTATGAAATTTCCTGTATCACATTCCAGCATACACGGTCTATACTGTCTTACAGGAGAGGTGGCAGCAGCGTAAAGAATAGCTTAAGGGTGTGAGTAGTGGTTTTTTCTGAGCAGAAAGCCAGGTGAGATGGGAAGGCTGTGGTCTAAAATCTTCTTGGTGAAGCAGAAGGACACAGAGGACACGCTGTACACGTCATCATCCAGCACCAGACAGGATGAGGGCTTTGTCTGCATGTCCACATCGATGTGCAGTGCTCTCTCCACCTAAACCATCCTCCAGCTTCTCACATCAACCGCTGAGACCTTATAACATCAAGTTTCAGAGATGTCCCTTCCCAGGGCACCGCTCCTCACGCAAAACACACAGGTAAGAAGTGCCTAAAAAAAAATTGCTCTTAGAGCTTTGTCAGACAGATTTTAGCTGTCAAACTCACAGCCTGGAGTCGTTCTGGATTCAATGAGTGCTGGGCTATTACAAAGGGAAATGCCCTGGGGTATAATAAGGCGGATTCAGACTGAAACCCGAGCCCAGGCTGGGCACAAGACCTCATGTTTCTGAGCAGGAATTAACTCCTAAGCGTTTGCAGCCAGGAAGAAACTTTCAGCTCCAGCTCAGAGAGCAGCAGAAGGAATCATTTCCAACCCCAGCTGCATCCTTAGCTGATGCTGTCAGAGAAACTATTGGGTTAGAGAGATAGGAAAGAAATCACTGCCTGTGCCTCAGTTTCTGTGGTACGTGGCTAAGAGGAAGGTAAAAAAACAGTTCAGCCAAAAAGCCTAAAACTCAGAAACCCTCCTGGTTCAAGCACAGTGACTAGGATTTTAGGGTCTTGCCAGAAAATTCCCTTTCTTCCCCCAGTCCCTCCTCTCCCTCACCCCACTCCTCTGGGGACACTGCTGCCCTGCAGGTATCCAGCGAGCACCCCTGGGTGCCAGGGGGCTCCTTGTAACCTCTCCTGTGACCCAGGTGTGGAGACTTGCCACAACCTTGGCTGATGAAAACCCTGTCATTATCCAATTACCTTGAAGTCACTTTTAACTCAGGCCAAATTAAGGTAAAATGCAAATGAAGGTGTTAATTCCCAGCATCCAAAAATAGACAACAGAACCAGAGATGTTTACAGCAGACATAGGTGAGGGAATATATATATATAAAAAAAAAAAACACCAAACCACATTTCACATAATTTCAGTAAGTTCAAATCAGAGCAGTCTCCCTCCGTAACCCCTCCTCTGTTGTAGACTTCTCCAGACAAGGTGGTGGGGGAGGAGTCCCCCTCCTGCTGCCCCTGGCCCTCAGAACTGCCTCTTTCACCTGCAGTGAGGTGGTGGGGACACGTCAGTCCCCTGAAGGTTCCCAGGGGATGGTACCCAGGGGGGGCTTCAAGCAGCCATCACCACCCCAGCTCTGCAGGGAAGGGAGCAAATCTCCAATTGACCAACCTCATGAAAGCCACGACAACATGACTTGCAAGGAATGTCCCACCCTACGTGGCAAATATCCTGCAAACTGTTAAATGTGATGATTTGCAGCCAGTGGATCACTCACCTACAGAGACCACCTCTCACCTTCGTGAAGTGAGCTCCTGTACCGATACGTGAAGGAAGAATGTTGTGTTAGGAGAAGTGAGCCAGCTGGATGGTGTGTGGTGGTTCTGAGACCTGACTAACAGTCTTCTCAAGTATTTCCAAACTTCTGCAGCTTTGTTTTTTAAACACAATGCTGCTGATTTCTGCGGCAGGGTGCAAGGACAATTGCCCAGCAGTTCCTCTTGCCAGGTAAGACCTGCAGGAGAGCTCCCCAGCCTATACTATAAGAGGTTAACGATAAAACCCTTTCCCCAAAATTTAAGTTGTGGAAGATGAAGAGACTTCTTGCAACTCAATGGGCCGAGTCCAGTGAGAAATCCCATGGCCGTGTCAGGAAGCATCGCCCATGGTGGGAGGAGTGGGGCTGCTTGTGTTTTCCTCTGAAAGTCATTGACAGGGATGAAATTTAGTCTGAGTTTTATCAGAACCAGCTGCTCCAATTCTCCATTTCCAATGACTTTGTACTGATGAGAGAGGATTACAAAAAAATAATGAGAAAGGCAGAATCAGATTGGAATGTTTGGGTTTTATCTAAATGGAACACTTAAATTGATTTAGCCTTTATTATTATTATTGTTCTGTTACAGGCAGTAGCACAGGGTCCCTATTATTTTTAATTGGCTTTGTTCCTCATTAGATTGAACACAGATTGTCAACCAGCAGAATTCCTCATTGAATGCAAATCCAGGCACTAAATGTCCAGGCTCCAGCAGTCCTGGACAAACGCTGATTTTTCTGAACCTTTCTACAGGGGGGTGGAAATATCCCACCAGGGAATTCTCTGTCCTCTCAGACAGGGGACATGGGGCAAACTGTCCTGTCCACCCACCCAGGGATGGACACAGTGCCTGGTTTGGAGCAGGGAGGAAATAGCTCAGAGTGGGGCTGGGGGTCGGTGCGGGACACGGGCAAATCCCAAGGGTACGTTTATCGGCACCGATGCCAATTGTCTTGATGCAGGTAAATAATGGGAAATGTTTGACTGCTGTATTAGCTGGCTATTAATATCTCCTGATGCTTCAGGAAATGTTGTCACGCGGAGCAGGAATAGGCTGCTCTTTGCCTTGAATCCTGTACAATAGACCAAAAACACTCCGAGGCGGCACTCTGGAGCCACTGGCGTCCGCCGTGCCCAGATATCCATCGCTCCCATCAGGCAGCCCTGTCTCACAGGCCAGGACAAGGAGTTTTATCCGGCCATTCTCTGCTGGGATTTTATTTTTTTTTTTTAAATATACACATATTATTATTATTATTTTTAAATTACTTCCTGCCCTTGGAAAGCAGGGGAAAGAGGCCAGGAGCTACAAAAGCCGGGGGGAAACACAGAGGAGGAATTTGTTGAGCTCCAGAGGTGAGCTGGGTGGGAGGGACCTCAGAGGAAATAGGAAAAGATGGGAGTGAGGATGAAGGGGGTACTTATTTACAGCAATATGGAGTCCTGTGAGGTAGGACACAGGATCAGGCCTCCAGGGAGCTGGGGGAAAGGGAGGCAGGAGATGACCCTGTGTCCGTGTCTGGAGGTGGGAGCAGAGCAGAGGCCACCTGGTCTCTGGGATGAGGCAGGACGGTCCATCCCTGCCTCCAGGAACACCTCCTGGGGAGCAGTCAGGCAGCGTTAGTCGGAGCAGTTGGTAAATACTGCTTATTTGGAGTATGCAGGAAAGCTCAGAAGGGATTTGTGACCCTCTGAGGATGTGGCAGGGGGTGGATCTATCACTGCTGAGACGCAGCTGGTGCTGGGGTGGTGCCATGTGAGGTCTGGGAGTGGGGGTGAAGCCATGAAGGTCTTATACTGGAATGTTAAGGTGGATTTATGGTCTTGGCAAATCCCAGGCAGTGGTACATAGCCCTCCGTGCCCTGCTTCCCTTCCAGCACACACCAATTAACTCATGTAAGAGGTCCCCATCCAGCTCGCAAGTCCCTGGCACCCTCCTTCCATTGCACCCAAATATCTACAGCATTTTGGCACCCTGGGGAGCATGCCCAGGCTCTGGGGACTGCCGGGACATTCATACATGCATTCCTCTGATGCCAATGTCCCTGAAACCTGGCACCTGACTCCATCACTTCTTTGAAATGCTGCCTTAGAGAAGCACATCTCCATGGTGGGCACAGGCAACAAAATCCCAGCTCCAGCTGAACCAGCAAGGGGTTTTCTGCAGGTGTTCTGTGCTTCAGCTGTGCTCACGCATCTCTCATGGATGTAAAAAATGCCCCCTTCATACCACTGTTGCCTTGGCTATGTCCATGCAAGAAAGCAAGATGGCCCAGTGGCCTGATGACCTGGTGAGGGGCTGTCAGGAGCCCTGAATTTATTTCCAGGCTTGAGGCAGATCAGAAAACAAGAGCTGCCAGTGGGGTGGCTTGGGGTGGTGGATGCCAACTGGACTGTCCCTGAGCTGGATAGAAGCCATGGCTTTGCAGCAGCCACATCCTGGGCATGGACAGCTGGGACACCTCTGGGATGGTGACTCGCAGGGGACAGCACTCAGCTGCAGGTGCTGCCTTGGCCGGGGATGAAGAGCAGGCTTGGACATGGCACATGGAGCACAAGCTGCCGGGTGGCTGCTGTGATTTTACTGGCTCCATATCAGAGAGATGCACGGTACCTTGCTTTGCATCTCAATAAATGTTTATCTCCCGAATTTTAGAATGTATTAAATTGCTTTGAAGAAAATCTCTCGACCCCTGCTATGTTCAGCAAAGAAACAGGCGGGACAAATTGTCTTCTCGAGGTTTCTGTACTGGATACTTGGATAGACCACGGTGAACCGTCCTCTGGTGGGACTGACCCCTCCACTGATCACGGAGATGATTTTTTTTGCCTTATGATATATTTCCAATTTAGTAAGATCACTTGGAATTCCAGCCCTGTCCTCTGATGTACTTGCTGTCCCTTCCAGCAAGGTATTGTCTGCAAATTTAATAATCATCCATGTTATGCCATCATTCAACTGTTAATGAAAATATTGAATAAACCTGCCCCTGGGAGAGACCCTGTCTGGATGTCCACTCAATCCATCTGTCCATTTTGACAGTGAGCTGCTGATAACCACTCCCCAGGTACCTTACAGTCGGGTTTTTCACCCATCTTACAATAACTGCATGTAGATGAGGGTCCCCTGTGAGACAGTGACAAAACCTCACTGCCCCGACCATGTTAGACAAGGACCTGTTTGTGTCAGTGCACGGAGCAAGGCTCCTGGTCACAAAAGGACATTGGATTGATTTGACACATCAGTTCTTGACAAGTTCATCAAGACCGGTGTCCTTGTCTTCCTCAGGGTGCTTACAGGCAGTGTGATTGTTTAATCCAATATTTTCAAGTTTATAAAGTAAACTGTGAAGCTTAAAGCACCCTGGTTGTTCTTTTCCCACCTTTTTGGAAGTCTTTTCACAGGTCTTCAGTGGGAACTATTGCTTCCAGATGGCTCAGCCAGGTTTTTAAGATGTTTATTGGGTCCAGGTTGTTAGAAAAGAACCGTCTCTGAACAGCTTGTTCAGTCCTTAGCTCCCGATGTTTGGCTTCTTTCCTGTGTCGGTGCCTCTCTGTGAAGACCTGGTGAGACCTCAGGGTTGAGCCTTGCGACCTGTGGACCTTGGCATCAGGTTTGACCTTGTTGCCTTTCTTCTTCACCCTGCATCCTCTGAGCACGAGGGCCTGTTCCACCTCCATCCTCTCTAAACCACTCGTTGCATTTATCAGGTATAAATTAGCCTTGACCTTTCAGTTCCTCAGGACTGGCAAGCCAATCATGGAAGCCCATCAAAGTGCCGAAAAAGCCAAGCTCGGGGTTAGCCCTTTGGCTTGCTGCTGTTTAATCCTTTCCTTTGGAGGCTGAGCAGACCATTTTCCCACTCCATCTGAAGCCCATTAGTTCTAACACAAGTCATTTCAGTGGTTTTTAGAAATCTCCTAAAGCTGACTAGGAGGAAATGTTGTATTTCAGCTCAGGTGGTGGTTGCTATTGCTTTAGGGTTATTTTTTCCGTATACTAATTCCAAGGAGCAGTGGCAGTGGATAGAAGCCTGGATGTCCCCTCCCCAAGCCTAAGTTAAACTGGCCTCCTGGTTTTTACCCCTAAAATAGGCACCTTTTGCAGTGCAGCTTTTCAGAGCATGGACACAATGGTTGCTCCAAGGCTTTGGGGACAGTTTACTCAGGACAGCAGTGACAATCTTGTTTCTCTCCATGATCTTTTCAGCTCAGAGTTGGTATCTGAAGATCTTTCCCAGCTGTGTCTCCACGAGGTGGTCAGCACTGGTCATGGAGGTGTCTGTTGTGGCTGTTCTCATGCAGCCCTTTGAACCAAGGAGCCGGGGCGGGGGGGGTTAGTGCCCCTTTGGCCTGTTAATTGGCAAGCTGAAATCTCAACTACAGTGTTATTTTTGGATGCTCTGCTCACGTCGCAAAGATTTACAACCAGTGAGTCACAGGGAGCCCCTTTTGTTGCAAAAAAACACCCCACTTGGACCGTAATTTGGGGTTATCCTACCAAATCCTGGGGGTCTGCAAATATGCTGCTGCAGGAAGGGAACATTCCCATAACAGCCTCTGAGCAGGGGGGGGGAAAATATATGAGAAATGGGGATGGGGATATAATTAGAGGCTGTTTCAAACCTTCAGCCTGAATACCAACACCTCGCTGCGAGCAGTTATTCACTCCCCGTGGAACGGCAGCTGGCGGTGGCCACTGCCAAGCACCGGGGTAGTCCCACCACCAGCACAGTGGAGTCATTATTGCTGGGGCTGGGGACCAGCTCAAAAAACTGAATGGGTGGCCCTGGTCAATCTGAGATGCTTCTGTGGGCAGGGAGAGGTGTTGTGGGGGGCAAACGTGGGGGTACAGAGGGGGCTGGGGGGGAGAGGGACCTGCCCAGCTCTGGGAGAAACCAGCTGCTCCAATTCTCCATTTCCAATGACTTTGTACTGATGAGAGAGGATTACAAAAAAATAATGAGAAAGGCAGAATCAGATTGGAATGTTTGGGTTTTATCTAAATGGAACACTTAAATTGATTTAGCCTTTATTATTATTATTGTTCTGTTACAGGCAGTAGCACAGGGTCCCTATTATTTTTAATTGGCTTTGTTCCTCATTAGATTGAACACAGATTGTCAACCAGCAGAATTCCTCATTGAATGCAAATCCAGGCACTAAATGTCCAGGCTCCAGCAGTCCTGGACAAACGCTGATTTTTCTGAACCTTTCTACAGGGGGGTGGAAATATCCCACCAGGGAATTCTCTGTCCTCTCAGACAGGGGACATGGGGCAAACTGTCCTGTCCACCCGCCACGGGGATGGACACAGCCCTGGAAAAAACAGTGCCTGGTTTGGAGCAGGGAGGAAATAGCTCAGAGTGGGGCTGGGGGTCGGTGCGGGACACGGGCAAATCCCAAGGGTACGTTTATCGGCACCGATGCCAATTGTCTTGATGCAGGTAAATAATGGGAAATGTTTGACTGCTGTATTAGCTGGCTATTAATATCTCCTGATGCTTCAGGAAATGTTGTCACGCGGAGCAGGAATAGGCTGCTCTTTGCCTTGAATCCTGTACAATAGACCAAAAACACTCCGAGGCGGCACTCTGGAGCCACTGGCGTCCGCCGTGCCCAGATATCCATCGCTCCCATCAGGCAGCCCTGTCTCACAGGCCAGGACAAGGAGTTTTATCCGGCCATTCTCTGCTGGGATTTTATTTTTTTTTTTTAAATATACACATATTATTATTATTATTTTTAAATTACTTCCTGCCCTTGGAAAGCAAGGCAAAGAGGCCAGGAGCTACAGAAGCCAGGGGGAAACACAGAGAAGGAATTTGTTGAGCTCCAGAGGTGAGCTGGGTGGGAGGGACCTCAGAGGAAATAGGAAAAGATGGGAGTGAGGATGAAGGGGGTACTTATTTACAGCAATGTGAAGTCCTGTGAGGTAGGACACAGGATCAGGCCTCCAGGGAGCTGGGGGAAAGGGAGGCAGGAGATGACCCTGTGTCCGTGTCTGGAGGTGGGAGCAGAGCAGAGGCCACCTGGTCTCTGGGATGAGGCAGGACGGTCCATCCCTGCCTCCAGGAACACCTCCTGGGGAGCAGTCAGGCAGCGTTAGTCGGAGCAGTTGGTAAATACTGCTTATTTGGAGTATGCAGGAAAGCTCAGAAAGGATTTGTAACCCTCTGAGGATGTGGCAGGGGGTGGCTCTATCACTGCTGAGACGCAGCTGGTGCTGGGGTGGTGCCATGTGAGGCCTGGGAGTGGGGGTGAAGCCATGAAGGTCTTATACTGGAATGTTAAGGTGGATTTATGGTCTTGGCAAATCCCAGGCAGTGGTACATAGCCCTCCGTGCCCTGCTTCCCTTCCAGCACACACCAATTAACTCATGTAAGAGGTCCCCATCCAGCTCGCAAGTCCCTGGCACCCTCCTTCCATTGCACCCAAATATCTACAGCATTTTGGCACCCTGGGGAGCATGCCCAGGCTCTGGGGACTGCCGGGACATTCATACATGCATTCCTCTGATGCCAATGTCCCTGAAACCTGGCACCTGACTCCATCACTTCTTTGAAATGCTGCCTTAGAGAAGCACATCTCCATGGTGGGCACAGGCAACAAAATCCCAGCTCCAGCTGAACCAGCAAGGGGTTTTCTGCAGGTGTTCTGTGCTTCAGCTGTGCTCACGCATCTCTCATGGATGTAAAAAATGCCCCCTTCATACCACTGTTGCCTTGGCTATGTCCATGCAAGAAAGCAAGATGGCCCAGTGGCCTGATGACCTGGTGAGGGGCTGTCAGGAGCCCTGAATTTATTTCCAGGCTTGAGGCAGATCAGAAAACAAGAGCTGCCAGTGGGGTGGCTTGGGGTGGTGGATGCCAACTGGACTGTCCCTGAGCTGGATAGAAGCCATGGCTTTGCAGCAGCCACATCCTGGGCATGGACAGCTGGGACACCTCTGGGATGGTGACTCGCAGGGGACAGCACTCAGCTGCAGGTGCTGCCTTGGCCGGGGATGAAGAGCAGGCTTGGACATGGCACATGGAGCACAAGCTGCCGGGTGGCTGCTGTGATTTTACTGGCTCCATATCAGAGAGATGCACGGTACCTTGCTTTGCATCTCAATAAATGTTTATCTCCCGAATTTTAGAATGTATTAAATTGCTTTGAAGAAAATCTCTCGACCCCTGCTATGTTCAGCAAAGAAACAGGCGGGACAAATTGTCTTCTCGAGGTTTCTGTACTGGATACTTGGATAGACCACGGTGAACCGTCCTCTGGTGGGACTGACCCCTCCACTGATCACGGAGATGATTTTTTTTGCCTTATGATATATTTCCAATTTAGTAAGATCACTTGGAATTCCAGCCCTGTCCTCTGATGTACTTGCTGTCCCTTCCAGCAAGGTATTGTCTGCAAATTTAATAATCATCCATGTTATGCCATCAGTCAACTGTTAATGAAAATATTGAATAAACCTGCCCCCAGGAGAGACCCTGTCTGGATGTCCACTCAATCCATCTGTCCATTTTGACAGTGAGCTGCTGATAACCACTCCCCAGGTACCTTACAGTCGGGTTTTTCACCCATCTTACAATAACTGCATGTAGATGAGGGTCCCCTGTGAGACAGTGACAAAACCTCACTGCCCCGACCATGTTAGACAAGGACCTGTTTGTGTCAGTGCACGGAGCAAGGCTCCTGGTCACAAAAGGACATTGGATTGATTTGACACATCAGTTCTTGACAAGTTCATCAAGACCGGTGTCCTTGTCTTCCTCAGGGTGCTTACAGGCAGTGTGATTGTTTAATCCAATATTTTCAAGTTTATAAAGTAAACTGTGAAGCTTAAAGCACCCTGGTTGTTCTTTTCCCACCTTTTTGGAAGTCTTTTCACAGGTCTTCAGTGGGAACTATTGCTTCCAGATGGCTCAGCCAGGTTTTTAAGATGTTTATTGGGTCCAGGTTGTTAGAAAAGAACCGTCTCTGAACAGCTTGTTCAGTCCTTAACTCCCGATGTTTGGCTTCTTTCCTGTGTCGGTGCCTCTCTGTGAAGACCTGGTGAGACCTCAGGGTTGAGCCTTGCGACCTGTGGACCTTGGCATCAGATTTGACCTTGTTGCCTTTCTTCTTCACCCTGCATCCTCTGAGCACGAGGGCCTGTTCCACCTCCATCCTCTCTAAACCACTCGTTGCATTTATCAGGTATAAATTAGCCTTGACCTTTCAGTTCCTCAGGACTGGCAAGCCAATCATGGAAGCCCATCAAAGTGCCGAAAAAGCCAAGCTCGGGGTTAGCCCTTTGGCTTGCTGCTGTTTAATCCTTTCCTTTGGAGGCTGAGCAGACCATTTTCCCACTCCATCTGAAGCCCATTAGTTCTAACACAAGTCATTTCAGTGGTTTTTAGAAATCTCCTAAAGCTGACTAGGAGGAAATGTTGTATTTCAGCTCAGGTGGTGGTTGCTATTGCTTTAGGGTTATTTTTTCCGTATACTAATTCCAAGGAGCAGTGGCAGTGGATAGAAGCCTGGATGTCCCCTCCCCAAGCCTAAGTTAAACCGGCCTCCTGGTTTTTACCCCTAAAATAGGCACCTTTTGCAGTGCAGCTTTTCAGAGCATGGACACAATGGTTGCTCCAAGGCTTTGGGGACAGTTTACTCAGGACAGCAGTGACAATCTTGTTTCTCTCCATGATCTTTTCAGCTCAGAGTTGGTATCTGAAGATCTTTCCCAGCTGTGTCTCCACGAGGTGGTCAGCACTGGTCATGGAGGTGTCTGTTGTGGCTGTTCTCATGCAGCCCTTTGAACCAAGGAGCCGGGGCGGGGGGGGTTAGTGCCCCTTTGGCCTGTTAATTGGCAAGCTGAAATCTCAACTACAGTGTTATTTTTGGATGCTCTGCTCACGTCGCAAAGATTTACAACCAGTGAGTCACAGGGAGCCCCTTTTGTTGCAAAAAAACACCCCACTTGGACCGTAATTTGGGGTTATCCTACCAAATCCTGGGGGTCTGCAAATATGCTGCTGCAGGAAGGGAACATTCCCATAACAGCCTCTGAGCAGGGGGGGGGAAAATATATGAGAAATGGGGATGGGGATATAATTAGAGGCTGTTTCAAACCTTCAGCCTGAATACCAACACCTCGCTGCGAGCAGTTATTCACTCCCCGTGGAACGGCAGCTGGCGGTGGCCACTGCCAAGCACCGGGGTAGTCCCACCACCAGCACAGTGGAGTCATTATTGCTGGGGCTGGGGACCAGCTCAAAAAACTGAATGGGTGGCCCTGGTCAATCTGAGATGCTTCTGTGGGCAGGGAGAGGTGTTGTGGGGGGCAAACGTGGGGGTACAGAGGGGGCTGGGGGGGAGAGGGACCTGCCCAGCTCTGGGAGATGATGGTGGGGGTAAAAGGGGAGGTGATTTGGGGCTCTATCTGCTACCGACATCCAGTAAAGTACTTCTGAGCTGCCTGGCCTCAAGGGAAGGATGGGGTTTGATCAGCATTGCAGTCTGTGACCCTTCCTAAAGGCAGTTTAACCCATTTTTAGTGGACGGAGCACAAGAACCTTCAGCCAGAGATTTATAAGGGAAGCAGGGTCCGGGCTGGTAATAATAAATAATAAAAATAAAAACCAGCCACACTTCAAAAAATGTACCCCAAAACCTAGACATGACGTGTTGTGCCCTGGAATTCATGCCAGCAGTGCAACATCACCAGGGGTGGGTGCAGATTTGCTGGCACATGGCATTGGAGCAGGTCCTGCCTGTGGGGCTGGGGAAATAGGGCTGGGGAAATGGGGCTGGGGAAATAGGGCTGGGGAAATGGGGCTGGGGAAATAGGGCTGGTTGCCTCCTGGGGCACAGCATTTGCCCTTGGCTGGCTCTCGAGGCAGCTGGAGGCCATAGGAGCCCTGCCTTCTGCTGCCAGTCGGGGCACATCCGTGGAGGTCTGGCCTCTGCAACGCAGGAGCCGGTTGAATACATCCAAGTATCTCCTCGGTGGAAGCCAACGGCGTCGCTGCCAAACCTCACACCACGTTGGCTTCCAGGAATCACTCTGGAAAGGAGAGTGATGAGAGAGGGACTCCTGGCCAACAGCCCCGGCTGCTTCCACCTCCCACTTGGGAGGGGATGGCTCCTACAGCTGGGACATCTCCTCCAGCTTGCTGCTGGCACTCATGGGATGTGGAGACGCTCAGATGACGTGCTCCGTGGCTCCCCGTCCTGTTAGATGCACCCCTGTGTCTCACAACCCCCCCCCCTGCAGCCAAACCTCCCCCGTGGTCCAGCACAGGCAGGACTGGGCTGTGCTGGGGTGGTCTCTGCTGCCTCCGGTTCCTCAGCATCTCTGCAGAGTTGCCATGGAAACCATTAATTAACCACCATCCTTCTCCTGACGGTACCAAGCCCCGAGAACAAGTTAGATCTTCTCCCTTCCCCTTCATCGCTTGCCGGCACGACAAACACCTGGGGGAGGGCGGCAGCAAGAAAGCAGGCAAAGCCCTGGGCAGACAATGTTTAAATGACTTTATTTTTATTTTTTTTTTTCTCCTTTTATAAATGGGCACAGCACAGAAATAATTAAAAAAAATAGACAGTACCATTACAGTGCTAGATCCATTGGCAAAGATTATTTTTATAGTCTTTTTTATTATTTTTAAAGTTTTGGCCATTGAGTAAGAACAAAAACAATTAACAAACATTTTATTTTATTTTATTTTTGTTTTTTAACAGACACTATGAAGCAATTTAAGTACTAAACTCTAGAAGAGTTATGTACATACAAAAAAAAGTTCTGTTTAAGATATGTTTCCTATTAAAAATATTTACATGCATTTTTTTTTCCCTCCCATATTCATTGAAAGGTAAAACACTTGTAGTTTCTTCCATTGTTAAAGATTTTTTGTTGTCCTGTTGGGAATTTAAACCAGCTCCAAAGAAAAAGTGAAGTGGGGCTCACTTGTTGGGCTTTTCTTTTTCTTTGAATTATTTAAATCTTCTGGAAAGGGATATTTTTTTGGACGTATATCAATGGATTTTTTTGTTTGCTTAGGTTTTTTTTTGTATTTTTTTAATTTTTTTTTTTTAATTTATACAAGAATGTTTCATGTTTATTTACAGAAGAACCAATGGGTGGCGGTTTATCCCGGAGCCATGGCGGTGAGCGTTAGCGAGAGATAAGCATGTGATTTTAAAAAGTAGTTCTATCAAACTGCAATGGATATATATTTTTCTAAAGTCAGCAGTTCTGTCTGGTTTGATTGTCAGCTGTACTTCTGTGACTTAGACCAAGGGGACCCAGGAGAGGGGTTGCTGATGCAGGTAAAGTCACTGGTGCCCTTGAGGTCTTTGGAGATGCGGTGGATGAGCTGTCTGGAACGTGGAGGGGGGGTGGGAAATAAATCTGGGCATCGCACGGGTGTCTCCTAGGGTGACGTTTTCCCCAAAATAAAAATAATAGTCAAAATAAATCAAAGGAAAAAAAAAAATTAAATCCCAAAGAAGTTTGTACGCTCCAGACTGAGACTTCTCTATAGACTGGGAGTGGAAACGTCGGCGGAGCTGCAGGCACGAGGTACGTGGGACAAACCAGAGCCAGCACGAAGCCACTTTGGCTCTGGCTGGGGGTGAGGCGGTCGGCAAAAGGCTCCTCATCCCGACCACCCCCCGTGGTGTCGAGGGGGCAGGATGGGGACCTCGCTACGACCGGGCTGGGGGCGGGAGGGCAGGAAGGAGCCGGCAGCACCGGGGCCAAATCCCGCAGCCCACGGCCAAGGATGGGCACACGGCGCCGGTGGAAAAACCCTCCTCGTCCCCTTTAGGTGCAGAGTTTGCATTGAACCTGTGCACGCGCGCGTGCTTTGCACACACGCGTATATACATATATACATATATATTAATTACATACACATATATATACATACATACACGCACACCGCTCCCATCCCTGTCGCCGCAGCCCCCAGCCCGGCCGGACGCCAAGTTATTCCACAATCAACCTTTCCGTGCTCAAAACTCAATGTCACTTTAGGAGCTGCCAGAGCCTCGCAGAAGAAAACCTCCGAGCCCAGAAACGCTTATCATCATAAAACGGATGATTGAAGCGGGGTGGAAAAAAAAAAAAAATTAAAAAAATCCATTTTTGTTTTTAGCTAATGGTTTTGTTCCTGTTAAAGCCTCGGTGCTGGTGACTCATGGCAGGGGTCGGAGAGCTCTGAATTATGAGTCTGGGGAGCAGGAGCCAAGGCTCGCATGGAACAAAGCAGCTCCTGCACAGGGATCTGGAACACCCACCAGGCAAAATGGGGAAGGAATGGGAAATTTAGAGGCAAACCAGCACTCCACAGCACGCATCCAGCCCAGCACCATCACCTTCCCTGCAGCAGGATCCCCCACCCCCGGCACAGGGTCCTGCTGCTGATTTTTGAAAGGTCCAAAAGCAAAGAGATTTTGGGAGGAAAGGACCAACTCCCAGCCCTGCGAACCCTGCCCGGGGACTGGGTCCAGTTCCATCTCCTGCCCTTCCCATCCTCCCACTTCCAGCCCTTCATTTGGGCTCTCACGTATTTTCTCGTCCTCCCTTCCCTTTGACCCCTTCCTCCTTCATCAGGAATGTCACCAGCTCCTTCATCATTCTCCTGTGAGACATGGGCTGCTGCAAATCCCAGCAGAGAGAGAGGATGAAAACCAGCACAGCCTGGAGAGGAGCCGGCACCGGCTTTCTCACTTTGCAATTGCAGCTCTACTGAAATGATGGAACTGGCACAGCAAAGAGTCTTCCTGCAGCCTATCACACACACACACACACACACACACACACACACAAACATGCAGAAAAGGAATGGGATAAGAAATGGAAAAGCAAGTGGAAAAGCCCCCCATGGGCCACCCACATCCTCGGGGTGCACAGCTGGAAGGATGAGCACATCTGGGCACTGCCCCAGCTGGGAGGCAGCAGCCGTTCATGGATGGTATCACTACGGGGGATGCGCACGGCCTGGGGAAGGGGCTGAATTCGTGCCAAATCTGGCAGGCTTTGGGAAGGGATGATGGGGGAGATGCTCAGGCTACCACTGGAGTTAATTCCCCTCCAAATCTGCTCTGCAGCCAAATCAACAGCTGAGAAAAGATGCTTTTGTTCCTCCCCCTGTGCTTTCTCACCTCTTCCCCATCCATCTTCACACCAGGAATCTCTCCAAAGCCCTGGAGTGTGGTGAGACACGCGTACCCATGCAGAAGCGTTTGCTGGAGGGACCAGCTGTGCCTCGCTGGCCACCATCTGCCCCTGGCCACCCTCAGCACAGACATGGCCTCAGCACTATCACCCGGCGCGGGGCTGGGAGCTGCAACACACCACGTTCATGTGGTGCCATGCCCAGCCTCAGGGATGGCCACGCTGCAGCCCACCACCACCACAACCCCCTCACAGACCCTGGCACCATCACTCCTCTGGGTTTCACTGGGGTTTTACCCATCCCTGCTGCTCTGGCAATAAAGAGGTGATGATATCCACAAGTTTTTTTAGAGCTGAGCTTTTCCAAAAAATACCAGTCCAAGCTCAGCTCCATCCCACCACCCCCTTACCCTCCAAGGGAGGCACAAGATCAGCCGTTCTCCAGCAAGACAAGGTTTGTTTTTTTTTTCCATCCAAACACCAACTCCAACAACTAACCGGGTGGTCCTGGGGAGCTGAGGCGACAGGAAAGGCTCTGCCATGATTTATCACCAGGAAAAAAAGTTGGGCTCCAAGCCCAAAAGACAGTGTCCTTGAGCTCACATCCCCTCTCCAGGCGGAGAGCAACATGGCAAACGTGTGGAAGCAGCCGACATACAATGAGTTAAGACTTTGGTCAATCCTGATTACCAGTTTAATTGCCTTCACCTTTTCTTTTTTTTTTGCCTGTGGTCGTCTCATACTTTTAATTAAGGCAAGAGAAAGCGCTGCCCAACCTCCTCTCGCCCCCCCACCTCCAGCCTTCCTCACTTCTGAAACTGTAACAGATTTAAGTGCCAGGATTACAACTTAACACCAGCTGAGTGAACCGAGGTTAAGCTTGAGTGAATAAAAAAATTGTATTATAGAACTTCAGACTATTAAATGGGAAAAAAAATGGAATGGAGAAGATTAGGGAAGCAGCTAAGAAAAGCAGCATTTAAAAGATTAAGCTGGGAGGTTGTTTTTTTTTAATGCAAGCTCAAAAGATTAAGTCCATGTTTTTCCAAAAGATGGTGATTTTGGGTGGCCTTGATACTTGCTGTGCCCAAGTCATCGAACCATGAAGAGACTTGATTTCCACCACTCCCCAGCAGCTGGGGCCCTTTGGGTAGTCCCAATGGGACCAAAAAAAACCCCAAACCCATAAGTTGAAGCCCTCCCTTTGGAGCAGGTCAGAGAAAGCAGACCCTGGAAAGAAAGCCCAGGTTGGCACCAGCCTTTCTTCAGATGTGTGGTCCCCCCTTCACAGCACCCTCATCCTCCACAGCCGTGATGGACCCAAGAAATGGGTACACACACACACACACGCTACATCATCTGTCTTTCAGCATCACCAACCAAGACATCCAAAAGGACCATCTTCTCTAAACTGAAAGAATCAAAATGATGGCAATTTTGAGGCTGGCATACTCTAAAATGGGGATTTTTAGAGCTGGCCTGTGTGCTGGGGCTCTGCTCCCCACCCCGAAGTGAAAGCAGGTGGGTGGTTGGGGTCGCAGTCCCTGCACTGCGCGCCCCAGGGGACCGAACCCCAAACCTCACATCTTCCCAGCCACAAAGTCCCATCCGACCACCATATGCAGTGCAATGAAAATTTACAGGGATTTCATTTCATATATATATATAACTGTGTATGTACGTGAGTGTATATATATATATATCTATAAAATATGCGTTTGGCCTCTCAAATTCCTAACATAAAGAAGCGCTGCTGTCTTGTAGCCTCCACCAGGGTCATAAATCCCTACATCCACTAGCACCCTGGGGGGACAAAGTGTCACCGTGTCTGTGCAGGTTGATTCAGGATGCAACAGAGTCAAAGCAACCAATTTTTTTTTTTTCCATTTCCCTGTTTAAATTGCTCTAAGAGCAAAGCCAAGGTCTCCATGGGACACCATCGAGATCGCAACCGTCACGAAAACAAAGCTCCTTGACTGTGTCGCAAACAGCGCTTCAGCTAATTAAAAGCCAACTCATTGAAATATCTAATTGACTTTTCTGTGCAGAGAGCTTGCTCCAAAAAAAATCTAGCCTTTCTAGAAGGCACAGTTGGGCTCTGGATGAGGCCCTGCTGCTCTGAACCTTAGGTAGCCTTGGAGGGGAAACCACTGCTCTTGGGCGACGAGGGCTTCCAGGATCTTTTGCTCTCAGGCTCCTGGGTGCCCCATGGGTTATACTGGAATTTAAGCAAGAACAAAAGAAACACAAAACCATCAATCTGGGTCTTGCAAAAGAGATGTAGCAGCCAACCTGCCCTGGGGCTGACTGGTGGAACCAATCTGCCTCACCTTCCTCACCTTCTGGGTGCCAGGGGCCGGGGGGAACCCCTGTCCGACCCCTAAGGGGACAGAGTAGTGCCTCTGCTTTGCAATTCTTTCCTTATGCTGCGTCTCGTGCCTCGTGGAGCTCTGTGAGGTGTTATCCCAGCTGGAGGAACCAGGGAGAGGATTCAGCTTCTCCGTTTCCAACTCCTCTCCCCGACCAACTCCCCACCACGCAACATCCCGCTCCGTTTTAAAACCAGTGCCGTGGGTCGTACTGCGCAAGCTGAGTTTTATTGGTCACAGTGAAAACCCAGCGAAAGCAAGGTCCCTTCTCAACCAAACCCCTTGGCGGCCACCAACGCGCCGTTTCTATCGATTTAAGGTCTCTGGCTGCGCACAGCGATGCGGTGAAGCGAGGTGGTGGCAGGAGGGGAGCAGCATGAGGCACCCCAACGTGACTTCTTGCTGCTCCACGAGCTCTCCGAAGTGGTGATCTAAAGAGATCATTTCCAGCATACTGGCCAAGTTTGTATTTATTTATTTTTCCCCACTCCAAGAGCAAACCCCGGGGCATCAGGTATTCCAGCCCCTTGTGCTTTTTTCAAGGTTCAAAGCATATTTGAGAGTCGCGTCCTCTCTTCAAACAGAAGCAGGGAACAAGGTAAATCCTGCAAAGCAACCAACCCCATTTGAAAAAGAAAAAAAAAAAAAAAACCAAACAAAAAATGAAAATAAACCCCCAAAAAAGCAAGAGAGAGAGAAACAAACCTCCCTCCTTTCCAAAGTGGAAAAAAAAAAAAAGGAAGATAAATCCAAACCAATCCCCCTGCGCCCCAGGGCTGGTAGAAGGTGTCCAGGTCCCAGAATCCATTGTGTTGGTGGGAAAAGCCCAGTGACCTCCAGCCACCGTGGACAACCCAACTGCCCCATCCTGCGCTCTCCAGGGCGCTCCTCGGGCATTGGCTCCCTTGGCGTTGGCTCCTTGCCCCATCCCTCCCGCTGCAGAACGGCCAGCGGTGCTCGGTCTGAACTCGGCGATGCTCTGGGCACTTGAATTTTCTTTCATCCTGCCAAAGACGTGTTTTCTCCTTTTGCTGTTGCGGGTTTTGCTTTTTAAATTCACAGTCTGATCCGAAAAAAAAAAAAAAAAGAAAAAAGAAAAAAAAAGAAGAAGAAAAAGAGAGAGACAGAGAGAGAGAAAGAGAGACTGGATGAAGTAGAAGAAGGAGGGAGAGTTTGGAGCGGGGAGGGAGGGAGTGCGAGGCACGCTGGGCTCTCCTTCTACGCGTAAAACTCCTCCTGCTTGTCGGGCTTCTGGTATGTCACGTTGGCTTGCTTGGGCTCCTCCAGCGTGTAGCTGCCCTCGTCCTTCTTCTTCATCCGGTAGATGAGCAGCATGACCAGGAAGGCAGCGAAAAGGGCTCCCACCACGCCGCCCACGATCACCGCTGCAAGACACAGAAGTGGCTGGGCCGTCAGTGCTACCCCCTGCCCCCCCCGGCCTTCAGTGCAAATAATTTGGCGGTGGGGGATCATCTGGGATTCCAGCTTGGGTTTTGGGCTTTGTAAGTTTTGGAGCAACTTTCCTCCTGAAATCTATGGTTGAGAAAACTGAACATGAAGGAGAGGAGCCAACGCAATCGCGTGATTCAAGGGGCTTCCACAAGCTCCCAAGTGCAGCGATGCCGAAGGGTGGGTAGGACCCAAAGGCATCTACTCTCCAGCCGTACAGTTGGCGATGGACTGGCACGAGGCAGCCCTGGCACAGAGAGAGGTCCCTGCGTGGGCTGTAACATCATGCAAGGGGGGGGCAGAAAGTCCCCCAAAGAGCTCCTCGTTTGGCTGCCTACCAGCATCCACCACGCTCAGCTGAAGACCACCAGTACAACAGCGGCTTTGCTGTGCCATTGCCTCCAGCTCCATTTAGTTGGTGGTGGGACACTGACACCTCTGCCCCATCTGAAATGTCCCTCTGACTGGGACAAGTAGCCCTCCGAGGGCACCTCTCTCCTCCCCTGCACTCAGAGGTGGCCAGGTGGCATTCAGCCAGCACCATAGCACATCTTTCTACTAACATCCTTTTTTTTTTTCACCTGGAAACCTGTTTTAGCAAAAGCAAATGGTGCACAGCTCTGCATTTTCCTGGCAAAGACCTGAAGACCCGTGGGGACCCCTCAGCACAGACCCTGGAGTTATTTTAGCAGGTGAGTGTGGACTATCCCATGCTCAACAATACCCCAAAGACCGACCCCTCTCCTGGGGCATGGACAGCCCAGCTCTCTGTCCCCCCCAGACATGCCAGCTCTCCCCCGACAAGCCCTCAGGTCTCACCTATCAACACTTCTTTCCTCTCCAGGATGTTTTTCTGGGGGAGCTGAGCGGCCGAGTTGCCGGAGTCTATCGTGTTGTCGATGAGCCCCGGCTCTGCGTTCTTGCCCAGCCCAGGTCCCGACGGTGGTGTCACCACAGCCATCACCTCGTTACCGAGCTCGGGACGAGTGGTCTCTTCCTCCTCCCGGATCTCAAAGTCCCCGCTGGGGCCGCTGCTGACTGGGACCTCCAGCTCGTTGTCGAGGACTGTCGTTACCTCCCCTGGCTCCATCTGGGAAAAAGGACAAGATGGAAAGGGGCAAGGACCAAAGGGTGGTTTCTGCCTTCAATAGCTTTGATGTGTCCAGACAAGGGACATCACAGTACCGATGACAGGGTGACCCTCTCAGCAAGGAACATGGGGGATGACACTGGGGTATCCCTTCCCTGTGTCACAGAAGTAGATGATTATATTGCAGCAAGCAACACAGCCCCACATCTTGATGGTCACCAAAAGGCTGAGGCCACAGCGGCTGAGCTGGGCTATTCTTTGTCCCCATCCGAGGTGCCCTTGAGATGAACAAACACTCACCTGTTCCCCACAGCCCCACATCCCAGACCCACATTTTGGCTCTCTATCCCCAGTGCAGACCAATGGCTGGCTTAAGCATCTCACAGATGCCTCCTGGTTAGACGCAAAAGTGATGCAACCATTTGTGCTCCAGCAACATAGCAAGTGTAAGGATCAGACACCATGGGACAAGCCCCAGGGGTTCTCCTCCCTCTCCCTTTTCTCCATTCAAGCTTCTCCTATAGTTGCAGCCCTGCGTCACAGGGCAGGCACAGAAAGATGGGTCCTTCCCACCCAGGACATGGAGCCAGCCCAGCTCCCTGCCATGGTCCCTGAGCAAGCTCCCTTGGCATGGAGAAGAACCCAGCTTGGAGAGCAAACATGGGCTGGGCAGATGAGCCCCTCCAGACCCCTCCAGCCCAACCCTGATGTACTCATTGCCTCCTGTGCATCCCCACCCCTGCAGATCCCTCGGGGCCAAATCTCCTTGTCCTGGCAGTCTGGACCACACTGAGCATCTCCCAGCAAAACCTCCCCAGGATCCCTCCTTCGCAGGTCAAACAGCTCCTTCCCTGGATGTTACGAATCGGGATCAGCAAAGAGCTCGACGGGCCGATGCCGGGGAGGGCGAGCGGAGCCCTCTCCATGTCACGCCGCCCCCGGCGCGAGCGCACGGCTCGCTGCTTCCCACGAGCGCGCGTTTTCGTGACAGAGATTAATTGAAGGTCAGGGAGAGCCCAGAGCGCTACACATACATATATGTACACAGAAAAGAGGGACTAGTTTAGACAAATCACTCCACCTTTCAGTCAAAGTGGTTTTCAAAGGGCCCCCGAGGGGCTCTGAATGAGAGATGGATCAGCGGATTAAATCCCCTGCTCAGGACACCCGACGGGCTGGAAATGCACCGTCAAGCTGTAATTGTGGAGGCTTGGGCCTCCCATTGAAGGGCTGTAAGTTGAGAAATGGTACGATGAGCCCAGACAGCAAAGCCCCTCTTTCCCCATGGGGCAGTGGTACCTCCAGCCCTGCTTCCCTCCTGCCTGGGGAAGCTGCTCCAGCGCAAGGCACAGGCAGGGGTACTGGGGACACGTGGCACATCCCTGGGTGCCCCCGTTAGCTCTCATGCCAGCCCCATCACCATGCTCTGTCCATGGTCAACCCCCCACCCTTTAATCCTCCCCCTCCAGCACCCCACATGTTCCACTCTCCACAGAGCTGGGAAGAGCCCAACTGGGATTGACCTTACATCCAAGACCAGGCTGGACGGGGCTTTGAGCAACCTGGTCTGGTGGGAGGTGTCCCTGCCCAGGGCAGGGGGTTGGAATGAGATGACCTTTAAGGTCCCTTCCAACCCAAACCATTCTATGATTCCTCTGAGCACCTGGCTCAGGACTCATCTACCCCAAAGGCTTCCCATCACCATCACTTGGCTTCAAACATGGCCCACGAGCCCTTTAACAGGTGAGAAGGGCTCCTGCCTCCTACCTGGGGGGCTTCTGTGGGTGGCAGCGTGGCAGGACTGGATGGCAAGGCAGTGCTTTGTTCTGTGAGGTCTGCAGTCCTGGTGGTGCTTGGTTTTGGCAGGGACCTGGGTTTGGCCGTGCTGGTGGGGACAAGCCGTGACGTGGTCACTTCTGTTGGTGTGCTGGTTTCAAGGACGGAGGTGGTGGGTGTCTCCAATGTGGTGGCCCGGGTGGTGGCTGCCTTAGTGACAAGAGGGGGCAGGAACCTCCGGATGGTGGTGGGCTTGGCAGTGGCCATGGTGGTGCTGGTGGTGGTTGTAGCTGCGGTGGTAGTTGTGGTGGTGGTAGCTGCTGTGGTGGTCGTGGTTGTGGTCGTGGTGGTAGGTGAGTCGCTGGCAGTGGTACTGGTGGTGGTTGCTTTCCAACTGGGGATCACTGGTGTCTCTGTCATCCTGGGGATATACAAGACGCTGGTTGTCTGCTCGGGGGTGGTGTCCTCAGTGGGGAATGGTTTGAAGGGGGTTGCCACAGGCTGCACTGAGGTGATGGGCAGCATGGCCGCCGTGGTGGGGAGTGTGACAGACGTGTCCGTGGTGAGGGTCACTGCTGTCTCCAGGCCCGACTCCTGCTCAAAATCTGAAAGAGGAGGAGAAGAGCAAAGGGTGAAGCTGCTGCTGGGCCAGTGTTTCCCAGGGCTGACACCCACTTGGCCTCACCCTCCAAAAAACCAAGAGCATGGACGGGTTCCAGGCTCAGCAGAAACCAAGGGCTGCAAATTCCCATGTGGTGGCCAAAGCACCTCTTCAGAGGTCGATGAAACCTCTATAACATGGCAGGTGCTACCGTGCTGGGGAAGGGCTAATCCTGCCCAGTCAGACCAGAGACTGAAATGGGAAATGGAGTCCCTTGAGCCCAGCCTTCGGGGCAGTTTGCTTTTGTCTAGAAGAGGGCAGGAGGCCAGTTCTGGAGACAGATAACGGTGATTCCCACTCTCCCATCCTGCATCAAGCCCCTCTCCAGTCCCACCAAAACCCACAGCCGGGAACTGTGGGTTCCCCAGGAGCCCTGCAGATACTTACACCCCGAGCCGGAGCCCGAGTAGACATCGTCCAGTTCATCGTCCCCAAAGGGGTCATCATCCCCGGAGCCCTCCAGGTCCACGGGCCTCTCGTAGTTCTCATTGCGCCAGCGCTGAGCCTGCAGCCGAGGGGGAGAAAGGTGTGAGCAGCTCCAGAAGGACAAACCAAGAGTGGTGCCTGCACAGACACCCCCAGACAGCCCCCGTGGGGTGATGCACAGGTTAAACAGACCAGGCAAAAGCAAGACCAAGGGGGCAGGAGCGCAGGCAGCGCTTTCCAGCTCAAAAGCTTTTCCAGCTCGATCATCCAGAATCGTGGGGTGTTTTTTTTTCCCCCAAAACAATTTGCTGCTGCAAATCTTTCAGACAAGCTGACATTTTGTGGAGAGCTCGCATTGAAGCCGATAACATTTCCCATGGAAACAAGCCCTCTGGAAAAAGGGGGGAAAAACCAACAACTGCTTTTGAATACTGTTAGGAAAAAAAAAAAAAATCAATTTTGTTCTCCAGCTCACTATTGTTTTGTTTTAGATGATTTTCATGTGAGTCCTGGCACAGGTGTGACAGTGACACACACTATCAGCTGCCGTAACTTAGAAAGACTCAATACGAAACAATATCAGACTTCAAATATTCCAGTGCTTTACAGTGCTGCTAAAACTTGAAGAGCCCTTGCTCATAGAGCTCTTAAACATCTTGTTTTGCAGATCAAAGTGTCTCCTGTTTGTGTTGCAAGGAACAGTTTGACACTTCATTACAACCCAAACAAGGAGGCTTTGATCTGCAAGATAGCATCAGATGTTTCAAGATGTAACAAGCCAGGTTAGTGTTTAAATTTAAAAGGAAGGGGTTGAAGGGTCCCCTTCACCTATTAGAGCATTTTTACCTCTTGACAAAACTTCCAGTTTCTTTGTTTTTCATTCCAGATTAGAACAAAAGGGAGTTTTGAAAAGTCAGAAGGTCCCAGAAGGTCCCATGACAAGGAAGTTCGGGACTTAAATCACGTTTTCTCCCCCCACGTCTCTGCTCCTGGAGCCCATCAGCTGGCAAGGAAGAGAAAACCCGGCAGCTCTTGGCTGCAGAGAGATGCTCAGGGCTGGGAGGCAGGAGGACACTTGCCAGGGGCTGCGAGCTGATTGCTGCCGTGGTGCCCAAGCCAAGGAGATGTCTGCCGCCCAAACCCTGCCTAGATAGTCACTGGTGTACCACTTGTGTCGTATGCCCATGGTGACAGCATGAGCACGTTCCTGGGGACAAATCTCTTGGGAAGGTCAAGGGGAGTCACGCTTTTAAGTGTCTGTCTTTCCTGAAAGTGCTGCTGAGCTTTTTCTGGCTGGATCTATTCTTTTATCTCCACCTCTCCCCTATCACCGCGGTCACTGGTTATACCCCGCCAGTCTCCAGTGCACCACACACTTTCCAAATCACTGGGAAGATCCAATCTTTGCCCCAAAGGCAATGCACCATCCTGGAGTTTCAAATCCATGCTCACCAGCAGATCACTGAAGAAGTCTGTTATCCACCAGAATGAATCCACAGGGAATTGGGCATCATGCAGCCCCTTGCTGAGCCCCAGAGGCCAAACCCTGCTGCAGCACGAGGCTGAGGATGGGAGTGATGTGGGAGTCACATCACTGAACGTGGGAGTCAGCATTGAATAACCCTGCAGAGATGCTGGGAAGCCATCTCTTCTTCACAGAAGTAAAAGACCCCAAGAACCACCTTTGGTTTCACCATGCCAGCTTTCCATGTCTCCCCAGCACTGATTCCAAAACCTTTAGGTCAATATCCCTCGTGGGTTGGTAGGATAAAGCTATGGAGCTCACCCACTGTGAAATGGCCCATGCAGGACTTCTCTGTCCCTGTGACCTCTGCAGGGAAGCCAGGGACCAGGAGGTCCTTGGGGACATTGCAGGGCCTGGTTCAATGTCTTTTGAAGGCTGATGGGGTCTACCATCCATAGGAGCCCATAAATTAGGAGACAGGCCACCAAAACTGACGGGAGGGCAAGGAAAAATTGCAAGGTTTGAGGAATGGGAGGAAAAAGCATTTGGAGCTGCTTTTAATTGCCTTTTGATTATTATTATTATTATTACATGAAAAATATTGAGCCTCACCAAGAAATGAGGAGGTCGCTAAGCAGGAGTTTCCCAGACCATCCCTCACCCCTGCCAGTTAACCTGGCTGAGCTTCCCAAAGGCTGGATTCTCTCTGTGTGACCTGCAAAGCCTCTCCATAATGGCAGCCACATGGCTCTGCTCCATTAAGCCCCTTTCTCCCATAAATTGGAACCAGATGAGGCAAGTTTGGCCACCAACTCCCTGGTTCCCCATGCTTGAACTGGGAAATTAAAATGGAAGCACATGGCAGCAGCATGCCATGCCAGCCCCTATCCATCCACCCATGGATCCATCCATCCATCCGTCCATCCATCCACCCATCGATGGATCCATCCATCCATCCATCCATCCACTGATGCAACCATCCATCCATCCATCCATGGGGTGGAGACACTCAGCAGAACCAGTGCATGCCCTGGATCTCCTTTGCCCAGAAGAGCCTGGAGTGATGGAGTGAGGGCGAATGGGAACACACAATGTGCTCCCAACTGCTGCAATGACCCCAACTCTGCTGAGAACAAGGCAGATGGGAATGCTGAATTGAAGCAACTTTGGCAGCTGTGGGTGCCATTCACAGCCAGGGTTTGGTACTGGTGGCCCCAGGGTGATCAAATCACTGGGAATATCCTGGAGATGATGGAGATCACTGTGTGATCTGGGCAACTCCCGGACCTCACCAGTGAGAACTGCCCAGCCCCAAATCCACAAGCAAACCTTTCCATGAGAATAACACCCCAGCACATGGCCAGGGAGGAGTCCCCAGGGGCCACTGCTTGGCCCCAGCATCCTCCCAGGGCCACCAATCAATGCTGTGCTCCAACCTGCAGCAAGTGGCTCCCCAACATGGTGTAGAAGTTTGGAGCTGGAAGCCCCTTCCAATGGGTCCGTCCCCTTCCCAGATCCCTACCCCTTGCTCTGTGCAAACACCATCGCTCCCTCCACGTTGAGGGAGGGAGGGATCCGTGCCACAGCCCCTCGGGGATCCATCTCCCGGAGCTGTTGACTGCAGCAGGAACAACTTCACAGCAAGAAAACACCTCGCAGGGCCAAAACTCCCTCTCCAGAGACAACTCCCCCAACGTGAGAGACAGCCCTCCCACGCCAGCCTGCAGCAGAGCAGGGATGCTCTTGGCCAGGTTTTGCCCTAAGTGGATTCCAGAGGATCGGCAGCGATCGGTGGAGTTTATACCGAGGAGGGACCCCAGTAAAAAGCTGGTGGGACAGAGCATCCCACCAGCAGCCCAGCTCTACCCGTAATACCAGCTCTCACACGACCAGGCAGCGCGCTGCTGTTGCACTACAATATTCAAGAAGCTGCAGCGTTTCCATTGCTCAGGGGAGGGCAAAAGGGACCTAAAGTGGGATGGCAGAGAGTTTCCCTTCTTCAGCTCATCCACAAGTCTCCAGAGGCTGCTCCCAAGCCGTTCCTCTGTGACACAAAGCCATGGCAAGCAGCAGTGGATACTGGGCAACCCTTTGCTCCTCTCCTGCATCCTTCATCCTAGGGTTGCATCTGCCCAGCATAAACCCCTATATAACCCCACTGCCAGGACCAGCCCCAGCCCACCGAGCGTCACAAAGATTTATTGATAAAGCCTTGTGAAATGTCCGCAGGTGTTCCTGGTGCAGAGGGGGGGTGTTTGGGACACGGCTGTTCCCAAAAAAAAGCCCCCGTGTTGCTCCGCTCCCAAGGCACTGACGTAAACCTCCTCCCGGCCAGGCTGCCCCAGCTGCAGCCCTGATGGTATTAGGTCAGGCTCATGCCATAAATCTTGGGAACAGTCAGTGTTTATTTGGATTTACTGCTGCTTAGATCATTAATACTCCACGTGCACCGAGCCCCGCGGTCACGCACGACCCCCAGCCTCCCCCCAGCATCGAGGGGGCTGCTCCCCCCTTGCGTGGCTGGGATGAAGCAGAGAGGAATGGTGATTTCTCCAGCCCTGGAAATCACAAATCAGGCAGGACGGCAGCTCCCACCTCCCGACCTGCGGCTGCCCCCCCGTCCCTCACAGCCTGCACCGCAGCAAAGACGCAGCTGCCTGGATTTGGCCCAAAAAAAGAGAAATTTCACCCTGACTTTATCCCTGACACAGCAGGTTCCACGTGGTCAGGGCAAGGTTGGAGGGAGTTCATTGGCAGGTTCCCCTGGGGGTGCTGGATCTGTTCCTTGCAACCCTTGGTCCCCAGGGATGGTGTCACCAACTGTCCCCATCCTGTGGCAGGATCTCCTGGACCTGCTGTATCTACCCGTTGCAACCCCTGATCCCCAGGAGTGGTGTCACGGACTGTCCCCACCCCGTGGCAGGATGCTCTGGGGGTGCTGAATCCATCTGTTGCAACCCCTGGTCCCCAGAAATAGTGTCACGAACTGTTCCCACCCCACAGGAGGATGTCCTGGGGGTGCTGGCTCCGTACCTTGTAACCCCTGGTCCCCAGGGATGGTCTCATGGACTGTCCCCACCTGGCAGCAGAAGGCACAGGGTTGCCACCCCAGCGGGAACCCCAGTGCCAGGCTGTGAAGCCTGTGGAACCACCGAGGATTGCCAGCCCCGAAAAAGGATTTTCCATGGTGCAAATTTCCTGCCTGCCTGGCATTGGGAGTCACTCCGGCTGCATCCACAGCCTTGATGAATCTCCTCCCGCAGTCAGGATGGGGGGGACCCACTTGCAGGACTCCCAGGTTGTCAGTGCAGCCCTCTCTGAGGGCTGGGCCAGGGGTGCAGAGGCTTCTCTGGGCAGGGAGGAACCCCCAGTGAGATGTTCATCCTGGCCCAAGTGCTTCCCACCCCACGTCAGCACCCGTCCTGCCCTGTCTGCAGCGGGATGCCGAGGGCCACCGATTAGCCAGCTCGAGCCAAGGGACAGCAGCTCCCGTCCCTACAATTACAACTTCCCAGCTAATGGCTCTTGGCAGGGGGTTTCATTAACCAGCTCAGCCCCTGCTTCCCCCTGGACAGGCTTCATTAGGGAAATTAAACCGGGGGTCAAGGCAAAGCTGCTGGAGACACCGGGGCCCAAGACGCCAGCTGGACCTGGGGGGTTGCATCACCTTTGGTGAGGTCCCACTCTATGGGAGGTGAAAAGGAGCAGAAAGGTTTAAATATGTCTCCAACGGGCCACGCTAAGGACTGTCCTGCAGAAAGGGAACCTCCCGTGCTACATCCTCAAGGCTCAGCCCATGAGCTGGTCACCACCACCACGCCAGCCACAGGGTCAGCCCCAGGCCAGGATGCAGCTCTGGCATCATCCACACCCCAATCGCCCGCCCTGTTTCTACTCCTCCAGTGTCCAAAAAAGGTCACAGATCTGCTGCTATAAAAGCAAGCCCCAATGCAAAGCAGTCTCCATAGGGCAGGGCCAGAAAGTCAAATTCCAATAAACATTCCTCCAGTGCTCTAAATGACCCCAAATCAGTGCCAGACCCAAAGGATTTGGGTGTCAGCAGCTCTGGAGGTGATACGGTCACTACATCGAGCTTGGATAAGAAAACATCTCCCGCTTGATCTGAGGACCCTTTTGCTCCCATAGCAGCCATGGGGCTGAGCAAGATCAGCAGGAGATGCCACCCACCCAGCCACATGCTGTCCCCTTTGATGCCTCCACTTGGCTGGACCAGCCAGGAATGGCAGCCAAGGGGCCGCGGCGGCGCAAATCACACCCAAATCCTGTGCTAAGAGCCTTGGAAAGCGAGCGAGAGCTCAGGCCCTTTGGCCCAGCACCACTGGAGCTGAGCAGGGAGATTAGAGAGGCTTCAGTCCCTCTCCGTCATCTATGCACATCTAACCCCCTCAAGCACAGCGGATGGCCCGTCCTTCCCTCTCCTCTCCCTTTATCAAGGAGGACGAGACCATTTTCCATGTGAAAAAAAAATGTAAAGCTCCTGAAAAGGGTCCCACTGACCCATTCAGTCCTCCCAGGAGCAGCTCTCCACATACACCAGGGGATTTGGGGACTTAAAAGACGGGGAAACCAAGGCACAGAGGGGACCTGCTCACAACCTCTGTGTAAAGTACAAACACACTCCTACAGAGCCCTCTACATCTCTGGACGTGTCCTGGGGGATAGGGTCCAGCTGGTTTGGGTCTTCCTGAATTCCTTTCACACCCTTTCTTGCCCCTCCTTCCCTAGGCAGGAAGGATTAGGATGTTACATTTTTTAGGGTGTTCCCACTCCATGAAAAGGCTTTCACAGTGATTCCTAAAATTCCTGAAACCCTCCCTGAACATTAAACCCAAAATGTGCTGCTGTTGCAAAAGCGATATTCACTGCCGAGTGTCTGGCTTTCACACCAGGATGAAGGGAACCTTATAAATCAATCCATCTTTAACCACAGGGAGCGGCTGGTGAACCTCCCTGGGATGCTCTCAGGCCCTTCTCCAGTAGCCATCGGCATGGCAACAGTCGCCATGGAAACCACCTCCTCCATGGCGACGCATCGCATCCATCGCTGATGCGGGGCGATGGGTGGTGTCCTCCAGCACATCCACCCAAGCCGGGTCTGGGGTCCACTTCCCCAGGGGTGTCATGGGGTGGGCTAAGGGGGAAGAGGGGGAGAAAAGCCATCTCTGAAAGCACAGAGGAGCTCCCAGGGGAGTGGTCCAGGTGGGAGGAGAAATCCCAGGTCGAGTCCTGGCATCTGCTCCTTGCGGGACTTTGCGGAGGGTCAGAGCATCCTCCCCCAGCCCCTGCAGCCCTGGCTGGGAGTTATCTGCCCCAGTCTGGGCAGTGGAGGTGACTGAAGGCTGTGGATGTTTCTGCCCCTCCTGGCTGTGGGCAGAAGGTCAAGAGTTTTCCCTGAAGGACTCAGAAGGGAAACGAAAAAAGGATTACATTTGGTGGTTTCTAAGGCAGCCAGCACTCGGGCTTGGTTCATGCCCAGAGCTTGGGGTGGGAGTGATGGACATAGAGCCAGGTGGTAAAATCCTTCCTTGGCACACGTCTGAGGTTCACTGGCAGCGTGCATGGACAGCAGGGCACCCCCAGGGATGAATGACCCCCAGGAAAGCAGAGCAGCCCGAGGAGCCCACACACCTCCTCCCACTGGGTCCAGCCCCATGAGGGCTGCAGGGAGACCTGGCACGGCAAGCTGGAGATGGAGGTGATGTTATCCCATGCTATGGATGTCCATGGCCATCCAGCAGCCTCTGGCACAACTCTAGGGCATGAGACAGGGTCAAGGCAGGGGAAGGGACACACGGGAAGAGCATGAACAGGGATGATGTGGACCAGGCGGCTCCACATCCCGATGGGTGGGCAGTTAAAGAGGAAAAGGAAGACTGAATCAGCGTGAAAGCAGCCTGGAGAATGGGACTGGGTGGTGTAGGCGAGCACGAGGACCTGTTTGCCATCCCATCCCTTGCTGCCAAACACAGTTCTTGTCTCTGCATCCCATCCCCTGCCCATCCCGCTTGCAAAATGAACAGCAAAACCAGAAAGTGAAAGTCCCACAGGTCTGTTTGCATTTCAGCCCAGTGAGAGGGCCTTTGGGAAGCCCAAACCCCCTGCTCCCAGCAGCAGCCCCACAACCCCACACTCTACAGGGGCAAGGGGAGAGGACACGGTGGGCAGGAGACTGTCCTTGACGTGGAGCAATGCAAATAGTGGCAGCAAAAGCAACAGCAACACAAGGTGTGTGCTCTCCTCCAAGGAAGATGCTGAATCTGGCGGCGTTGGAAAGCTTGGAAGGACACAGCCAGGGTCAGCAATCCATCAGGGGCTAAAAGCTGTTTTCTCCAGAAAAACACTTTTAAACTGAGAACATAGCGCAGGAAAAGCGTCGATTATTTCTATGATATTTTCCAGGGGATATTTTCAATTAATCACCCCTTGAAAGCACTTTTCTGGTGTTTTATATAGAAAACCTTAATAACTCATCCCAACACGTGATTTAGTGATACTATAAACAGTTGAAATAATACTAACTCGCACATAAAGTTGGAATGAAAACATTGTTTCTGAACCTTAAAGACTCCACAATTCTTTTCCCACTGCAAAAAAAAAAAAAAATCACTGAATTTCCACTCTTCGATCCAAGGCTGCGAGTTAAAAATAAATCTGTTGGAAAGTTGCTCCAGACAGCATCTCAGTGTCACCAGGACCTGCTGCTTTGGGAAAAGACCTCAGTGTCCCAGCATGGGGAGCCCCGGCCAAGTTTTTGCCCAAGGGCTGATGCTAGAGACAACCAAAACTTCTTGAGATGGAGATGCCCATGGCAAAGCCAAGGGCGCTGGGATAGAAAGCACTGTCGTGGCACGGCTGGAGTTTGGGGGTGCAGGATACTGGTTGGAACTGGGGGGCTGATGCTCATGGCTGGCAGAGATCCCACTCATAAAATGCGGCGTGAGCTCAGGCGAGCAGCAGCCAGTTATTTTCTGTAACTTCATTCTTTCCCAGATTAATTAAGCCCCTGAATAACAGCTGCCTAAACCCCAGTGCATTTTGATTTAATAGGCCGGTTATTTTATGCAAGTAAAATAATCATTAACATTTACCGAAGAGCAGCAATTATTCTGGCTTTGTATCGATTCTCCGCTGCCAACGCAGGCAACGCTGCGAGGGGCTGGGCTGGGGGTGGGCTCATCCCCAAACCTGCGTTCGGACACTCATGAGCATCTAATCACTCATGGAATATAACGAACCACCGGGTCCAGGTACCCTGGACCAGGCTCAGCTCCTCAAACAGCATCTCTTACTCCTCCTCCTTGGGATCCTCTGTCTCCACCGTCATTTTTTATCCCAATTCTTCAATGGATTAGTGCCAGATCCTACCCAACTACACAATAAATATCCCCGAGCCAGGGCTGGCATGAAAAATAGCAAACCTCCCAACGTAAATTGTTGCTAACACCTCATCTCCCAGCACGCTCCGCTTTTTACCTCCAGGGAGACGGAGGAGAAAAAAAAAATAAAACCAAACACACAAACAAAAGTCCCCACCTCCTGCTGCATGCAAAGTGCCAGCTGAAGAGGCACAAAAGAGCCCAGCGAGGCTGGGATTGCGTCAGGCAGCAGAGGTGGCTTCTTGGGGCTCCCCTGGGGTGGCAGATCCCCTCAAGACCCAAGCACCCCCCGGGGAGTGCCGCGTTTGGCTCCTGCTGTATCGGCAGCGGTTCAAGGCACGGCCCTTCACCCCATGGTTATGGGTTTGGCCAGAGCTGATGGAGCACTGGGCTGGAGATGATGCTCTTGGCAGATGTGGGAGTGGTGCAGGAGGTTTCCCCAGCCCTGGGTGAGACGGTGTAGGGGAAAAGCCAAGCTGGAGCTGGGCTCTGCAGACCCCCTTTGGTACCCAGGAGCGGGGAGATACTTGCTTGACAAAAAATCCCAAGCCTTTGGTGCCCACCATCCTACAGAGAGCATCCTGCTCACCCAGGCAGGGCAATGGAGACAACCTCCATGGGATGGAGCAAAACCAGCCAGGCTGGCAGGCAGGGACGGGCAGGGCTGAGGCAGCCAGGATGCCCACACCCCCAGCTGCCCCCCACCATTCCCCCCCGGCTCTACCTGGCCAGCCCAATTTTTTTTCCACCCCGAAGGATTCGAGATGCGCTCCAGACTCATTAATTCCCCTGGGATCACCCATTGCCATGGCGACGCAGGCAGCCCGGGGAAAATCCTGCCCTCCTCGGGCGCCCTGCCCACAGAGCCCAGGGCCACCATCCACGGATGCTCACGGTGGGTCTCAGCCCCCCAGCTCCAGCCACTGTTTCCCCCCCCAAGCCCCGGGACTGGGGAGCTGCTGCTGTCAGCAGGAGCTCCCTCCAGTCATTGCAGAATTGATTTAATTTGCTCTGCTCCATAATCCTATTGCAGCTTAACATGCAAAACTGTCTCGAGCTTTTCTCACCTTCCACAAAGGCGCGTTTCAGAGCTCGCTCCCCCTCCCCGAGACACGGCTCTCCGAAGAGCTGCAAAAGAGGACTTTATATCCAGATTTTTTTTTTCTTCCTGCCCTTCCTCGAGCGCTTGGCACAGGGACTGTGTCTGTTAAACACCTCCCCAGCGGCCTCCCGGCAGCAGGACGTTGCTAATTGGCACTTTGGGATTCTCACACTCCCTGTCTCGCCTCCAGCTCCTCCGCAGAGACCCAGCAGAACAGACGGGCCCCAGGAGTGCTCACCCTACCCAGCCTGGGGGAAAACGGTCCCATGCTCCGTATCCAGGCCACGGAGATGGAGTTTCACCAAGACAAGCATCCTCGGTGTTGCCGAGGGGCTGGGAGGTGTGGGCACAGCTGCGTGCTTGGGTGGCTCACACAGGGGGCAAGTCATCGCGTGCCTCAGTTTACCTGTCTGCAAAATAGGTGCAAATAATGCAATAGGTGCAAATAATGCAGGGGAAGGGACCAGGCAAAGACTTCTCTCCCATCTCCTGTCTTCCATCCCTGGGATTCTGGGGACCACGGTGCATCTCTACAGGGGTCATCTGTGTCTTGCTCCATGTTGTCCCAGCAACTCATGTTTCTCTGCTCCCTCAACTGCCCCCGATGCAACTCTGGGCTGAAAGTCAGTGTTTCCCCACCAGCCAGACACACAGAAGTGTGAGCAGCCTCACCAGGGAGGCAGCGATGCCAGCGGGAGAAGCAACCTCTGTGCCATGGATTACACCATCTGCTAGTGCCTGTGGGCAGCACGCGGCAGGAACGGGCAGCACCAGGTTCTGGGGACCATGGCACATCTCTACAGGGGTCATCTGTGTCTTGCTCCATGTTGTCCCAGCAACTCATGTTTCTCTGCTCCCTCAACTGCCCCCGATGCAACTCTGGGCTGAAAGTCAGTGTTTCCCCACCAGCCAGACACACAGAAGTGTGAGCAGCCTCACCAGGGAGGCAGCGATGCCAGCGGGAGAAGCAACCTCTGTGCCATGGATTACACCATCTGCTAGTGCCTGTGGGCAGCACGCGGCAGGAACGGGCAGCACCAGCCCTTGCTTTGGTTTCTTCCCTCCCCGAGGACTGGGGGGAAAGGCACGATGTCCTCTCCAACCAGGACCAGCCTCCTGATGCGGGATGACAGCAGGGGCGAGCTGGAAAGCAGAGCTGGAAGGGGCTGGGTCTGCTCAGGGCTTGGTGGTTTATGCTGCCTCTTGCTTTACCCTTCCCAGAGCCCCAGCGCAGGAGACAGCCTCTCTGTTAGAGCGGATATTAAAATGAAAAAATTTCCAACCAGGACCAGCCTCCTGATGCGGGATGACAGCAGGGGCGAGCTGGAAAGCAGAGCTGGAAGGGGCTGGGTCTGCTCAGGGCTTGGTGGTTTATGCTGCCTCTTGCTTTACCCTTCCCAGAGCCCCAGCGCAGGAGACAGCCTCTCTGTTAGAGCGGATATTAAAATGAAAAAATTAAATTGAGACTTTAATGACACCAGGGGCCACCGTCACACTAAAGAGAGGTTAAAAACCCTATTATGGGGGAGTTGGAGTTTTTCCGCTGTGGAAATGTCATGGTAGGAGCATCCCCTGGGCTGGGTCCCATGGGTGGGTGCTGGCCTGGGGCTGGACCCTGCAGCCACCACCAGGCACGGAGTGAAGGGATTTTTCCTTATGGAGGGCAAAAACCAACCCACACAGGGTCAAACAGGTAGAGCTGGAGCTGGTGTTTCCAAGCTGGGAGGGGAAGGAAGAGATGCCTGTCTGTGGGGAGGGGGCTGGAGGGGAGCACAGCCCTGGTCTCTGCTCCTCAGGGATGCACAACACCCACAAAACCAGTGTGGGTGCTGGGATCAGGGCCAGCTGGTGGAAAAAAGTCTCCAGCCTGGTTAAAGCCTCTCCCATAGCTGGATGTGCAATAGCTCTGATGGCATTTCTCCTCCCAAGCTCTTTTTCATCCTTTTCTTTTTTCCTTTCTTTCCCCCCCCCCCTGCATTATTAACCTTTTCATTTTTCCCCTCAATTACATGCTGCAGGACCCAGGGCACTAAACAAACTTCTTTGCTCTCCCCAGCAAAGAAGCAGAAAGAAAAAGCTCATTTCCAGCCTCCTTTACTGGA
>NW_015090941.1:1272137-1282423 GCF_001431845.1 Calidris pugnax
AGGACTGGGGGGAAAGGCACGATGTCCTCTCCAACCAGGACCAGCCTCCTGATGCGGGATGACAGCAGGGGCGAGCTGGAAAGCAGAGCTGGAAGGGGCTGGGTCTGCTCAGGGCTTGGTGGTTTATGCTGCCTCTTGCTTTACCCTTCCCAGAGCCCCAGCACAGGAGACATACTCGCTGTTAGAGCGGATATTAAAATGAAAAAATTAAATTGAGACTTTAATGACACCAGGGGCCACCGTCACACTAAAGAGAGGTTAAAAACCCTGTTATGGGGGAGTTGGAGTTTTTCCGCTGTGGAAATATCATAGGAGCCAGCACTGGTGGGAGCATCCCCTGGGCTGGGTCCCATGGGTGGGTGCTGGCCTGGGGCTGGACCCTGCAGCCACCACCAGGCACGGAGTGAAGGGATTTTTCCTTATGGAGGGCAAAAACCAACCCACACAGGGTCAAACAGGTAGAGCTGGAGCTGGTGTTTCCAAGCTGGGAGGGGAAGGAAGAGATGCCTGTCTGTGGGGAGGGGGCTGGAGGGGAGCACAGCCCTGGTCTCTGCTCCTCAGGGATGCACAACACCCACAAAACCAGTGTGGGTGCTGGGATCAGGGCCAGCTGGTGGAAAAAAGTCTCTAGCCTGGTTAAAGCCTCTCCCATAGCTGGATGTGCAATAGCTCTGATGGCATTTCTCCTCCCAAGCTCTTTTTCATCCTTTTTTCCTTTCTTTTTTTCCCCCCTGCATTATTAACCTTTTCATTTTTCCTTTTTTCCTTTCTTTCCCCCCCCCCCTGCATTATTAACCTTTTCATTTTTCCCCCCAATTCCACACTGCAGGACCCAGGGCACTAAACAAACTTATTTGCTCTCCCCAGCAAAGAAGCGGAAAGAAAAAGCTCATCTCCAGCCTCCTTTATTGGAAAGGGAAGACCAGAAAATTGCATCTTAATGCTTCAAAAATAGAAGCAAAAAAACCCTACCAAATATTTGAGAGCTTTAAAGCCAGACCTGAGATGCGAGAGGAGCTCAATGGGAGGTTGTAAGCACCCAGAGCTTTATCCCATAGAAAATAAACCCCATGATGAGGACCTGTGGGGACACATGGGTGGAGAAGAAATAAGGTGCTGCACCTTGCTGGAAAGCAGCCTCCTCTCTCCTAATTACTTTCCTAATTACACCTGAGAGGCCTTTGGTGGAGGCCCGTACTAATTATTCCCACTTAACGTGACACCTTCATGCGTCCTCCTGCCTGTTGCCTGTTGAGGGTGGGTGAAAAATAAATAGCTCCTTGTGAGGAGCCTCATAAGGGGTTTTCTCCAGTCCCAAGGACCAGTTGACTTCTTTCAGTCGGTCACTGGAGGTTCGCTCAGCCCTTGCGAAGCCACCGGCAGCGCTGGCCACAGCCGGGCACAAGCCCCAGTAAAATCTGGGTGGGTTTTGGTGACAGCTTGAGCTCCTCCGAGCATCCAAATCTCCCCAGCCAGATGGTTGGGCTGATTACACGCTTCCCGGGTCACCCCAGGGCAACGCCAGCGTTTCCACAGCCCCACCAGCTCCCAAGCGAGGAGAAAACAGTTATTCTCCCGGACTCAGATAGGGAAGGAGTTTTTTCTTTCCCCCTTCCCCCCTATTCACTGTCCAGGGGAGCCCATTCACTCCCCAGGGAAGGATGGACACTGCAGCCAGTGTACCCGATGCTCACAATCCCCCCGGAGCAATCAGGTCTCTCCAGGTTCGGTTTTTCTTTAGAACCACAGCAGCAGAAAAAGGGAAGGAAAAACAAAAATAGGTGTGGGGATGGTTTGATGCACGGCGCCTTGGACACTGGCGTCCTTGTTCTCTGCTGGCCACGTTGCCCAGCCGGAGCGGGGGAAACCTAATCCCGCTCCCTCCCCGCTCGGGTTTCCCACCTCTCCTGTGTCACAGCCCCCAGCAGGCAGGCAGCAGCACTAATTAAATATTATGGTGGCCCCAGCCCTCGAGACACCACGATTTAATGCCCAGTGTGTGAAAATCAAGGGATGGAGTGAGGTTCCCCGCACGTTGCACTCCCCCACTTATTGCAAGCCCCTAAAACGGGACAGACTCTGGCCAAGGGGGGTTTATCCTTGTCGAGACCATCCTGAGGACAAGCCCCCAAAGGAAAACCCAGGGAGAAGCACACGGAGTGACTGGGATGCAGGGATTATGCCAGGACCATCAGGCTCCCAGTGAGGTCCAGTGATCTCCTGGGGCTGATGTGCCACTATCACGGAGGAAAAAGATGCTTGATTTCAGGGTGGGGTGTCAAGAGATTTCATCAACCAGCCCATGAACGATGTGCAAACGCCAAGTGTTGCTTGCCTGACACTTAAATACTCGAAATTTTTGCACCTTAGAAATAGATTGATGGGTGATTAGATTCAGGTGTCAGCGCCGCAGAAGGGGGTGTGAAAACCCCAGCTCTGGCTCCTTGCAACCAACCAGCAGGTCCCAGCCCACGTGGAAGCCCTTCTCAGCGCCCAGAGTAACCCAATTTCTGCTGTCTGGCCTCATCACTCAGCTCTCCGGCAAGAATTAGAGCAGGGTGGGGAGTTCACACCAGTCTCCCCGCCCTGCCTGGGGAGGAGGTGATACCATCAAGCAGAGAAAGTCCAGCAGCCAGGCTGGGGCCACATTCTGCCTCTACCCAGCTCCTCTGGGCATGACAGCATCCATACTAGGCACAAAATTAATCTCAGCTGCATCTTTTCGGCTGCAAAAATCAGCCTCCCTCCCTCCAAAAAGGGCTCAGGAGGAGGTTGATGTTCCCCACCCCCAGCAGATCACTGCTGGAGCTCGGCGATTTAGTAAAAAAAAAAAAAAAAAAAGTATTTCCTCTTTCTGGTCCATGCACAAAGAGCCCTCAGCCTGTATTTATCTGCCCTGAACTTTATCTGCTGCAGTTATTCGCCTGGAAATGTAATCAATCTCCCTTCTGATGGCACCCGCCCCTCCAGCTGGGTGGCTGCACGGCCGCCTTCCCCGCTCCACGGCCAGAGGCATTAGGCAATCCAAGGGGATGTGCTTCTGGGGAGAAAGAACCCCAGGCACCAGTAGAGGTTAGGGGTGGACCTGCTGAAAGCACTTCTGAGGAGAAGGATCTGGAGGTCCTGGTGGAGAGTAAACTCTCCATGAGCCAGCAATGGGCCCTTGTGGCCAAGAGGCCAATGGGATCCTGGGCTGTGTAGGGAAGAGTGTGGCCAGTGGGACAAGGGAGGTCATTGTCCCCCTCTGCTCTGCACTGGGGAGGCCACAACTGGAATCCTGCCTCCAGTTCTGGGCTCCCCAGTTCAAGAGAGACAGGGAACTGCTGGAGAGAGTCCAGCGAAGGGCAACAAAGGTGATGGAGGGATTGGAGCATCTCCCTGATGAGGAAAGGCTGAGAGAGCTGGGACTCTTGAGCCTGGAGAAGAGAAGACTGAGGGGAGACCTCATCTACATTTACAAGTACCTAAAGGGTGGGTTGAAGGAGGAGGGAACCAGACTCAGTGGTTCCCAGTGACAGGACAAGGGGCAACGGGCACAAGCTGGACCATGGGAAGTTCCACTCCAATATGAGGCAGAACTTCTTTGGGGTGAGGGTGACAGAGCCCTGGAAGAGGTTGTCCAGGGAGGGTGTGGAGTCCCAAATCTGGAGATCTTCAAGCCCTGCCTGGATGCTCCTGGGTGATGTGCTCTGGGCAACCCTGTTTGGCAGGGGAGTTGGACTGGATGATCTCTAGAAGGTCCTTTCCATCTCTGACAATTCCCTGATTTCCATGTGGTAAAGAAAAATGAAAACGCAGTTAAAAAAAATAAATTCCCCACATGGGGCAGCTCAAGCATTTGCTAAACCTCTGCCCCGTGTGGTGCAACAGGAGCAGAAATGGTCCCCAGGGGAGGGAGCACCAGGGCAGTCCCCCAGCAATGGGGGTCACCCCCAAATCGGCCACCACTGGGACAGGGCACAGCAGCTGGGCCACCGGGACCTGGTTCCCCTGGTGTCACGTCTGGAAGCACTTAGGCTCTGCACCGCCCCAATAAAGCTAAGGTTTCCAGATGAAAGGAAACGGCTCGAATCTGCTGCAGATCAGAGCCTTGACCTGAGCGTTGCCCGTCTCTGGTTACTGCTCCTTGCCCAGGAAACCCCACCGGCCCCGCAGGGCTCGGCTTACTGAGAAAATAAAAGAGCTGGAGCTTTCGAGTCTTATAAATGAGCAAAAAAGCTTTTGCCAGTGGACAAAAACCACCCCACGCTCTCGCTGCCCCCGCACTGGGAATGGGGGATTTGCAGGGTTTTTGTTTCAAGGTATCCCGGCCGCGTGCGAGGGGTGGATGTGTGAAAGGGGGTGACGTTGCTGGAAGGAGTTGTTCAAATATTTATACAGCCCGAGCCTCCTTGTTTCCTGCTCCCAGATGAGGTCCTCTTAATGAAATGTAACTAAACAAGCCGCTTCCATTCTGCCTTTGCAACGATAATTATGGCTGATACAGTAAACGAGATGGCAGCGTTTCAACACCCCGCTGGAGAGAAGAGAACCAGCATCCTCTAAGGCAACATCTACCCGGCAGTGTCAGCCCCAAAGTTTGGGGAAGAGGGTTTGTATTCGGGTGGTGTGACCTCACCAGGGATCCCACCATCCACCCACCCACACAGCTGGGATGTTTACGGCTCCAAGATTTGTTTGAGACTGAGGGGAGACCTTATCAATGCCTATAAGTATCTCAAGGGAGGGTTGAAGGAGGAGGGAGCCAGACTCTTTTCAGTGGTTCCCAGTGAGAGAACAAGAGGCAACGGGCACAAGTTGGAACAGAAGAGGTTCCACTCAAATCTGAGGAGAAACTTCTTCACGGTGAGGGTGACAGAGCCCTGGAACAGGCTGCCCAGGGAGGGTGTGGAGTCCCCTTCCTTGGAGATTTTCAAGACCCGCCTGGATGCTCCTGAGTAACATGCTCTAGCTCTGGGCAATCCTGCTTCAGCAGGGGAGTTGGACTAGATGATCTCTATGGTCCCTTCCAACTCTAAAATTCAGTGAAATTCAGTGAAATTTGGCGTCACTGGTCCTGGAGATGGCATCTCGGGTCCAAGATGGTATCACTAGTCCTGGAGATGGTATTTTGGATCCAAGATAGCATCACTGGTTCTGGAGATGGCATCTCGGGTCCAAGATAGCATCACTGGTTCTGGAGATGGCATCTCAGGTCCAAGATAGCATCACTGGTCCTGGAGATGGCTTCTTGGGTCCAAGATAACATCACTGGTCCTGGAGCAAGAACCCCTCAGTGCCACTGGCTGGGGAGAGCCACCAGGTGAGCCCCGATTTGGGTCCAAGATAGCATCACCGGTCCTGGAGCAAGAACCCCTCAGTGCCATTGGCTGGGGAGAGCCACCAGGTGAGCCCCGACCCCTGATGGCTCTTCACCTTCTTCTCTGCATGGAATATCACCATCATCACATCAGGTGTTTAATTTTGTCCGGGAATAAGTAGCTGAAGTGAAGCAGCAGGTCCATGAGCAGGGGTGGAGGCTGCCCATGTTGGAACTGGTATTTGTCATCAATTGTCTGGGGGGAGAAGCCCCTTACAGAGCCTCTCCTGGTACCTCCATCTCACCCATCCCAACGCACGTGGTGATGGAAGGGGAAAACATCCTCCTACACTTGACAGGGAGACGGAAACTGAGGCAGAGCAAGGGAATGGGCATCAGTGGCAGAGTCCAGCATCTTCTTAACAAATAAGGGCTCCCTTTGCTCTTCTCCACCTTCTCAAGCTGGCAGGGGTTGGCTGAACACAGCAAGATGTCCCAGTGTGTAGGGCTACCAGCAGGTTCAAGTCCTTGCTCCATCATGTTTCCTTCATCCTTTGGACAAATCCTTTTGCCTTCCTCCAACGCTGTGCAGTTTGAAGTGGGGTCACTTGGGCAGCAAGAAGGTTTTTTACCCCTTCAAGGTTTGCAAGAGCCCAGCACTGTGCAGAGAAGATGGGTTGTGTGCTGGGTGCCATGCCCAGTGGGTGCTGGGTGCCATGCCCGCTGGGAGCATCACCAAGGACAGACACCCAACAGTAATTCCCCTCTTCTTGGGGGAGGAGATGTGTTTCCCAAGGAGAGGAGGTCTCCAGCAACAGGAGGAAGCAGTCAGTGGTGCTGTTGTCCACCATGGATGGATGAGCCCTGGGAACAGCTGAAGGCAAATCCAGCTCTGGCCAGGCTGGAGGACACCTGCAGAGCTGGGCATCGCCAGCCTAGAAACCTCAAAGCATCCCACCAGCAGGATTGGGGTGGGGTTGCAATGACCCAGGGGACAGCCACGACTTAATACAGCCTGTGCTGGAGTGGTGAGAGACCCCACAGTCCAGCTGGAGGGCTCAGCTTCACCCCTGAGGGGGATTAGCAGAGCAGAAGGAGCCCCGCAACGAGACCATCCTTCATCCCACAGACAACAGCAGCATCCTGGTGTGACACACACCTCCCTGAGCCCCACACACCTCAGAAGGTTGTAGGTCCAACCTGGCTAGCAGGGAGCACCCTCTCCACCCTTCAGGTGGGGAAACTGAGTCACAGAGCGACGGGGTAGCATCTCCCCAAAAGCCTGCAATAGCCTGGGAGGGGATCCCAGGAGTCCTGGCCTCACACAGCCTCTCCTCAGGGGATGTGGAAAGCCAAAAACTGGTGTGTCTGGGGCTGTCGGCACCATGACCCCCTCCAGCATCTCGCCTGACACGCTCACAGCACCGTCCTGCCCTACACAGTGATGGGGCTCCCCGGAAAACAACAAAAGAAAAGGGAAAAAGAAGCTACCAGGGGGAAAAAAAAAAAAAAAAAAAAAAAGATTTTCGGCTCACCAGTCTTTTTTTTTTCAGATCTAAAATTGATTAAAATAAACCCAGTGATCTGACTTAGCTGTTTCTATTTAGAACCTGAATAAAGACTTGTGAGCCCAAAAGCTTATCTGCTTTGGAGTTATTTTTTTTTTCCCCCCAACTGTACCAGTTGCTCTAATAAAAGATACAGCCTCCTCATGCCCACACCCTTCCACTGTCAAGTTTCCACCCGTGCAACTACCGTGACCATTGATTTCTCCTCTGGCTGGAGTGGGCACCGCGGTCCCCAACTGCCATCGTTCTTCAGAGGAGTGACAGGGTTACAACTCACCCAGCTGCCGCTTAGCCCACCAAAAAAAAAAAAAAAATAAATTTAAAGTGCCAGAATTTATGCTCAAAAATCTGCCTCCTTCTCTCTGTTTATTTCCGTGGCTCGTAGTGATCTTCCCACCACATTCCCAGCCCTGCACAGGGCTCAACACAAATCCTGGGTGCCCACCTGGCACCAGAAGTGATACTGGAAACCACAGGAGATGGTTTGCATGTAAAGGAAGCAGCAAGGCTTGGGTGGGAGCGAGCTGGGAAACCATGGCTGTAACCCAGCCTGGTTGTGTCCCAGTCCCTTTGGCCATTTTTCTTGCTGGTGGGGAGAGCAGGAGACCCAGGGAAGCAGGTCTGTGCTGGGGGGCACGTTTGGAGGCTCGGACTGGGGATGGGGGACTGAATCACTGGGATGTGGTGTGGGTGATGGACAGGGGACCGCGGTCCCACAGACTGGCTTCTTCTGGGTGCTCAGTCCCCAAACCCCAGGCTGAAATGGTGATGGCTCCTGCAAACTGGGCTCCTACATCCTCCAAATCCAGGATATCTCCCTGCCACTGGGGACATCAGTGGCCGGTGCCCCTTCCAGCCTTCCCTTGAGCAAGGAGAGCGGCAGGACATGCACTTTGCTGCAAACCCACTAGAGCCCAACCCCAGCAGCCGGCCTTGCACAGCTCCTCACCCCCTACCAGCAGATTTTCACTGAATTTCACTGAATTTTTGGAGTTGGGAGGGACCATAGCGATCATCTAGTCCAACTCCCCTGCTGAAGCAGGATTGCCCAGAGCTTGTCAGAGCATGTTACTCAGGAGCATCCAGGCGGGTCTTGAAAATCTCCAAGGAAGGGGACTCCACCCCCTCCCTGGGCAGCCTGTTCCCGGGCTCTGTCACCCTCACTGTGAGGAGGTTTTTTCTCATATTTGAGTGGAACCTCTTCTGTTCCAACTTGTGCCCGTTGCCTCTTGTTCTCTCACTGGGAACCACTGAAAAGAGTCTGGCTCCATCCTCCTTCAACCCTCCCTTGAGATCCTTGTCAGCATTGATAAGGTCTCCCCTCAGCCTTCTCTTCTCCAGACTAAAGAGCCCCAGCTCTCTCAGTCTTTCTTCATAAGGGAGATGCTCCAATCCCTCCATCACCTTTGTTGCCCTTCGCTGGACTCTCTCCAGCAGTTCCCTGTCTCTCTTGAACTGGGGAGCCCAGAACTGGACACAGGATTCCAGTTGTGGCCTCCCCAGTGCAGAGCAGAGGGGGAGAATGACTTCCCTTGACCTGCTGGCCACACTCTTCCCTCTGCAGCCCAGGATCCCATTGGCCTTCCTGGCCACAAGAGCACCCTGCTTGCTCATTGTCACTTTGCTGTCCACCAGGACCCCTAGATCTTTCTCTTCAGAAGTTGTCTCCAGCAGCTCCATCCCTAACCTGTATTTTGGTCCCTGCTGGGCAGCACTGACCCATCCCTGGTGACTGCTGGCTTGGAAGCAAACCCCAGCTCTCCCCGCGCTCCCTTCCTCTGCCCCACGGGCGGTTCAGCGAGGGACAGGGCAGGATTAGGGATGCAGCAGCCCAGGGGATTACCCACAGCCCTCCCTGGGTGCCCAGAGCCCGGCAGATTGCCTGTGCCGCGGGGGGGAGGGCAGCACACAACCTCCTGCCTTGGCATTTGATGGATTTTTTTTATGGTGGATTTACCTAAAAGCTAGAATGACACCAGGGAGGTGTGCGTGCAGTGCAGGGCAGTGCGTGCAGCGGCAGAAGCGAGCGACATCCACTGCGGTGGGTGAGCAACCCTCGTCTGACCAAAAGGGGCACTTTTTTCCCCCAGGAATTCACAACCCTCTGCCAGGCTCCGAGTATCTCAACAAGGCACTTCCACCCAATTTTCACCTGTGGGGAAACTGAGTCACGGAGCAAAACCCCAGCAGGGCCGTAAGTCAGTTGTCCCATTGACTTAATGACAAGACCTTGGAGATGAGCAGGAATCTCCCTTGCTCTTCCCTACAGCATCAGCACCCCACAGCACCTCAAAGAGCACCCCAAAGAGCACCCCAACCTCCACGTTGCACCCAACCGCCTGGAGCTCCCGCTCATCCCAGCTCCACTTCCACCTTTCCTCCCGCCCGCTTCCCAAAACGGACAAGGACACGTGTCTGTAGATAAAAAAGTGCTATTTTTAGCATCTCGTATCATTAACCTCTGGGACTCGCTGCTACGCGTGGCATCCCTGGGGACAAGGTTCCAGAAGGGTACGTCAAACCAGGGACGGGGGAGGCACAATTACATCAACCAGAATGAAAACAAGGTGATACATCTGCACGTTGCTGGCATGGAGAAGGGAGTGTCCTCTACGCTCATCCCCAACCATCCCAAAATGAAGCGGTTTGCACACTCCAGGCTGCTCTAAAACTGTGGATTTTTGGCCACATCCCAATCTGGGAGTGGGAAGCAGTGGTGGCTCTGCTCTCCCTGGCCCCAAAACCCCTCCAGTCTGAACGTGCAGCTTGGCCAAATCCACATTGGATTAATGTGGAGTTTCCTTTTGTAGTTCCCTCTCTGGGTTCGTGCTGCTGCAGGGACGCTCTGGACGATGCTCCCAGTCCGTGCTGCATAGAAATAATGATTTTTGCCCTTTGCAGGGGATGAGGTTGTGCTTGCCCAGCTGGGCTCCACCGAGCTCCACTTCCTGCCCCAGTCCATACCAACGGCCAATGGCAGGGGAGCAGAGTGACACTGGGGATGGGAGCAGGAGAAATAGTGTGGGTGACCCGCTGCTGAGGGATGTTTCTTGGAAATTAGTGCTGGCTGCTCCAATCGGAGCTATAGAGCTGGGAAGGACCCCACAACCAGGCTGTGTCTCTCCTGCCCTGGGTCAGGATCGGCCCCATGGTGCTGGTTCCCCATGCCCTGAGCTAACCCAGCCTTTAGATACCCAGCAATGGGTTTGCACAGCCTCCCCACAGCCCTTTTATCTTGCCACATCCCAACCAACATGGGCTTCCCGTTGCCTGGCCCAAATTTTTCCAGCTCTAGGACATGTCTCACTGGTTCTTCACAGCCACAGTTGTCCCTGCCTGCCTTGTGCAGGGTTGCCCCTAGACCACTGCTCAGACTGGGCACTTGGCATCACTTGTCCCCACGCGGGCACACAATTCTG
>NW_015090941.1:1282442-1310761 GCF_001431845.1 Calidris pugnax
AGTTCCCTGTCCCTCTTGAACTGGGGAGCCCAGAACTGGACACAGGATTCCAGTTGTGGCCTCCCCAGTGCAGAGCAGAGGGGAAGAATGACTTCCCTTGACCTGCTGGCCACACTCTTCCCTCTGCAGCCCAGGATCCCATTGGCCTTCCTGGCCACAAGAGCACCCTGCTTGCTCATTGTCACTTTGCTGTCCACCAGGACCCCTAGATCTTTCTCTTCAGAAGTTGTCTCCAGCAGGTCCACCCCTAACTTGTATTTTGGCCCCGGCTGGGCAGCACTGACCCATCCCTGGTGACTGCTGGCTTGGAAGCAAACCCCAGCTCGCCCCGTGCTCCCTTCCTCTGCCCCACGGGCGGTTCAGCGAGGGACAGGGCAGGATTAGGGATGCAGCAGCCCAGGGGATTACCCACAGCCCTCCCTGGGTGCCCAGAGCCCGGCAGATTGCCTGTGCCGCGGGGGGGAGGGCAGCACACAACCTCCTGCCTTGGCATTTGATGGATTTTTTTTATGGTGGATTTACCTAAAAGCTAGAATGACACCAGGGAGGTGTGCGTGCAGTGCAGGGCAGTGCGTGCAGCGGCAGAAGCGAGCGACATCCACTGCGGTGGGTGAGCAACCCTCGTCTGACCAAAAGGGGCACTTTTTCCCCCCAGGAATTCATAACCCTCTGCCAGGCTCTGAGTATCACAACAAAGCACCTCCAGCCCCTTTTCACCTGTGGGGAAACTGAGTCACGGAGCAAAACCCCAGCAGGGCCGTAAGTCAGTTGTCCCATTGACTTAATGACAAGACCTTGGAGATGAGCAGGAATCTCCCTTGCTCTTCCCTACAGCATCAGCACCCCACAGCACCCCAAAGAGCACCCCAAAGAGCACCCCAACCTCCACGTTGCACCCAACAGCCTGGAGCTCCCGCTCATCCCAGCTCCACTTCCACCTTTCCTCCCGCCCGCTTCCCAAAACGCACAAGGACACGTGTCTGTAGATAAAAAAGTGCTATTTTTAGCATCTTGTATCATTAACCTCTGGGACTCGCTGCTACGTGTGGCATCCCTGGGGACGAGGTTCCAGAAGGGTGCGTCAAACCAGGGACGGGGGAGGCACAATTACATCAACCAGAATGAAAACAAGGTGATACATCTGCACGTTGCTGGCATGGAGAAGGGAGTGTCCTCTACGCTCATCCCCAACCATCCCAAAATGAAGCGGTTTGCACACTCCAGGCTGCTCTAAAACTGTGGATTTCTGGCCACATCCCAATCTGGGAGTGGGAATGCTGGTGAAGCGGTGGTGGCTCTGCTCTCCCTGGCCCCAAAACTCCTCCAGGACCAGGCTGAACGTGCAGCTTGGAAAACACCAAGGATTAATGTGGAGTTTCCTTTTGTAGTTCCCTCTCTGGGTTCGTGCTGCTGCAGGGACGCTCTGGAGGATGCTCCCAGACTATGCTTCTTAGAAATCCTGATTTTTGCCCTTTGCAGGGGATGAGGTTGTGCCCTCCAGTCTGAACGTGCAGCTTGGCCAAATCCACATTGGATTAATGTGGAGTTTCCTTTTGTAGTTCCCTCTCTGGGTTCGTGCTGCTGCAGGGACGCTCTGGACGATGCTCCCAGTCCGTGCTGCATAGAAATAATGATTTTTGCCCTTTGCAGGGGATGAGGTTGTGCTTGCCCAGCTGGGCTCCACCGAGCTCCACTTCCTGCCCCAGTCCATACCAACGGCCAATGGCAGGGGAGCAGAGTGACACTGGGGATGGGAGCAGGAGAAATAGTGTGGGTGACCCGCTGCTGAGGGATGTTTCTTGGAAATTAGTGCTGGCTGCTCCAATCGGAGCTATAGAGCTGGGAAGGACCCCACAACCAGGCTGTGTCTCTCCTGCCCTGGGTCAGGATCGGCCCCATGGTGCTGGTTCCCCATGCCCTGAGCTAACCCAGCCTTTAGATACCCAGCAATGGGTTTGCACAGCCTCCCCACAGCCCTTTTATCTTGCCACATCCCAACCAACATGGGCTTCCCGTTGCCTGGCCCAAATTTTTCCAGCTCTAGGACATGTCTCACTGGTTCTTCACGGCCACAGTTGTCCCTGCCTGCCTTGTGCAGGGTTGCCCCTAGACCACTGCTCAGACTGGGCACTCGGCATCACTTGTCCCCACGCAGGCACACAATTCTGGGAGTCCCCGCTGGAGAAGGCTGATGCAGCCCATGGGAGTAAGAAGGTGCAATAGGAGGTGGGGGATTTCTTGGCTGCAGGAGGCAGCGAGCACCCCCACTGCTCTCACACCTGATTTTGGGTGATGCTCCCTGTCCATAGGAGCTCTAAAACCCTCCAGGAAAACCCTGGGTACCAGGAGTGAGGTAGGGCAGGGATCTCAAGGCCAGGTTTTACCCACAGAGGTCAAAAATGCCACCATCCCCCTCTTACATGCACAGGACTGGTCCCCCCACCCCAGAAGAAGATGCTCTTCGATGCTGACATCCCTCATCCACCTGACCCCAGCCCAGACCTGAGCTGGGCACGTCCTGAGCAGGCAAAGGCTGCCACCCAGCCCCCCACCCTGGGGTCACCTACCCCCTGTCACCTTTGCGTGACACTGTTGTCATCCAGGAAGCCCCAAGCAAGACCCCCAACGGCTCATTTCCACCCCCCTCAGGTCCCCCCACCTCCCTTCGTCCCTCCTGTCCCTGTGGCTTTATCTCCCTTAAGCCGATTGCCGGTGCTGGGGCCGGGGCTGCCCGCGGTGACCCTCCGGTGTGCCACCGGCTCGACGGCCACCAGGTCCCTCGTCTGACCAAAAGGGGCACTTTTTCCCCCCAGGAATTCATAACCCTCTGCCAGGCTCTGAGTATCACAACAAAGCACCTCCAGCCCCTTTTCACCTGTGGGGAAACTGAGTCACGGAGCAAATCCCCAGCAGGGCCGTAAGTCAGTTATCCCATTGATTTCACAATGAAAGACCTTGGCGATGAGTGGGAATCTCCCTTGCTCTTCCCTACAGCATCAGCACCCCACAGCACCCCAAAGAGCACCCCAAAGAGCACCCCAACCTCCACGTTGCACCCAACAGCCTGGAGCTCCCGCTCATCCCAGCTCCACTTCCACCTTTCCTCCCGCCCGCTTCCCAAAACGCACAAGGACACGTGTCTGTAGATAAAAAAGTGCTATTTTTAGCATCTTGTATCATTAACCTCTGGGACTCGCTGCTACGTGTGGCATCCCTGGGGACGAGGTTCCAGAAGGGTGCGTCAAACCAGGGACGGGGGAGGCACAATTACATCAGCCAGAATGAAAACAAGGTGATACATCTGCACGTTGCTGGCGTGGAGAAGGGGGTGTCCTCTACACTCATCCCCAACCATCCCAAAATGAAGCGGTTTGCACACTCCAGGCTGCTCTAAAACTGTGGATTTCTGGCCACATCCCAATCTGGGAGTGGGAATGCTGGTGAAGCGGTGGTGGCTCTGCTCTCCCTGGCCCCAAAACTCCTCCAGGACCAGGCTGAACGTGCAGCTTGGAAAACACCAAGGATTAATGTGGAGTTTCCTTTTGTAGTTCCCTCTCTGGGTTCGTGCTGCTGCAGGGACGCTCTGGAGGATGCTCCCAGACTATGCTTCTTAGAAATCCTGATTTTTGCCCTTTGCAGGGGATGAGGTTGTGCTTGCCCAGCTGGGGTCCACCGAGCCCCACTCCCTGCCCCAGTCCATACCAGTGGCTGATGGCAGGGGAGCAGCGTGACACCGGGCTGCTGTGGGGATGGGGGCAGGAGAAATAGTGCGGGTGACCTGCTGTTGAGGGATGTTTCTTCGAAATCAGTGCTGGCCGCACCAATTGGAGCTATAGAACTGGGAAAGACCCCACAACCAGGCTGTGTCTCTCCTGCCCTGGGTCAGGATCGGCCCCATGGTGCTGGTTCCCCATGCCCTGAGCTAACCCAGCCTTTAGATATCGAGCGATGGGTTTGCACAGCCTCCCCACAACTCCTTTATCTTGCCACATCCCAACCAACATGGGCTTCCCGTTGCCTGGCCCAAATTTTTCCAGCTCTAGGACATGTCTCACTGGTTCTTCACAGCCACAGTTGTCCCTGCCTGCCTTGTGCAGGGTTGCCCCTAGACCACTGCTCAGACTGGGCACTCGGCATCACTTGTCCCCACGCAGGCACACAATTCTGGGAGTCCCCGCTGGAGAAGGCTGATGCAGCACGTGGGAGTAAGAAGGTGCAATAGGAGGTGGGGGATTTCTTGGCTGCAGGAGGCAGCGAGCACCCCCACTGCTCTCACACCTGATTTTGGGTGATGCTCCCTGTCCATATGAGCTCTAAAACCCTCCAGGAAAACCCTGGGTACCAGGAGTGAGGTAGGGCAGGGATCTCAAGGCCAGGTTTTACCCAAAGAGGTCAAAAATGCCACCATCCCCCTCTTACATGCACAGGACTGGTCCCCCCACCCCAGAAGAAGATGTTCTTCGATGTTGACATCCCTCATCACCTGACCCCAGCCCAGCCCTGAGTTAGGCATGTCCTGAGCAGGCAAAGGCTGCCACCCAGCCCCCCACCCTGGGGTCACCTACCCCCTGTCACCTTTGCGTGACACTGTTGTCATCCAGGAAGCCCCAAGCAAGACCCCCAACGGCTCATTTCCACCCCCCTCAGGTCCCCCCACCTCCCTTCGTCCCTCCTGTCCCTGTAGCTTTATCTCCCTTAAGCCGATTGCCGGTGCTGGGGCCGGGGCTGCCCGCGGTGACCCTCCGGTGTGCCACCGGCTCGACGGCCACCAGGTGAAGCAGCCGGGGTTGCAGCCTGCCAGGATTAAAGGGAATTACAGCCACTGCTTAAAACGCGGCGGTGGCAGCGAGCCACAGCAGGGCAGGATCCAAGGTGCCACCCGAGAGCGGTCCCCAGCCAAGAGCATCCTCCCCAGGGCTCCCCGTTGGAGCGTGGGGAGAGAAGGTCCCTTATTCTCCAGCTTATTCCCGACTACAGCAGGTGGGTCTGGTCCAAACCTTCCCTAAACACAGGTGGGAGATGCCCGTGGGGTGTTTTCTCTCTCTGTTTCCATAAGCAAGCCTTGTCTGGCTCCAAATTTTGTCCCTGAAGGTGGCATCCATCCCTGCCACCCTCAGCAGTCTCAAAACAAGGTGTTTCCCCCAAACCAGGCACAGCCAAGAGGGAGACATGAGGAGTTACCAAGGATAATTGTCCTTGTGTGGGTGGCCCCTCACCGGGGTGTCCCCAGGATGGGTGCCACTGGAGACCGGCCCCAGTGGGGCTGTGGGGAGCAGCTCAGGGCATGCGGGGAGCTGAGCCAGGGTCTGCTCCTGTGGGGACCAGATGGCTCAAAGGAGCCTCATCCTGCCCGGCACGGGCAAGGAGGGGTCTGGGACCCACGGGCAGACAGCTTGGGGAGGGGAAAAGCTGCAGGGGGGAGGAAGGTCCCAAATCAAGGGACAAGACCAGAACCCAGGCACTTTGGAGGGGGATGGGCCACAGGCTGGGGGCTGCTGGCAGCTCTGCGATGCTCTCCAGGAGGTTGTTCTGCTCCCTGTGCAATGATGGGAAGGTTCCCAGCAAAAGTGAAGGCTCAAAGAGCTGGGACTCATCAGCCTGGAGAAGAGAAGGCTGAAGGGAGACCTTATTCATGCGTCCAAGGATCTAATGGGTGGGTTGAAGGAGGATGGAGCCGGACTCTGCACTGGTGAGGCCACAACTGGAATCCTGCATCCAGCTCTGGGCCCCCCGGTTCAAGAGGGACAGGGAACTACTGGAGAGAGTCCAGCGAAGGGCAACAGAGATGATGGAGGGATCAGAGCATCTCCCTGATGAGGAAAGGCTGAGAGAGCTGGGACTCTTGAGCCTGGAGAAGAGAAGGCTGAGGGGAGACCTTATCTACATTTACAAGTATCTAAAGGGTGGGTTGAAGGAGGATGGAGCTGGGCTCTTCTCAGTGGTTCCCAGTGACAGGACACGGGGCAATGGGCACAAGCTGGAACATGGGAAGTTCCACTCCAATGTGAGGCAGAACTTCTTTGGGGTGAGGGTGGCAGAGCCCTGGCAGAGGCTGCCCACGGAGGGTGTGGAGTCCCCTTCTCTGGAGATCTTCAAGCCCCGCCTGGATGCTCCTGAGTGATGTGCTCTGGGCTTTAGCAGGGGAGTTGGACTGGATGATCTCTAGAAGGTCCCTTCCAACTCTGACAATTCCATGATTCCATGAAACCCGGGTCTAGCACCCCCACACTGCTGCCCCAGGAGCAGTTTCAGTGCTGGGTTTCAGCCTGTTGCTGGCAGGCACCTTCTCCCTGCACAGGGAGCTGAGGCCACGGCAGGTTCTGGCCACACACCCCACATCCCTCAAAGGAAAAGCTGTAGGAGCTCTATAAAACCCTCTGACCTGAAGATTGCATGGTCCTTTCCAGCCTTAAAACCTACCAGCCAAGATATATCCCACCAGATCCGCGCCTCGGGCTGGCACCGTGGAGACGGGAGCTGCTGGGAAGGGGTGGGAGGCGGCGGGGCCGGATCCAGGCTCGGTTCCCTCCTGCCACAATTCCCACCACAGATTAAAAAAAACCCAATCCCTCGGTTTTCTCTCCCTAATTATGGCCAGGAAAGGTTTGCCGTGCCGGGAAGCGCAGACTCTGTGCTCCAGCTCCTAATTACAATGCAGAGTGTGCAAAATACAGGTCACCCGGCGCTATTATTACACACCTGGATGGTTTCCATTAATTAAGGGGGGGGGAAAAAAGGAAAGCTGCAGAGGGAGATGTGCAACACGGGAGCCTGAAGCAATGGATGTAAAAATACCCCGCGTGGGGACGAGCCGCGGGTGACTCACAGGGACTTGGCAAAGCGTGGCCAGCACCGGGACATCGAGCAGATGGGCTCCAAAGATGGGCTGGTGGCACGTCCCCATCTGTGCTGGCACCATGGGTGATGTTGGCACAGCTCTCCCAGTTGGGGATAACGGGGGTTTTGGGGTGTCTTTGTGTCCCAGGGTGTGCATCCCACTGGTGCTGCCGATGCATGGGGGAGAAGGGTGGTACACGATGGGTGGTGGGTGCTGCACGGAGGCGGGTGGGCGAGGGGAGGAGTGAGATGCTCTCCCTAACGCTGAATCCCCGACAGCACTTAAATATCCGTGGGTTGGAGCAGAGGGAGTCTCCACTCCCACCATCAGCACAAGGATGCTCTCACGGGCTTCACACCAGGACTGGGATCCTCCATGTGCACCCAGACGGGCACCCTGTCAGCAGCATTTGGGTTTACAAACTCCTGGGAGCCTCTTTACACCCTCTTCCTCACCTTCCCAAGAGAGAGAGGCCAGCTCCAGCTCCTGCTTTGGGCTGGCTCTCCGTAGCCCCCTCGAAAAAAAATAGGGACGTTATTTTTGTTGTTCCCCAAAGCTTTAACCTGGAGTCTTGGTTCAGTCGGGCACGTTGAGAGGCTCCCTCCAGCCAAGCACCAGCGCTGCCAGCCTGCTGTTCCCTGCCTGCTTAGATAACAGCTCTTTGCTAAACAATGAAAAGGCAAGGAAAAGAGCAATTACCCTTTCTAAAAGCCAGCCAAGCGCAGCCCCAACCCTCCCGCCCCGGTACCAGGCTGGGTTGGTCCTAGCACTGAGATGTAGGAAGGAACCCCCAGCGTACATCGGTCCCCATGGCCCAGCAGGTCCCCTCCTCTACCAGGGCAAAACCCTCCCCACAACAGGAGAAAGGCTTCGGGATGCTGGGGGAGCCACATCCCAGCTGGTTCGACGCTGGGAAGAGGAACCAGCAACCATCAGGCCACCCGTCGCAGTGTTTTAGCCCATTTCCCCGCCTCAATTTTCAGTGGAATAGGGAGGACAATGCTCAATTGTGTTGTGGGAAGTAGAAAATGATCTCACGGCTGTTTGTGGAAGGAAAGGTTTCAGCTGGACACGCCTGGGTGCCAAGGGAAACCACCCACTGCCGGAGCCGGGACAGGGGAACGGGCCACGCCGCACCTCAAATCTCTTTTCCAGGAGGTTTCCGACCGGGAGTGACGAGGGCTCAGCCCTGCCCGGGTCCAGCAGGGATGGGATGAGCTCAGCACGGTTATTTGGGGACGTGGGGACACAGCCTGGGGACCGCAGTCTGGGCTGAAAAGCTCTTCTGCTTTTGGGCGCGTGATGCCCTTCCCAGGCGGAGCAGGGAGGGTGACTCAGGAGGCAGAAATCCCCCTGGTCCGAGGCCACCACCGTGTCACCTCCCTCCACGGGGAACACCTCCGTGGGGCGAGTTATCCCACTGTGGGTGATACCGGCACAGGTTGGAGGCACCATAATTCTTTTTCCCCCCCTCAAGAGACTAAGGAGAATTCTGGACACCCCCAAAACAGCCCCCCAGGGAGCGCGGGATGGCTTTGGTGAGCTGGGGCACTGTCACCGTGCCAGAGGATGCTCCGCCGAAACCGCAGGAGAAGCAGCCACGGGAGTAAAAAGCCTCTTAACGACCACAAAAAGCAATTGTGGGCTTTTTTTTTTTAATTTTATTTTGTCTTTTAAAATGCCACTTCATTTTCTGGGATTGGCTTAAAATTGTGGTCATTAAGGTGGTGAGGGGAACACTGAGCCCCCCAAGGGATGGGCTGTGGTGGGGGAGAAGAGGGCTATGTGGGAGGCTGAGGGGAGACCTTATTGCTCTCTCCAACTCCCTGAAAGGAGGGTGTAGAGAGGTGGGGGTTGGTCTCTTTTCTCAAGTCACAGGCGACAGGACAAGAGGAAATGGCCTCAAGTTGCACCAGGGGAGGTTCAGGCTGGATATTAGGAAAAATTTTTTCACTGAAAGGGTTCTCAGCCATTGGAATGGGCTGCCCAGGGAGGGGGTTGAGGCACCATCCCTGGAGGTGTTCAAAAGACGGGTTGATGTGGTGCTGGGAGGTCTGGTTTAGTGATGATGCTCCTTGTTTGTTGTGTGGGTGTCTATTTTTGTCAGTTAGGTTGACGGTTGGACAAGATGATCTTTAAGGTCCCTTCCAACCTAGAAGATTCTGTGATTCTGTGATTCTGATTCTGTGGGGAGATCTCAGCCCTGTTGCTCTTAGAGGGAAGACCCTCCAGCCCTACAAACCATCCTCCTTCTCCCAACCACCCCCAGAACTGCCGGCTCCTCTCCCTCCTGCCTCAGTTTCCCCATCCCCTCCAGTGGTGGCAGCTGACCCTCCACGTGCCGTGGCAGAGATGCTCGGTGGGTTTTCCCCCTCCAGGAGCCAAACCCACGACATTTCCCAGCCACAGGTTCCAAGAACAACACAACTGTCACCATTAAAGGGGATTTTCTCCCCGGTTCCCACACGCCTGGTCAGCACCTCGGGGTGGGCGGAGGGGTCACCTCTTGCCCCGGCAGCTGAGCCCACGCAGCCACGTGGTCCCCTGTGTTTTAACAGCTTCTTGGGCGTTTTGTGCAAAACCCACCACTTTGCGAGAAACCGCTTTGTGAAGCTGGTCCCACGTCTCCAGCCTGTAACGCCCAGGAAATCCCCCCCGGCTCCCCCCACAGGCTGCCCCCTCCTCGGATGAGGGGGGAGCCCACCCAAAGGGCATCACCCCCAGCCACCAGAGCACTCTCAGCACCATTTTGAGGGAAACCATGCAGGAAACAACCAGGTCCTGGGTGCACCGCAACTATGAATGGCAATAAATGCAATAAATGGCAATAAATGCAATAAATGGCAATAAATGCATTAAAAATGCAGGAAACACCCAGGTCCTGGGTGCACTGCAACTATGAATGGCAATAAATATAATAAATGGCAATAAATGCATTAAAAACAGGGGGGGTCCATTCCTGCCGGGTTTAAGTGACATGGGAAGGAGAAAAGCTGTCACTGTCCTGACGCTGTGATAACCGTCACCCCTCTGCTCCTAAAACTGTTACGGCTCAGTTACCGGAGCCCAGTGGCCCCTCCCAGTCTGTTCTCATGCTGAGCCACAGCTAATGAACCTCCTAATAATGATTAATCAGGAATATATTAGAGCCTCTGCATGCAGCCGCAGATTAATACCGTCCCCCCCTCCCCAACAGCAGCTCTCCCCAAAACCGCTGGCGGAAGAAAATGAAGGAGCCTTTTTCCCAGGCAGTCCCTTTCCTTATGGCGTTTAATTAGGAATAATTAATCAAGGGGGGTGCTTTGCTGACCGCTGGCCTGAGCAGTAGGACGGGGTGTCTGCAGGCTTGCCTGGCTTCAAGGGGAAGGAGTTTCTGCCCACCTTCCCCGGAGTTGTCATGGAAATTGTAATGGATGTTGATTAAGATGCTGCGCTTGCCAAATGCAAACGTGCCGCAATTTTCAGAGGGACTCCAGCCTGAAGGAGATTAACGGGGGTAAATCCTGCGCCGGGTGAAAGGGGAGTCGTCTGGGGGAGACCCGGCCCCTTTCCAGGGATGGGGATGGAGAAAGAAATGAGATGCCCCACGTCCCAGACAAGCTTCACGCTTTGCAAACGCAGCTTTAAAGGGATTTTTTATTTTTTCCTGCCCTGTCACTAGGAGGTATTAAAAAACCCCAAAAGCATTGGGAAGGAAGGAAGGAGGGTGGGATCTGCCAGCAATGCCCGGGGTGGGCAGGGATGGAGGATGGAGCTCAGCACCATCCCAGGAGCGGGGGAGAGGGTTCACCTCCCTTTCCCTGCCCGGTGGGACCAGGAGGCAATCCCAAAGCTTCACCCCAAAACCACAGACCCAGCAGCATCCGCTGTTCCCCCCCAGTGATGGAAACAGGATTGGACCCACGGGCTGAGCCCCGCAGAGGGGCCGGAGAGCGAGGTATTGCTCAGAGCCGCCTGAGCCCGCAGTCATGCGAGAGCCCAGAAATAGACCCGATTTACATATGTAGGACGGAGCCCGCCATGCCAGCGCGGCCACGACCTACTTTCCTGCCATCTCGGCGGGATGTGGGCACGTTTTGGGGGCTCAGCTCTCCCCCCGCCCCCCCGGAGCAGCCCACCCTCCCATGATGAGCAGAAATAGGTTGGGAGTCCCGCTTTTGACACATCCCCGGGTTTTCGCACCCAAACCGGCGGCTCCCGGGGGATGAGACGGCGGCTCACGCCTCCGTCGATACCTGTGGGAAGGGACTGGTGGGCTCAGAGCATCCGTCAGGTTTAATCACACGCTCGCTGGGACTTGCTCTGGAGCTCTGAGAGACCTCAGGACCCGGTTCCCACACGTGTCACGAGCTGTAGGAGCTCAGCTCCAGCACATCTCCATCTCTCACTCCTCACTGCCATTCCGAAATCTGCAAGCAAAAGGCTCTTGCAAGGTGGGGCACACGGTATAAAGACCCCCCACGCACCTTCTACGTGCTATTTGTAATTTTATAAGCCTTTTTGCAACACTGAGCATGAAGCAATAAGCTTTTACCGGTGCCGCTGGGATGCTCCTTCCCTTAAGGACCGCAGAAACCAATTGGTTTCCGTACAAACACGGCTTTTTCCATTAAGGGGGAAAAAAAAAATAAAAACTGTAATCCACCACTGCTGAGCATCTTCCCACTGGCGGGAGCTTCGGCAGCGTTCACCTGCGGGTCTGAATTGGGGATGGCACAAGGAAGTCCCCGAGGGGAGAAATGCCAATATTTATTTCACACTCTGTTGTTTCCCTCAGCCTGAGCCGCTCTGGGCAGATACCCAGGCAGGAGGGAGGCTTCTGCTCCGTCTTTCTACAACAGCAAGGACTCAAAGCAGCTTGATCCTTCTGGTGGGGGTGCCCCTGCCCGACACAGTTTGTGTTATTTGTTCAGAGCTACTGTTCAGGGCTTCCAGGAAAAACTTAATGTTGGAGAGGGACAATAAAAGCCACCTCGCCCAGCTCTCAGATACAGCCTCTGGAAGCAGGTGAGGAACAACCAACCAATGCACGAGGAGGGTGTTTCACTGCATCCCTCATCTGAAGCCTCTTTTTTGCCATCCTGAGTAGTTTGCTCTGGTGCACAATGGCTGAAAGCACAAGAGGAAGAGACAAAAGGAAAGAGAGAAATGTTCTCTCTGAAGCCTCTTTTTCCATCCTGAGTAGTTTGCTCTGGTGCCCGATGGCTGAAAGCACAAGAAGAAGAGACAAAAGGAAAGAGAGAAATGTTCTGCCCAGCTCTCCTCTGGCATCAGGGTCAGGGGAGGGGAAGAAAGAAGAGAAACCTCTTTCTCCTGAGGATGGGCCACTGCACCGTCAAACGTACCAGCATCTCCGTGGGTACCTGCATCCACATGGCAGGACTATCAGACGTACCAGCATCCCCGTGTGGGGATGGGTACCAGCATCCCCTGGGGAGTGGGACCATCAAACACACCAGTATCTCCCCACAGGGATGGGTACCAGCATCCGTGCAGGGGGACCATCGGATGTACCAGAATCCACACGTAGGGACAAGTACCAGCATCCCCACACAGGGATGAGTCCCAGCATCCCTGCATGAGGCACTATCAGAAGTACCAACATCCCCACGTGGGGACAGGTGCCAACATCCCCTGGTGGGACTGTCAGACACACCAGCATCCCTGCACAGGGACAGACACCACCAGCCCCAGGCAAACACCAGCCAACTACACCCAGGTCCCAGCCCCACCAGCCCAAGCCCTACAACTCTTCCCACCCACAACCCAGAAGCCACCAGGCCAGGTAGAAAATTGAAGCAGGGAGAACTTCATCCCAGGTCAGCACATTCCCAGGGCACTGGGATGCCCACAGCTCCCCAGCAGCCACGGGGCTTGTTTCACCCCACGCTCAGCTTGCTCCCCTGGGGAGATGTTTCTGGTCTCTGTAGAGCAAGGAAGAATCGTCTCCCATCACACACTGTTTTCCTCAAAGCCTCAGCTCCACAAGTGGAGGGATTCGCCTTGTGCCCAGAAAAGTATTTCCAGCTCCCAGGTCAGAAGGGAAAGCTGGAAAACGGGACCCCGAGAAGCTCTCACAGCCCGGTGGGGAGGGAAATAAATGGACCCCCAAATTTTGATTTCACAAAAGAGGAAGATTTTCTTGCAGGTTTCACTTGTGGTGTGATCGCATCAGAAAGGCACGTGGTTGCAAAAGCAACCATAAAAAAGTACAGATATTTATTAGCCTGAAACACCAACTGACCTTTCGATTTCATGTCAAAACAGGCCAGCTTGTCTTCATAACGGGTTCTTTTTTTTCCTTTTTTTTTTTTTTTTTTATTTCCACCCCCCAGGGAAACACTTTCCTACGCTTCAGCGGGACCATCAGCTCCAGGAAAATGTGGCTTTCCAGGTCCCCCATCCCACCCTGGGCAGGACCCGGCGCAGCGCCCGCCCGGGGCCCTTCTGCCCCATTCACCCAGACTTGCTCTTCCTCCCCGGATTTCCCCTCCTGGGATTTTCTTTCCTCTTTCTCATACGAGGGAGATTCAAGCCCGGCCGTGCCAGGGGCTGGGTCCCAGAGCCTCCCGGACGGGGGGTGCAAACCCGTGGCTCTCTGTGCTCCCTGATCCCCAAACCCTTTGCTTTGGGGGACCAAATGCCACCACACCGGGTGCTGCGGTGGCAGAGACAGCCCCAACCTGTGCCCAGTCCCGGATCACAACCCTGCTGGACCCTGAACCTCCATCTCCTTACCCCGCAGAGGCAGCCACGCTCCTCAGCCAGCTTAAAACCTTTGCAGAGGGAAAATAAAAACAATGAAAACCCACTAAACCACTGATTTTTAGGCAAGGAAGTGCAAGGCTCGAGCAAACGAGCGTGACCCTCCAGCCTTTCTGCTGCCAGAGGACCGGGGATTTTTTTTTCCCCTGGAAGATACTGGGTCAAACAAAGCAACACCAAAATTCCCCTTATCTGCAGGATTTGGCCCGTTTCTCCGGGAGCGCCTGTTTTCCCTCATCTCCTGCCCCGTCCTCGCCCCTGCCAGAGCCCGGGGAGGGGAAGGACCCCTTCGCACCCCATAAATCCCACTGCAGCTGGCCAAGGCTCTGGGGAAGTTCAAGCTTGGGGCTTCCCTAATTAACGGTGTCCAGAGACACACAGGAGGCACCGACCCCGCTCCGGCATCGCTGCCAACACCGAGAGGAAGGAACCCAATTAACTTCTTGGTGCCCTCTCCTTTTAGGTCAGGATTGAGGTTTTAAGGCTCTTGGGAGAGCCCCAGGATGGGGGTTTCGGGTGGGTTTGGTGCTGGGGTTATGGGAGAGGGGGCTAGACCTTGTCCCAACCTCCAAAGCCACCGAGATGGGAGAGCCCGACTCCCCAGCTGAGGATGGGAAGCACTCGGAAAAGAGCTGGAATAACACACAAACCATGTTGTTGGGTTTTTTTGCCTCTAATTGCTCTTGCTATTTTAACTGAGACAGACATTTCCTTGATGATTTTCAAGGGCTATAAATGTTTTATGTCCCTTTCCTCTCTGCTCAAGACAGCAACTTTCGCTGATGCTCGGCGTAAGCAAGACCTGGAGCGGAGCAGCTGGGTGCTGCCAGGGTGCCAAGGGACCAGGACACTGCCCATGGGGAGAGGATCCAGCCCCATATCCACATGGAAACTCATCGTCCCCCCACATTGTGCCCTCTTCTTCCCCCCGTTCCTAGAAGGAGATCCCACCACCCGGCCTCCATGCAAGATGTCTTTCTGCTGCAGAAAAAACTATATATAGTGCCTGAAGCCTTTGGGGGCTCTGCTGCTCTCCGAGATATTTATCCTTCCCCCCGTTCCTAGGAGATCCCACCACCCGGCCTCCATGCAAGATGTCTTTCTGCTGCAGAAATCTTCCCCCCGTTCCTAGAAGGAGATCCCACCACCCGGCCTCCATGCAAGATGTCTTTCTGCTGCAGAAAAAACTATATATAGTGCCTGAAGCCTTTGGGGGCTCTGCTGCTCTCCGAGATATTTATAGCTGGAGGCAAACTCCGACTGTGCTCGCTGGGAGCAGCTGGAATTGCACTGGGAAGAGCAGGATAAGGCCTGTGCCTGCAGCAGGGAAGCGGGTGCTGGGGTGAGCATCCCGCCTGGCAGCCAGGAGCAGCCCCAAAATTCCCAATCTCCTGAAGTGCCACGGGAGAGAAAGTGTGGGGTGCTCACCCGCTGGGGGTCAGGGGCTTTTGGGGAGAGATTTGGAGGATTTTGGGCCAAATTCGGAGCAAATAGGATGAGCTGAAGAGCTCAGAGCCTCAGCAACAGCCCAGCCCCTGCTCTGTGGCTTCTAGCCAAAAAAAGCAGGCACCCAACCCATTTCCCAGGGGATGGGGAATCTACCCAAAACATCCCAAGTGGAGCCGAAGGGAAGAAATGGTCCCTTCTCCCCAAAATCTCAGCATCCAGCCCTGCTCCTCTCCCCCCGGCCCGGCTGGGGGAGGGCTTGCCCAGCCTAATTGCTGGCAGCTTGTCCTCCTCACGTCCGGGCTTTAATCCAGTCCATCAGGCAAAACACTGCGGCTGAAGAGAGGAAAATGAGGGGGGAGAGGGGTGGGGAGGGGGATGCCCGGCCGCCTGCGGGCACAGCCGCTTCCTGAGCTGGGGGGCAAAAATCCTGACAGGATGAGGGGCAGGACGGGAGCGTGGAGAGTTTGCACCCCAACCCTGCCCCATGGAAAGTAACTTCTCCCCTTCCCCACCCCAGCATCACGGAGCTGGGCAGCAGGGATTCCCCAATGCTTTTTTATCCAGAAGTTCCAGCCCTGGGATGCACGGCCCTGGGGGAATTGCCCCCCCTGAAGATGCATCCTGGGAGCAATCCTGGGATGCTGGTGGGAGCAAATGGGGATTTTGGAGCTGGGGCAGAAGGAAAAAGCCCCATGTCTGGGTTCCTGGGACCCTCTCCCCAACCAGCGGGTGCTTCGCAGCGGGGATGGCCCCAGCCCAATCCTCAGCCTCACACCAGGCTGGTGGGATCAGCAGCCAAAAAGCTTCTTAGGGAAAAAAAAAAAAAAAAGAAAAAAACCCAAACCACCAGAAATAAACACTTTTTACCAAATACTGTGTTGGAGTCTCTACAGAGGAGCCCACGGGATTCATCTTCCCCAGTCCCTTTGCTGGTGCTTTTAACTCAGCAAAAAGCCTCGGGTGCCCAAGGGCTGGATGGAAGTATCCTAAGCAGACACCCCCAGGTGTTTAGACTCAAAAAAAAAAATGACTGTTTAGATCCAAAAAGTCACTGTTTAGACCCAAAAAGTCGTTCCTCTGACAGGAGGGAGGCAGGACACAGAGCTATTGCTTCCTTCAGCCCCAGCTGCCCCCCGCTTGCTGCCTGCCCTTCCCAGCTGGTGTAATTCCAATTTCCTCTGGGGCTGGGGCGCCTTTGAAGCCAGGTTGCTGCCCACAGAGCCCGGCCAGGAGTTTTTTCCCCCCCCTTCTTTCTACATCAACCAAAAATACCTGAAGGCCGTGCCCCTCACAGGCTATTTCTGGGTCTCGCTCGGGATGCTGCAGACACAAAGAGAGGTTGGCTGTCTGCAAAACCAGCCCAAAATTCGGTAAACAGCATCCTTTGCTCACACGTCTCTAGCTGGGTGAGTGTGTGTGTGTGTAGTGGGGGCGTTTTGTGGGTGTCTGGGGGATCTGGAGGATTTCACACCAGCAGAAGGGGAACGTCTTGCCACAGGGAGATGGGTACCAGCATCCATGTGATGGGACTGTCAAATGTACCAGAATCCCCATATGGGGACAAGTACGAGCACCCCCACACAGGGATGAGTCCCAGCATCCCCCCGTGGGACTGTCAGACACACCAGCATCCCTGCACAGGGACAGGCACCACCAGCCCCAGGCAAATACCAGCCAACTACACCCAGGTCCCAGCCCCACCATCCCAAGCCCTACAACTCTTCTCACCCACAAGCCATTGGACCAGGAGGAAAGATGCATGGCAACCATCAGATGTCCCAGAATCCACACGTAGGGACAAGTACCTGCATCCCCACTCACCCACAAGCCATTGGACCAGGAGGAAAATTAGAGGGAGAACTGAATCCCAGGTCAGCACATTCCCAGGGCACTGGGATGCCCACAGCTCCCCAGCTGGGTGAGGGTGTGCGTAGATGGGGATGGGGGTTCGTGGGTGTCTGGGGCATCTGAAGGAGAGGCAGAGGGGGATGTCTTGCCCCGAGGATGCAGAGCCCCATGGCACATCCTCCCCACTGACTCTTTTCAGCCTGGTTTTACCCCAAGAGTAAGAAGGTAGGGTCCAGGGGAGCTCAGCCCCAGGCACGGAGTCACAGCTGCTCCCAATGCAGCGGGTGCTGTGGTGGGATGGCACTCATGGAGAAACATCCATAGGGATGTGTGTCCCCAGACGTCCCCGTGAGGGATGATGCAGCAGGGACCAGCATGGGCACCAGGCAACCTCTGCAAATCCATCCCTGCACCACACTCAGTATTCAGTGGGTTCCCTCTCTCTTCCTCCGCGTCACCAAGAGCCTTCCCTCCCACCCTCCTCCTCCTCCAGCCTTTGGTGGGGTGTTTGAAGAGCTTTCACCTTGGAAAATAAAGGGATTCAGGATGTTCTGCAGCCAGGACCTTCCCCCCACCTCCCGACAGGACCAGGCATCCCATGGGGAGCAGGGCTGCAGTGATTCCCCGGCACCGAGAGCATCAGGGTCCCCAGGGATCACCCACGGTGGCTTTAAGGACATCTATGTAGGGACATTTGGGGGTGGCGTGACCCACACCACCAAGTGGCTTTAAACACCGCAGTCTGGAGGTGGGACAGTCACCTCGAGTCAGAGGAGCAGGCAGCTTTAAATCCCAATTAAAAGCAAGAAGGCAAAGAGGGAGAACCCCACTCACCCCACTTACAGCAGCCAGGGATGCGGCTTGTAATTAACACCCCAAAAATCCAGGGGCCCTGCCCAGCCACGCCAGCCCCCACAGCCCCCACACCCCAACACCGCAGGGGACACCCCAAAACTGCAGGGGACACCCCAACACCACAGAGGGCCCCCCAAGGAGCCAGGCCAACTTCCTCAACCCTCCCTACAGCCCTTTCCAACAGCCTAATTACAGCTTGCCAGGCAGCTAACGAGCAAGTTGCACCCAAAACAATTATTTCCTGATAAATGGGGAGAAACAGCTCTTTTTCATGCCAGGAGAAAACAAAAAGCAACCCATTAGGGAGGCTGGGTGCTGCTGGGTGTTGCTGGGTGCTGCATTGCAGGCGGATGCCCTCACCTGAGCATCCCAGCCGGGTCCAGCTCCGGCACCTGTGGGTCCCCGGGGACCCCGGGGGGGACCACGATGCCCCACGGCCACCGAGCCCAGCACAGGACCCCGTTTCATCCCAGTCCCTCTTTGATGCTCAGGTCCCCATTTAACGCCCCGGTTTCCCCCTCAGCAAATACATGTCGGCACGCTCCCTAATTAACGCCAGGCTAATTAACCCCAGGATCCCACCCAGGTTTGCAGCCCTCCGACAGAGGCCACGGCAGCACCGCATGGGGCTCGAGCCACGCGTGCTGCCAGGGCACTGACTTGCAACCACTGGTGGCCAATTAGGGCTTAATTAGTGCTCATCAGTGCCATGGGAGCACGAGAAGTGGGTACTCCAGGTCACAGCCCCCTGGCACGTGCACTGAGTGCATCAGGCCTCAGGCGGAGGGGAGCACCTTGTAAAGCTGATTTATTATATTCTGCATTATTTGTCCCAGAGGAGGAGGAGGGAAGAGGAAGCGGTGACTCCATCCGAGGACCAAAACACCCCAAATCACGGGGACGTGGTGGCCGTCTCTCCCAGCGCCTCCAAAAAAGGGAACCTCACACTGGGAGCAGCCTCCCGGGCGCGGGTTAAAGCGTCGCCGGAGCTGCACAAAATCATCCCGTTTCATCAACAAATACCTGGCAGCTCCGGGTTTTTCCACTGGGCCAGAGCCAGGGCCTCGGAGCAGTTTTCAGTCCCGGTCCCTGCCTCCTCCTCACGCTCCCCGTAAGTGCCATCTCCGGTGACACTCAGCTCCGGCCCTTAAATACCCTCAACTCGGTGACAGGAGATTCCCACGACCCCCCCTCCTCGCTCTGAGCAAACCCACGAGCAGCCCCGTGCACGAGGGAGAAGGAGAATTACAGGCTGGATGATACCACTCCCCAAAAAGCCCCAAAAAGGGGGAAAAAAAATTGCATTATTCCAGCTTCTTCTGATTAATCTTTATGGGGTGCAATGGTGTCTGGGGCATCCAAAGGATTTCACATCAGCAGAGGGGGATGTCTTGCCCCGAGGATGCAGAGCCCCATGGCACATCCTCCCCACTGACTCTTTTCAGCCTGGTTTTACCCCAAGAGTAAGAAGGTAGGGTCCAGGGGAGCTCAGCCCCAGGCACGGAGTCACAGCTGCTCCCAATGCAGCGGGTGCTGTGGTGGGATGGCACTCATGGAGATGGGTGAGGGTGTGCGTAGATGGGGATGGGGGTTCGTGGGTGTCTGGGGCATCTGAAGGAGAGGCAGAGGGGGATGTCTTGCCCCGAGGATGCAGAACCCCATGGCACATCCTCCCCACTGACTCTTTTCAGCCTGGTTTTACCCCAAGAGTAAGAAGGTAGGGTCCAGGGGAGCTCAGCCCCAGGCACGGAGTCACAGCTGCTCCCAATGCAGCGGGTGCTGTGGTGGGATGGCACTCATGGAGAAACATCCATAGGGATGTGTGTCCCCAGACGTCCCCGTGAGGGATGATGCAGCAGGGACCAGCATGGGCACCAGGCAACCTCTGCAAATCCATCCCTGCACCACACTCAGTATTCAGTGGGTTCCCTCTCTCTTCCTCCGCGTCACCAAGAGCCTTCCCTCCCACCCTCCTCCTCCTCCAGCCTTTGGTGGGGTGTTTGAAGAGCTTTCACCTTGGAAAATAAAGGGATTCAGGATGTTCTGCAGCCAGGACCTTCCCCCCACCTCCCGACAGGACCAGGCATCCCATGGGGAGCAGGGCTGCAGTGATTCCCCGGCACCGAGAGCATCAGGGTCCCCAGGGATCACCCACGGTGGCTTTAAGGACATCTATGTAGGGACATTTGGGGGTGGCGTGACCCACACCACCAAGTGGCTTTAAACACCGCAGTCTGGAGGTGGGACAGTCACCTCGAGTCAGAGGAGCAGGCATTAATTAATCCCAATTAAAAGCAAGAGGGTAAAGAGGGAGAACCCCACTCACCCCATTTACAGCAGCCAGGGATGCGGCTCGTAATTAACACCCCAAAAATCCAGGGGCCCTGCTCAGCCCCCGCAGCCCCCACACCCCAACACCGCAGGGGACACCCCAAAACTGCAGGGGACACCCCAACACCACAGAGGGCCCCCCAAGGAGCCAGGCCAACTTCCTCAACCCTCCCTACAGCCCTTTCCAACAGCCTAATTACAGCTTGCCAGGCAGCTAACGAGCAAGTTGCACCCAAAACAATTATTTCCTGATAAATGGGGAGAAACAGCTCTTTTTCATGCCAGGAGAAAACAAAAAGCAACCCATTAGGGAGGCTGGGTGCTGCTGGGTGTTGCTGGGTGCTGCATTGCAGGCGGATGCCCTCACCTGAGCATCCCAGCCGGGTCCAGCTCCGGCACCTGTGGGTCCCCGGGGACCCCGGGGGGGACCACGATGCCCCACGGCCACCGAGCCCAGCACAGGACCCCGTTTCATCCCAGTCCCTCTTTGATGCTCAGGTCCCCATTTAACGCCCCGGTTTCCCCCTCAGCAAATACATGTCGGCACGCTCCCTAATTAACGCCGGGCTAATTAACCCCAGGATCCCACCCAGGTTTGCAGCCCTCCGACAGAGGCCACGGCAGCACCGCATGGGGCTCGAGCCACGCGTGCTGCCAGGGCACTGACTTGCAACCACTGGTGGCCAATTAGGGCTTAATTAGTGCTCATCAGTGCCATGGGAGCACGAGAAGTGGGTACTCCAGGTCACAGCCCCCTGGCACGTGCACTGAGTGCATCAGGCCTCAGGCGGAGGGGAGCACCTTGTAAAGCTGATTTATTATATTCTGCATTATTTGTCCCAGAGGAGGAGGAGGGAAGAGGAAGCGGTGACTCCATCCGAGGACCAAAACACCCCAAATCACGGGGACGTGGTGGCCGTCTCTCCCAGCGCCTCCAAAAAAGGGAACCTCACACTGGGAGCAGCCTCCCAGGCGCGGGTTAAAGCGTCGCCGGAGCTGCACAAAATCATCCCGTTTCATCAACAAATACCTGGCAGCTCCGGGTTTTTCCACTGGGCCAGAGCCAGGGCCTCGGAGCAGTTTTCAGTCCCGGTCCCTGCCTCCTCCTCACGCTCCCCGTAAGTGCCATCTCCGGTGACACTCAGCTCCGGCCCTTAAATACCCTCAACTCGGTGACAGGAGATTCCCACGACCCCCCCTCCTCGCTCTGAGCAAACCCACGAGCAGCCCCGTGCACGAGGGAGAAGGAGAATTACAGGCTGGATGATACCACTCCCCAAAAAGCCCCAAAAAGGGGGAAAAAAAATTGCATTATTCCAGCTTCTTCTGATTAATCTTTATGGGGTGCAATGGGGACGTTTCCCAGCAGCATCTCAGGACACAGCAGGCATCCCCAGGTCAGGCAGCACGTAGAAAAGTTGTTAGGAGCCTGACGGACCCAAATTTGCCTTAAATGAGCTGGAAACAGTGGACTGACCCCTAGTTTGGGGTAAAGCTCTTGGCGTGCTCTGTGCCAGCACCACTCGCTGCCTCCGCAGGGCAAACTGCTCTGGGGTAGGAGAGAAACACAGGGGTTCTCTCTTCAGTTAGAGCTTTCCTTGCAAAAAATAAGAAATAAATAAGATACTCTGCTTTTTAAAAAAAATGCCCATTTTGGACCAGAACTCCCACTCCCTTTCCCCAAAACGCAGCCCTCTGGTATATTTTGCTGTTCTCTAATGCGAACATCGCTTATGAACCAAGGCAAACTCGCTCGGGACCGCCCGCCCTTATCCAGCCCGACCAACGCAGCTCATCAAATATTTCACTTCATTCCCCTCCTCCTCCTCCAGAAAACAGCATTTTTTGGCAAACAAACTGTTTTGCCAACAAGTTGTGCTCCGTGCTGCCTGAGAGACGATGCTTCTCCCCAGCTCCAGCCTCCTCCGCCCCATCCGGGTCCCAAATTGGGGGTGCAAAAGTGGGGATGGGTGCCTGGGTTCCCCCACATTGAGGGTTTCCCCCCCTCCCACCCCCCAACTTTTGCTAAAATAATCCTTGTTTCACCACTGGCCGGGGAAGAAGCACCAGCCCTGAGGTTGCTGCTGTTATTTTTATCTTGAAATAAATAGTTTGAGCCGCGGCCAAGCGGTTCCGAGGGAGGGAGATGCTTTGCATCGTGGCCACAGAGATGTAAACACACGCGGCCTCCGTCTCCGCGGGGGCACATGGCACGGCCGGGGCACAGCAAACACCCCCATCCAGACCAGAGAGAGCTGAAATCGCCTATTCTGGGATGCCGAGGTGGAAAAGGGGGATGTGAGGTTCAGGGGGAATCACCCCCAGGGTGGGGGAGGGTGGCAGGACCCTTCGCTGCTCCCCCCCAGCTGGATGCTGTCCCCTCCATCTGCTCAACACCTCACAAGCACCACCACGGCTGGGTTAATACAGGTTTAACCAGGACCAGAATTAGCTTTTTGAGTCATAGAATCATAGAATCATAGAATTGCATGGCGGGACCCTTCGCAGCTCCCCCCCCAGATGGATGCTGTCCCCTCCATCTGCTCAACGCCTCACAAGCACCACCTCGGCTGGGTTAATACAGGTTTAACCAGGACCAGAATTAGCTTTTTGAGTCATAGAATCATAGAATCATAGAATTGTCCAGGCCGGAAGGGACCTCCAAAGGCCATCTAGTCCGACCCCCCCACAGTCAGCAGGGACACCCCCAACTAGACCAGGTTGCCCAGGGCCTCGTCGAGCCTCACCTTGAATATCTCCAGGGAAGGGGCCTCAACCACCTCCCTGGGCAGGGGCTGGTTCTAAAGGACCAGCTCCAAAAAGGCTTTCACCTTCACGATAGTAAAATTGGAGCATCCCTGTGTCACCCACATGACCCCGGCTTCCATCTCATTCCTTCCCAGCCACAGCAAGACCCCAAAAAACACGGATTGAGGGGGTTAAAGCTGCCACCCAGCTCAGTTTGGCAGCCCCCGGAGATGCCTGGATCCAACCACATCCTTCCCCCCCTGCCTTGACTTCCAGCCGCTCTCATCCTGCCCGGCAGGGCTGGGCACAGAGCAGGGGAGGGGGGGGCTCTGCCCCGCTCGCTGCTCACGAAGGTCACCGAAACGCTCGGGAGCTTTGCACGAGAATCTCGGCGTAAATGTCAAATTAATTAACTGGGAAAGATGTATGCGTTGCCACAAAAAGCCCTCTGTTTCGCCCCGCCGCCCTCCCTCCCACCTCCGCTCTCCCCGGAGCCAGGCACTGGCTGGGGTTTGCCAAAGCCGTGGCTGGGGGAGGCCGAGGACCCCCGGACACTCCCGATGGCAAATTTACCCCCCCTCCCTCTATAAAGCACCGTGTCAAGGAAACAGGGAGAAGCACAAAGCGAGGATGGAAAAGCTGGGAAAACCTCCCCGGCAGCAGCCGCTCCTCCCTGCGCACACGTGTTGCGGCACCGTCTCCAGGGACACGGGATGGGAGGGACCAGCATCTTCTGCCGGGGCCGGGCTGACACCCCCGGGGTGAAAAACAGAGGCACGTCCCCCCCCTTCTGCCCCATGGAGGGGGGTCGATGGCATCGCCCATTTTGCAGGATAAATCCTTCTCCGGCAGCTCCCTGGGGTCCTGAGCCTTGTGCAGGCGTTGGAGTGGGGAGGATGAGGAGGGAAGGGGGATGCTGAGGGATGTTGAGGGATGTTGGGGGATGCTGGGGTATGTTGGAGGATGTTGGGGGATGCTGGGGGATGCTGAGGGATGCTGAGGGATGTTCAGGGATGGTGAGGGATGCTGAGGGATGTTCAGGGATGCTGGGGGACATTCAGGGATGTTCAGGGATGCTGAGGGATGTTCAGGGATGCTGGGGGATGTTCAGGGATGCTGGGAGATGCTGGGGGACATTCAGGGATGCTGGCGGATGTTCACGGATGCTGGGAGATGCTGGCTGGGGGATGTTCACGGATGCTGAGGGATGTTCAGGGATGTTGGGGGATGCTGGGGGATGTTCAGGTATGTTGGGGGATGCTGAGGGATGTTCAGGGGTGCTGGGGGACGTTCGATGTTCAGGGATGCTGGGGGATGTTCGGGGATGCTGGGGGACGTTCAGGGATGCTGAGGGATGTTCAGGGATGCTGAGGAATGCTGGGGGATGCTGAGGACCACAGCTCCAGTGAAGGTCCCCTCCCACTGCTCCCAGGGGATGCCGAAGCACGTGCCGAAGGGAGTTTTCTCCCCAAATAACTGCTCCCCATCTCCCGAGTGCTGAGGCTGGGTTCACAGAGATGCCCAGCGCCGGGTTGGTTCATCGAGGAGCAGAACAGAAGCAAAGAACCCACCCGGAGCCAGGCAGGGGGTGAGGGTGGGATCAGCCCCGGCCTCCCTGCCCCGCTCCGAGAGTGGGGAAAGCCCGGTGGGATGAGGATGTGGGAAAGAGTTAACGCCCCGACTCAAAACTATTTTAGAGTTTTAAAAGGTTCAGGAAGGGGAAGGTTCTCGTCTCCCAGGGCTCGGTGCCTCCTGGCAGGGTTTGGTACCCGGCTCACGTCCTGCTGGGGACGGGCATTCCCCCGGCCCCGCTGCCGTCTCCCAGGGCTCCCGCTCGTCTCCGGGAAAAGGGAGCCTTAGGGACACTTGGGGACTTAACCCCCACTTCACCCACACCACACACAGGCAGGGACAGGAGATTCCAGTGGTCAGAAGACTCTTCACCCCTCAGGAAGCTCTAGGACCTTTTGCTATTATTGCTCAATTTCTCCCTGAACTTGCTTCACCTCTTGCTGGGGAAGGAAGGAGCTGGGTGCTGAGCTCAGCTGGATGGGGGGAGCTGGGATGTCCCTACAAACCAGGCCAGGGGGGACCACCGGGGTCACACCACGGGGCTCAAATGCACCCCCCCGGGAGCCAGGCTGAGCCCTAGCAAACTCCTGACATGCCACACGAGTTCACGGCAGCCCCCAGGCACCCAAAACCTCAGAAGGGAAGGAGCCCCCATGGCCCTGATGCCACCAGGGAGCTGCCTGCCCCGGGCACTGGGCAAACACCGTGCTGAGAAGGGGGCCCAGCAAACCCCCAGACCCCCACACGGGTACCGGTGGGACCCAGAGGTGCGGGGGATGCTAAAACCCGCAAATCCTCTGCAGGGGGAGGTGGATGCTCCACCCCAAAGCTCTGCAGGGCTGTGGGGACATCTCCAGGTCCCACGTTCCCCACCACCCCTCCAGACTCAGCCGAGGGTGGGTTTTAAGGGATTGCAAGGAGCAAGGGATGCTGCCCGGCGTTCCCCCCCTCCGGGAGAGCTCCATGGAAACACGAATCCCCGTCACCTCCCTGGTACCCGGCAGCAGGAGCAGGGTGAGGAGTTGTCCCAGACACAGCTCCAGCGGGGAGAGGGACTTGAGAGACTGCGGGAAGGTTACAGCTCATCAACGCTCCCAGTAATTAAGGTGACGAGTTGATCCCTAAGCTCATGGCTCGGCCAAGCCAGCCAGGGCTGAGGCAAAGCATCCTTCACCAGGACTCAGGGTGCCCAGACCGGGGGTGTCACACGGGGGGGGGTGCACTGGATGCACCCGCTCTCCCACCATCTCACTACAGCCCAGCCCATGGGCCACCCTCTCTCATTAAGTCAGCTAATTAATGTGAGCAGTGCTGCCTGGCACTGCCCTGTCCCCCTGCCCGCGCTGTCCCCAAAGCCTCCTCAGATGCCACTCGGCTGCCAGCATCCTGGCTCCCCACAGAGGCCCTGCACCGAGGAGGAGGAGGAGGAGGAGGAGGAGGAAGAGGAGGAGGAGGAAGAGGAGGAAGAGGAGGAGGAAGAGGAAGAGGAAGAGGAAGAGGAAGAGGAAGAGGAAGAGGAAGAGGAAGAGGAAGAGGAAGGAGCGATAACCCCAGCCTGTGGGTGTTCTGAGGGGTGAGGAGCCACCAGTGCTCCCAGCCATGCAGAAAACAGCCCACACTTGGATTCTTGGGTGTCTAATCGGGGGTTGATCTCACCCCCCGGATGCGGGGGCTCCTCTCCACCCAGCTGCCTGGATCCCCCAAACAGCTCCAGACCTTGTCCTCCCTCAAAGTGGTCCAGGGTGATGGGGGTCGGCAGGGAGGAGCAGGGTGAGCTCCTGAGCTTTGGAGTTCGGGGGAATCCTGGCCAAAGCCAAACCCACGGGCCCGTGACACTGCTGGGAAAACCCACTCGGGGTGGGGGGATGGGGGGATGGGGTCTCGCCAGCAGAGGCAGCCCCTGCCCCACAGTGCTCCCAGGGAGGCACACAAAGGGTTAAAGGGACCGATCCCAGCTTCCCTGAACCCGGGGCCAGGAGGGATCACAGCCATGGCCAGATCAAAGGGATGTGCTGAGTCCCGAGAGACTCGTTACAGTTCCCAATGCTCTGGCAACACCACGTCCCTGCTCCAGGGCCAGCGGCCCCCGGCCCTCCCCGGGACAGGGACATGTGGCTCCTGTGTCCCAGGGAGCTCATGGGCTCGGGGCCAAGGGGGGATGGAGTTATTTGTCCCTTCTCTGCAGTGCAAATATTGATTAATTAATTAATTATCCGGGTGCTGCCCTGGAGAAGGGAGCGGGGTTTGTGGCCAGCGTTACCCAATTCCCCACACAACCCCACCAGGGGAACCGGGGGTCCCCAAAATCCATCCCCCGTCCCGTCGGCACGGCAGCCGGGACGGGACACACCAGGGCTGCTCCAAATCACTGCTCCCACCCCAGCAACCCCGGGGAGAAGCCAAGACTTTGTCCAACGAGACCAAATGATTTAAAAGCCTCCATGAAGAGAAGCCAGGAGCAGAGAGACCTCGGTCCCCTCCAGCTGAGGATGCCCCATGTCCCCTGGAGCATCCCTCCCTCACGGGGGACACCGGCCTCCTGCCCCCCTCGGGCTGCCTCCCCCAGCCCCAGCCCTACCCCATGGTCCCCAGGAGCATCCCACCACCTCCCACCCCTGCATTTAATCAGCCCGTAACCTTTCCTGCTTAATTATCCTCCTGCATCACCCTCTACCAACTAAAATCCCCCAAATGGGGAAAGCTTATTTGGGGGGGGAGGGAGCCCCCCTGCAAGCGACCCCACGCCCACCACGGGTGATGGAGAGGGAGGCACGGCCACACACACCTCTCACCACCACCACGGGCCCCCAGGGATGGAGGGGAGCTGCTGGAGGAGCTCAGGCTTCCCCGGATCGATGGCAAAGCGCGATATTTGGGTTTAATAAAGCGGGATTCACCGCTGCCGGGACCAGTCAATCACGCACCTGATGGGCTCCTCGGTAGCGGCTCCGCAGCCTCCTCCCAACCACCCGAGTCACCTCCTGCCTCTTCAGGAAAGGGAATAACGGGTGCCGGGAGAGGCGGGAGGACGCCCCGCATGCACCCGCTGCCCCGCAAGAAATAGGGGCGTGCCGGTCCACGGCACCCCCCCCAAAAAACCCCCATGACCCCCCAGGAGGATGGGGAAGAGCTCAGGGTTATTTAATGCAGCAGGTCGGGTGCTGGCGAGTGGCCAGGCCATGGGATGCTTCCCTCTGGAAAAGAGGAGGAGGAGGAGGAGGAGGAAGAGGAGGAGGAGGAGGTGGCAGCCGCCACCTTCCTCCCGGAGCCGCTGCTGCTTCTCCTGACAGCGCTGGAGCACACTAGTAGTGTGGGAAAAGCATGTCCTGGTCACAGGAGGGTCCTGCCAGTACAGCATCACCCCACGGAGACACCCCGCGGCCCCCAGGCGCTCCCCTCAGCCACTCCTGGGTGGTGGGCAGGGGGCAGGCAGGGTGCAGGGTGCAGGCAGGGTATAGGCAGGGTACAGGCAGGGTATGGGCAGGGTATGGGCAGGGCACAGGCAGAAAAGATGCAGGCAGGGCTCAGGCAGGGTGCAGGCAGGGTTCAGGCAGGGTACAGGCAGGGTTCAGGCAGGGTACAGGCAGGGTACAGGCAGGATGAAGGCAGGGGGCAGGCAGAAAAGATGCAGGCAGGGCTCAGGCAGGGTGCAGGCAGGGCTCAGGGTGCAGGCAGGGCATAGGCAGGGCTCAGGCAAGGTGCAGGCAGGGTGCAGGCAAGGGCTCAGGCAGGGTATGGGCAGGATTAAGGCAGGGCACAGACAGGGTGCAGGCAGGGTGCAGGCAGAGCTCAGGGTGCAGGCAGGGCTCAGGCAGGGTGCAGGCAGGGCTCAGGGTGCAGGCAGGGTGCAGGCAGGGCTCAGGCAAGGTGCAGGCAGGGGGCAGGCAGGGGGTCGGGCGGGGGTGGGGCAGGG
>NW_015090941.1:1310797-1311112 GCF_001431845.1 Calidris pugnax
GCAGGCAGGGTGCAGGCAGGGCTCAGGGAGGGTGCAGGCAGGATGAAGGCAGGGGGCAGGCAGATAAGATGCAGGCAGGGTGCAGGCAGGGTGCAGGCAGGGTGCAGGAGGCTCCGGGGGAGGTTCTCCCAGCCGGAGCAGGAGGTGAGGAGCAGCAGCTTTGGAAGTGCCAGGAGAAGCCACCGGCCCTGTCCCCCCGTGGAAACCCTCTCCCCTCAGCCCGGCTGGGAAAAGCCCCCCCCCCGAGCAGAGCGGGGGGATGCACTTGCCTGCGCCCATCCCATCAGGAGCCGGGGGGCAAGAGAGACCCCCGGG
>NW_015090941.1:1314292-1315240 GCF_001431845.1 Calidris pugnax
GGGGAGATGAGGGGGGACCAACAGGCAGTGGGTGGGGGGGCAGATGGGGTGATCCTGGGGCAGATGGGGTCACCTCAAGGTGGATGGGGGAGAGGAACCAGGGGCAGATGGGGGCCCTGAGATCCACCACCCTCCCACCTCCCCTCCATGGGACCCTCCGTCACCCCCGGGGGGATGCTGGGGCCAGGGCCACCCCGGGGCTACATCCCAGGAGGGGACAATCCTCCAGGACTCGCTCCCAGCCCTGGGCCCACAGCCCGACCAGCCCCACAGCCCCTGCCTCAGTTTCCCCTTCCACAAACCCCCCGGATAACAGTGAGCCCAGAGACCAGGGCAGGCCCCTCTGGTGACAGTGGCTTCCACGTGGGTGACCCGGGGGGTGACTTTGCCCCCCGTTTGGGTGCTGGGTCCCCCCGAGGGGCCCCGGGGAGGGGGGGGGCTGTGGGTGAGCTGGGACCAGACGGGGTGGGCTATAAATGAGCTGTTTCTCACACACGTGTAATTCCTCCTAATGGCTTTCGCACACTGGCTGTGAAAAACCTAAAAATATACTCAGATTCTCATAAAAAAAACCCCTCATCTGAACGCAAAATATACGCTGGGAGGGGGGGCCAAGGGGGGAGCAGGGGCATCGCCCTCCCAGCCCGGCCTGTTTAGGAGGGAAAATCAGCCAAATTCAGCCAAAAATGGGGCCGCAGCCCCTGGTTGGGGGGAGCTGGGGCACGTCCCGGGGCAGAGCATCCTCCAGGTCCCCCCTTGATGGGAACCTCAGAGCAACCCCCCCAATTTGGGGGTGTGAAACATCGCCGGGGGGGTGTGTGTGTGTGTGGGGGGGGGTGTATGTGTGTGTTTTAATCCCTTTAACGGCAGAACGATGAAAAATGGACATTTTCTGCAGGAGGAACAGTGGTTCCCCAAGGAAAAACCCTCTCCCAGGCCCGTGCTTGT
>NW_015090941.1:1315379-1316919 GCF_001431845.1 Calidris pugnax
GTGGGGACAGAGAGGTGCCCGGACACCAGAGTTGGGGCCCAAGGGAGGGACCAGGTGGGGATGGATGGTGTCCGGCTGTCACCTTGTCCACCCCTCTGCGGCCACTGTGGAAGTGGGACTTCTTGTCCTGTTGGGTCAGGATGGATCCCGGCTGATGGGATGGACCTTGGGTGTTGCAATGGACCCCAGCTGACATGATGGACCCGAGCTGACATGATGGATCCTGGCTTCTGAGATGGACCCTTGATGTCATGATGGACCTTCGATGTCATGATGGACCCCAGCAGATGTGATGGATCTGGCTGATGTGATGGACCCCAGATGGTGTGATGGACCCTGGCTGACACGATGGATCCCAGCTGACATGATGGATCCTGGCCTCTGGGGTGGACCCTTGATGTCATGATGGACCCTTGATGTCATGATGGTCCCCAGCAGATGTGATGGATCCCGGCTGATGTGATGGAAGGTGGCCAAGGTGATAGATTCCAGCTGATGTGATGGTCCCCAGCTGATGTGATGGACTCTGGGTGTGTTGGTGGACCCTGGCTGACATGATGGAACCCAGCTGGCATGATGGATCCTGGCTTATGATGGACCCCAGCTGCTGTATTGGATCCCGGGTGATGTGAGGGACCCTGGGTGTTGTGATGGACCCTGGCTGACATGATGAATCCTGGTTTATGTGTAGACCCAGCTGATGTGATGGACCCTGGCTGATGTGATGGATCCCAGATGGTGTGATGGACCTTGGCTGATGTGATGGACCCCAGCTGACATGATGGATCCTGGCCTCTGAGGTGGACCCTTGATGTCATGATGGACCCCAGCAGATGTGATGGATCCTGGCTGATGTGATGGACGGTGGCCAACGTGATAGATTCCAGCTGATGTGATGGTCCCCAGCTGATGTGATGGACTCTGGGTGTCCTGGTGGACCCTGGCTGACATGATGGATGATGGCCAACGTCATAGGTTCCAGCTGATGTGATGGACTCTGGGTGTCCTGGTGGACCCTGGCTGACATGACAGAACCTAGCTGGCATGATGGATCCTGGCTTATGATGGACCCCAGCTGCTGTATTGGATCCCGGGGGATGTGAGGGACCCTGGGTGTTGTGATGGACCCTGGCTGACATGATGAATCCTGGTTTATGTGTAGACCCAGCTGATGTGATGGACCTTGGCTGATGTGATAGTTCCTGGCTTATGTGATGGACCTCAGCTGATGTGATGGTCCCCAGACAGTGTGACAGGCCCTGGCTGACATGACAGACCCCCCTGATGTGATGGATCCTGGCTGATGTGATGGGTCTCTTCACACCCCTTCTTCAGAAGCGACCAACAGCCATGCTAGGGCTCAACCAAAGTGGGACCCGCATGGACCTGGCTGTTTCTCTCCCAGGAGGCCCCACCGTGACCACTGGCCGTGGGGCAGCTGCCCAGGCTGGGCCCCGCTGTGTCACCGCTCAGTCCAAATCCTTCCCTGGGGATCGGAGCAGGAGTTTGCAGGGAAAAACCATGGAATTGGTCCCTAAAC
>NW_015090941.1:1325345-1329842 GCF_001431845.1 Calidris pugnax
GAGCGGGGCCGGTGGCGTTGCTGGGGCTGCAGCGCCCCGCCGTGGCCGCCGCCACCCCTGCAGCTCCGCCGCCTCTCCCCCCCGCGCCAGCACCAAGTCCCCGAGGGTCCCACCAAGGGGGTGTCACCCGAGAGGTGGCCCCCGACCCGCGGTGGGGACAGAGAGGTGCCCGGACACCAGAGTCGGGGCCCACGGGAGGGACCAGGTGGGGATGGTCGGTGTCCAGCTGCCTCCTTGTCCACCCCTCTGCGGCCACCATGGAAGTGGGACTTCTTGTCCTGTTGGGTCAGGATGGATCCCGGCTGATGGGATGGACCTTGGGTGTTGCAATGGACCCTCATTGACATGATGGATCCCAGCCGACATGATGGATCCTGGCCTCTGAGATGGACCTTTGATGTCATGACTGACCCCAGCAGATGTGATGGATCCTGGCTCATATGATGGACCCCAGATGGTGTGATGGACCCTGGCTGACACGATGGATCCCAGCTGACATGATGGATCCTGGCCTCTGAGATGGACCCTTGATGTCATGATGGACCCTTGATGTCATGATGGACCCTTGGTGTCATGATGGACCCCAGCAGACGTGATGGATCCTGGCTGATGTGATGGACGGTAGCCAAGGTGATAGGTTCCAGCTGATGTGATGGTCCCCAGCTGATGTGATGGACTCTGGGTGTCCTGGTGGACCCTGGCTGACAAGATGGATGGTGGCCAACATGATAGGTTCCAGTGGGCGTCCTGGTGGACCCTGGCTGACATGATGGAACCCAGCTGGCATGATGGATCCTGGCTTAGGATGGACCCCAGCTGCTGTATTGGACCCCAGCAGACGTGATGGATCCTGGCTGATGTGATGGACCCCAGATGGTGTGATGGTCCCTCGTTGACATGATGGATCCCAGCCGACATGATGGATCCTGGCCTCTGAGGTGGATCCTTGATGTCATGATGGACCCTTGATGTCATGATGGACCCCAGCAGACGTGATGGATCCTGGCTGATGTGATGGACCCCAGATGGTGTGATGGACCCTTGCTGACATGATGGACCCTTCATGTCATGATGGACCCTTGATGTCATGATGGACCCCAGCAGATGTGATGGATCCTGGCTGATGTGATGGACGGTGGCCAACGTGATAGATTCCAGCTGATGTGATGGTCCCCAGCTGATGTGATGGACTCTGGGTGTCCTGGTGGACCCTGGCTGACATGATGGAACCCAGCTGGCATGATGGATCCTGGCTTATGATGGACCCCAGCTGCTGTATTGGATCCCGGGTGATGTGAGGGACCCTGGGTGTTGTGATGGACCCTGGCTGACATGATGGAACCCAGCTGGCATGATGGATCCTGGCCTCTGGGGTGGACCCTTGATGTCATGATGGTCCCCAGCAGATGTGATGGATCCCGGCTGATGTGATGGAAGGTGGCCAAGGTGATAGATTCCAGCTGATGTGATGGTCCCCAGCTGATGTGATGGACTCTGGGTGTGTTGGTGGACCCTGGCTGACATGATGGAACCCAGCTGGCATGATGGATCCTGGCTTATGATGGACCCCAGCTGCTGTATTGGATCCCGGGTGATGTGAGGGACCCTGGGTGTTGTGATGGACCCTGGCTGACATGATGAATCCTGGTTTATGTGTAGACCCAGCTGATGTGATGGACCCTGGCTGATGTGATGGATCCCAGATGGTGTGATGGACCTTGGCTGATGTGATGGACCCCAGCTGACATGATGGATCCTGGCCTCTGAGGTGGACCCTTGATGTCATGATGGACCCCAGCAGATGTGATGGATCCTGGCTGATGTGATGGACGGTGGCCAACGTGATAGATTCCAGCTGATGTGATGGTCCCCAGCTGATGTGATGGACTCTGGGTGTCCTGGTGGACCCTGGCTGACAAGATGGATGATGGCCAACGTCATAGGTTCCAGCTGATGTGATGGACTCTGGGTGTCCTGGTGGACCCTGGCTGACATGACAGAACCTAGCTGGCATGATGGATCCTGGCTTATGATGGACCCCAGCTGCTGTATTGGATCCCGGGTGATGTGAGGGACCCTGGCTGACGTGATGAATCCTGGTTTATGTGTAGACCCAGCTGATGTGATGGACCTTGGCTGATGTGATAGTTCCTGGCTTATGTGATGGACCCCAGCTGACGTGATGGACCCCAGACAGTGTGACAGGCCCTGGATGACATGACAGACCCCCCTGATGTGATGTCAGCTGATGTGATGGTCCCCAGACAGTGTGACAGGCCCTGGCTGACATGACAGACCCCCCTGATGTGATGGATCCTGGCTGATGTGATGGGTCTCTTCACACCCCTTCTTCAGAAGCGACCAACAGCCATGCTAGGGCTCAACCAAAGTGGGACCCGCATGGACCTGGCTGTTTCTCTCCCAGGAGGCCCCACCGTGACCACTGGCCGTGGGGCAGCTGCCCAGGCTGGGCCCCGCTGTGTCACCGCTCAGTCCAAATCCTTCCCTGGGGATCGGAGCAGGAGTTTGCAGGGAAAAACCATGGAATTGGTCCCTAAACACCTTCGCTGCCGTGGTGGGAAGGATGCCCAGACCCAAGGAGGGTCCAGGACAAGAAACACAGAGCTGTCACCCTGCTCTCCAACCTCAGGTACGTACTCAGTGCTAAATTAAATTAAACTAAAAAAATAAAATAAAAAAAATATATATATACACTCCTTGCTTTCACCATTTTCTGCCCCAAATCCCCAGCCCCGCTGCTGCTGAAACACTGTAGGGTAAAGGAAGGGTTAAAGAGGTGCAAGAGCCAGAAGAGCCCCCAAAATGTCCAGGACGGTAATAATAATAAAAAAAATATATGTACTCCTTGCTTTCACCATTTTCTGCCCCAAATCCCCAGCCCCGCTGCTGCTGAAACACTGTAGGGTAAAGGAAGGGTTAAAGAGGTGCAAGAGCCAGAAGAGCCCCCAAAATGTCCAGGACGGGGACCCCAGTGTGACCCAGGTGCCCCCCTGGCTCCCTGCGGTGGCCGACGCTGCCTGGGGAGGTGCAGGGTGGCTCCAAAGCCAGGGCAAAAAATAAAGGGGTCAGAAAGCCCAAATCAGTGCTCTCTCTGCCCTAAATTTAGCAACGACGGGTGTGAAAACAGATTAACCCCCCCCCTCCCCCCCGGGTCACGGGGTCCTGGGGGGGTGGGGAGGAGCCAGCGGCAGCGTGGGAGGGAGCAGTGATTGGACACACTCCAAAATCAAACGTTTTCACGCCCCGAGCCAAAAAACTAATTTCCTGTAAAATGGGAAGTTTCTTCCCCTCCATCAATTTATCACCCGTCCCCCTGTTGGTGCGAGGGCTCAGACTGATCAGGATTTCCCCAATTATTCTGATTGTAACCTTCAGAAAAGGGTCTTTTAAAACCGGCAGCCACCGAACCGCACCACAGGGCCAGGGAGGGTCCTTTGTGCTGGTGAATGAGGACAAATTGGTGGGGAGAGGAGGCCAATTTTCTCCCCAAGCCTGGGTGGTGGTGGGGTCCTGTTCAGTGGCCCCGGGCTGGGAGCAGAGCTGGAGCTGGTTTGGGTTGGAAGGGACCTTAAAGATCATCTCATTCCACCCCCCTGCCCTGGGCAGGGACACCTCCCACCACACCAGGTTGCTCCAAGCCCCCTCCAACCTGCCCTTGAACCCCTCCAGGGATGGGGCAGCCACAGCTTCTCGGGGCAACCTGGGCCAGGCTCTCACCACCCTCACACCAAACAAGTTCTTCCCCACATCTCAGCTCCATCTCCCCTCTTGCAGGGTCAAACCCTTCCCCCTCCTCCTAGGGCTCCCCTCCCTGACCCAGAGTCCCTCCCCAGCTCTCCCACAGACTCCAGTAAGAAGATGGTCTGGCAGCAGGTGATGCAGGTGGTGGGACACGGGGCAGAGGAGCAGGACAGGCCCAACCACGCTCACCCAGTGTCAGGCTGGGAGCCCAGTGGCACCTCTGGGGAAGGAGAGCTCAGAACCGGGCAAAGTCTCTGTGGAAACATCAGCTCAGGGTTTGCTGTTGCTTTTCAAACACTTCTCAAGGAAGAAGAGACCCATCAACCACCAGCGCCAAACCATCCCAGTGCTCAGTGTCACTGGTGCATCCCCACCTCAACAGCTCCCAGTCCCTCCCCACACCCCAAAAAGCAAAGAGGAGGATGTTCTGCACCACCCTCAACTCCATGGACCACCAAGCCCAGCCTGTGAGGAGGGCAGGAGGAGGACAGCAGCAGAAGACACCATGAGAAGAGGGTGAGAGGGACCTGGGACCATCATTCCCCCCCACCCCCTGCCCCTTTTCAGGAGTTGCAGCACTAAAGATGACCAAGGGACACGTGGTGGTTGATCACCTCCAACTTTCTGCCAGAGGATGGAGGCTTGGGGTGCTTTGAGTTTGTCCAGGCTCTGCAGAGGGATGGATGTGCTGAAAAAGGGAGGGGGGAAGCCAAAATTCTAGCCCCCAGGAGGGGG
>NW_015090941.1:1329852-1339111 GCF_001431845.1 Calidris pugnax
TACAGACCTGGCTGCTCTGCTCTTCGATTCCCACGTGTGTGACTCAGCCCAGGGGGAAAACTAAATAAATAATTAAATTAAATAACATTTTAAAAACCTAAGTAACTAAAAAAAAGAAGGGAAAAAGTTAGTGGGGGGCAGGGGGGGGGGGCACCCTCCGGGAAACACTGAAAGGAAAGGCAAAAGCCAGATTCCAAAGTTCTGTATTTTTCAAAATAAAGATCACACGTTGTTTAGAGACAATCTACACAAGAGTTACAAAAAATAGTCGCCCAGGCAATAAGCATACACAGGTTTGTTAATTATACACATATGGTTACAAGTGTGCTTGCAAAAAAGTTCATTGGAAATATACACAAGGCTCTGTAAATGTACACCGTGTAGTGTTACAGGTCTATATTCAAACAAGGAAAATTGACAGTATGTTACATTCACTTACAAGTAGACAAAAATGCAAAATACAGTTCATCTTCTGTACAAAAAAAGGGGGGGGGGGGGGGGGATTCCGCCTTTACAAGGTGAAAAGGGGAACTCTGATTGTAAGGAAAACTAGGGGGGGGCTGTACTTTTGCACTTTTTTCGTTTCTTACTGTCACAAAATAAGCAAAACATTACTTTTTCTTTTTTTTTTAAGATTCAAAAAAACACTATTTTGAACTGAATCATTTTCGTATAACATTTAGAAAGGATCGCTACTGTTCAACTAGGTGACAAATAAAACCAAGCAGTTATTTTTATTTTCTTTTTTTTTTTTTTTTTAAACATTAACTAGGCTGTATAAAGAGAACATTTCCTTCCAAAGAAAAAATTTACTTCTGGTTGAAATTACAATTTACAATATACAACACTATATGCTACGACCATAAAAGGTGTGAATATACACTGAAATGCACAGGTTTTGCTAATTCTTTTTTTTTTTTTTTTTTTCTTTACCAAAGGCATCTGCTGCTTCCCAAATACTTTCTTTAGGCCATTCAAATACTAGTAAAACACGCCAGGCCAACATTGAAATCCCTTGTAGACGGGACATATCTGAAAGCGTTTTCTTTTTTTTTTTTTTTTTTTAAACATTAACTAGGCTGTATAAAGAGAACATTTCCTTCCAAAGAAAAAATTTACTTCTGGTTGAAATTACAATTTACAATATACAACACTATATGCTACGACCATAAAAGGTGTGAATATACACTGAAATGCACAGGTTTTGCTAATTCTTTTTTTTTTTTTCTTTTCTTTACCAAAAAAACGGGTTTTTTTTTTTTAATGTCGATTCAAACTTCTCCACATTTACATTACAGAGGTTTACAAATGTACAATTGTACAGTCAGAAGTATGTTCCACTACTAGGGTACATTATAGATACAGATCAGACATCAAAACAAGAAAATACTACAAATTTTTGTTTTTTTATATATGTAAAGTCTACACCAAGTATACACTAGATATTTATAGAAGCAAGACCAAAGCCGAGTTGGGTTTATTTTTGCTTTGTATTTCTTTTTTTCTTTTTTTCTTTTTTTTTTCCTCATGCTAAATAATCAACTCGTGTCCCTCGTTAAGGAGGGGGGTGGGCAGGGAACCGACCCCCCCTCCTTGGCTTTAAAAACTCTGGGGGGTGTTTGGGGGGTGTGTGTTTGGACGTTTTCCTCCCCAAAACGACAGCAAAAGAGCAGCCACCACCTCCTTTAGCATGTTCTATCTCCCAAAAAAAAAAAAAAAAAAAAAAAAAAAATTAAAAAGTTTCAAAACCTTAATTCTCTTTTTTTTTTTTCTGTTAAACCGAAGCTTCAGCAAGTTGAATTTTTCTTTTTTTTAATATATTTATAAACAGCGTTAAATTTGTGCCATTTAACTAAAATTCAAACTTCTTGCCAACTTTTGACTAAAAGGAGAAAAAAAAACCCACCAGGTATTTGCAAAAAAGTTGCCCGCGAGGCAGAAGAATTAAAAACTTTTTTTTGTTTTTTCCTTCCCTGTTTGGGTTCTTTGTTTGTTTTCTTCAAACCAACCACCCTGAAAAGTCTCCACATTTGGAATATAGATACAACAGTGAACAAAAATGTGGCCTTTCCATGTACATTTGATACCTATGTACAAGTATTCTATACACCAGTAAAACAGCAGGGCAATTAGTTAATTAAAAAAAATAATTAGTACATGTTATGCATAATAAAATTAAAGAAATTTACAAAGGCTTTTTTCTTCTTTTTTTTTTTTTTTTCTTTCCCATTTTCTGAGCAGTTTCACAACCAGGAAAGGGTTTCTCCATCTGTTTGTTGGGATCTCGTGGGTCGCTGGTTGTGGGCGTGGGCCGGGCCGTGGGATGCCCCCTCCCCACCTCGCTGCTTCAGATGATGCCGTTGGGGGGCCCACAGATGGGGCCCAGGTCCACCCCGTTCTTCATGTAGTACTTCTCCAGCTTGGCCAAGATGTGTTTGCCGTAGGTGTACTTGCGCAGGGTGGCGATGTGAGGCCGGATCTGGGAGATGAAAGAAGAAGAAGTGAAGTTTAGGAACCCCCAATTATCACCAAGACAACCCTGGGCGAGCTCCAGGTACCCCCCGGGCAGAGTGGTGGCCACCAGCAGGAGATCAGAAGACCATAAAACCACCTCAATCACCTCATTGCTGTGAACGAAGTCAACGCCCATCGCTCACTGATGGTATTTTTAGGAGGAAGTTCTGGTTAAGCAGGTGGCACCATCTTAAGAGTCATAGAATGGTCTGGGTTGGAAGGGCCCTTGAAGATCGAGTCCAACCACCAACCCAACACTGCCAAAGCCACCACTGACCCATGTCCCTCAGCACCACATCTGCCCAGCTTTTAAATCCCTCCAGGGACAGCAACTCCACCACTGACCTGGGCAGCCTGTTCTGATGTTTGATAACCCTTTCCATGAAGAAATTGTTCCCAATCTCATAGAATCATAGAATCATAGAATTGCCCAGGCCGGAAGGGACCTCCAAAGGCCATCTAGTCCGACCCCCCCACAGTCAGCAGGGACACCCCCAACTAGACCAGGTTGCCCAGGGCCTCGTCGAGCCTCACCTTGAATATCTCCAGGGAAGGGGCCTCAACCACCTCCCTGGGCAACCTGTTCCAGTGCTCCACCACCCTCACAGTGAAGAACCCTCTCCTCATCTCCAGTCTAAATCTGTTCCCCTCCAGCTTGAAGCCATTGCCCCTCGTCCTGTCACTGCAGGCCTTTGTAAACAGGCTCTCCCCAGCAATCTCCATCCTAAACCTCCCCTGGTGCAACTTGAGGCCATTTCCTCTTGTCCCATGGCCTGTTCCTTGGGAGAAGAGACCAACCCCCCCTGGCTACACCCTCCTTTCAGGGAGTTGGAGAGACCGAGAAGGTCTCCCCTCAGCCTCCTCTTCTCCAGGCTGAACACCCCCAACTCTCTCAGCCCCCCCTCCCAGCAGAGGGGCTCCAGCCCTCCCAGCATCTCCGTGGCCTCCTCTGGCCTCGCTCCACCAGCTCCATGTCCTTCCTTCCTGAGGACTCCAGAGCTGGAGGCAGGACTATTGTCACTGTTGTAGTGACTTCACTAAGTCACTTCCAACACCTGAATGAAGTCCCCTCCCCTGGCAGAGCCCCCCTGGACAAGGACAGCCGTTTTGGGGCAGGAACACTGTGGTGCTGCTGAAGTTCTCCTGGGCAGCTTCAGAGGAAGGAGACGTAAGAGCAATTCATTTTCACAAATACCCCCCACCCCCAGGACGTCCCTTCGAGGACACAGTGACAAGGGACACTCACTCAGGAGTGGGAGCCATGGGCAATGAGTGAACATCCAGAGTGGGATGTTCAGCCCTTCCTGCTCCAGGGAGCACCCTGGTCATGAAACCCCATGGGAACCCAATCCCAACCCCTGGGGAACCATCTCAAACACAGCCTGTTCCTTCAGCTCACAGATCACAGAATGGTTTGGGTTGGAAGGGACCTTAAAGACCATCTCATTCCACCCCCTGCCCTGGGCAGGGACACCTCCCACCACACCAGGTTGCTCTTCCAGTGTCTCACCACCCTCACAGCAAAGAATTTCTTTCTGGTATCTCATCTAAATCTCCCCTCTTCCAATTTAAAACTGTTACCCCTTGTCCTGTCGTTGCACTTCCTGATAAAGGGTCCCTCCCCAGCTCTCCTGGAGCTCCCTTCAGATATTGGGAGGCTGCTCTAAGGTCTCCCCGGAGCCTTCTCTTCTCCAGGCTGAACAACCCCAGCTCTCTCAGCCTGTCCTCACAGCAGAGGTGCTCCAGCCTCTGATCATCTTTGTGGCCCTCCACTGGACCCTCTCCATCAGGTCCATGTCCTTCCTGTGCTGAGGACTCCAAAACTGGACACAGAGCTCCAGGTGGGGTCTCATGACAGTGCAGCAGAGGGGCAGAATCCCCTCCCTGGCCCTGCTGGCCACACTTCTCTTGATGCAGCCCAGGATGGGGTTGGCTTTCTGGGCTGCCAGTGCACACTGCTGGCTCATGTTGAGCTTCTCATCCATGAAGTCCTTCTCCTCAGGGCTGCTCTCCAGCCATTCTCTGCCCAACCTGTCTTTGTGCCTGGGGTTGCCACGTCCCAGGTGCAGGACCCTGCACTTGGCTTGGTTGAACCTCATGCGATGAGCTCAGCCTCTAAGTGTCCAAATCCCTACTCCACTTCAAGGAACACTCATGAATTGATGCCCTCCCAACATCCCACTTCCAACAAGGTCCAAGAGCTGCTCTCCAAGCAGTTGTCCAAGGCTGAGGACAGGAAGGCTCCTCAGGTCCAAGAGTCACTGAGCTCCCCACATCCAGCCCCTCCTGGGGCTGTCAGCCCAGTGCTATTTTTGACAGCCACGCTGATCACCTAATTAGCATTTTATTCTAAAGACTTAATGCCTGACAGGAGGAAGAACTTGTCAGTAAAGATCACTCGTATCTATATGTTTTTAATACATACCTCCCTATATAGAGACTGGCACAGGCTACAGCTCCTTCTGCCTCAGTTAAACTGCACATATCCCTCGCCACGCATTGTTATTTAATTATCTTTATAATTACTTTTGGACCAATATACATTTTGGTTTAAAAGGACTGCTCTGAATGATCCCTAAACCTAAGGATGCTGCTCTCTGTTGTTTATACTCTGGTAACTGCCGTGCGGAGGTAAAATCAGGTTCTTTTCACAGGTAAAACCCCCTCCATTTTACTCAAGGATTCTTAAATACAATTAATTTCATTGGAATTTCAACACCTGACACTCTCACAGTTCCCCTTAAAAACACCATAAATATGGGGTTTTCCACACCAGTGTTAGGATTTTATTTCTAATAGGAGGTGTAGCTCTAGCTGGTGTTTTTCACAAAGTAACAGACCCCAGAGCCACGTGACTGAAGAAAATGATCTGTTCCACTACACATTTAAAAGCCTATTTTTTCCCATTCATTACAGTTACAAAGACCCACAAATGTGACCTTTAAAAGCAGGAAAATGAAGACATATAACCTGATTTTGCGAGCCTCCTGCCCTTGGGACAGCAGGCATGGAGCCCTGGGAGGCAGAGCTGGCAGCAAGGAGTATTTAATTCCAAAATGTCTTCATTTTTGACCAGTATTAAGTCCTGAAATTGTTACGCATTCAAATACTGCGAGATAACCTAATTAGCATTTTATTCTAAAGACTTAATGCCTGACAGGAGAAAGAACTTGTCAGTAAAGATCATTCATATATATATGTTTTTAATACATACCTCCCTATATAGGGATTGGCACAGGCTACAGCTCCTGCCTCAGTTAAACTGTGCGTATCCCTTGCCATGCATTGTTATTTAATTATCTTTATAATTACTTTTGGACAGATTTTGGTTTAGACTCACAGAATCTTCTAGGTTGGAAGGGACCTTAAAGATCATCTTGTCCAACCGTCAACCTCACTGACAAAAATAGACACCCCCACAACAAACAAGGAGCATCATCACTAAACCAGACCTCCCAGCACTACATCAACCCGGCTTTTGAACACCTCCAGGGATGGGGCCTCAACCCCCTCCCTGGGCAGCCCATTCCAAGGGCTGAGAACCCTTTCAGGGAAAAAATTTTTCCTAATATCCAGCCTGAACCTCCCCTGGGGCAACTTGAGGCCATTTCCTCTTGTCCTGTCGCCTGGGACTTGAGAGAAGAGACCAACCCCCACCTCTCTACACCCTCCTTTCAGGGAGTTGGAGAGAGCAATAAGGTCTCCCCTCAGCCTCCTCTTCTCCAGGCTGAATAACCCCAGCTCCCTCAGCCTCTCCTCATCAGACTTATTCTCCAGACCCCTCACCAGCTTTGTCGCCCTTCTCTGGACCCGCTCCAGCCCCTCAATGTCTTTTTTATGGTAGGGGGCAAAGAAGTAGAAGAACTACTCTGAATGATCCCTAAACCTAAGAATTAATCTTGAACGTGGAGGTCTCTCACCAAAACCCTATTGAAAATGGAGAAATGGAGGATTTGGTGAATGCCTCCTGGCTCAGATGTGGTGGCTGCGAGCCTGGTGCCACCAGCCACCCCGAGGGCTGTAAAGCAGGGACACGGTGACACGGCAGGGGTGGCAGCCCTCAGAGGGGTCCCCAGGTGGGTCGGGGTCTGGCTCAGTTCCACTCGAGCGCGTGAGAACACTTTCAGCAGAGAAGGCTGTTCTCAGTGAGGGCAAGTGTGTCGTCACCGCCAGGACCCCCGAGGGTCCCTCGCCGGGTGCCACCCCCCGTCACTGCTGCTGTCACTGCAGGGGGGGGGTTATCAGCACTCGCTCCACCACGAGCCCAGAACTAGGTTAGTAGGTCAGAAGAGATTGCTAGGAGCAACCAGCTAGTTTTCAGTCCAAATGGCATCTCATTATTCCACATTTTCACATTTCAGCTACAACTGAAATAACGCAACTTGGAAAACGCTTCAGGACAGGGAACTACTGGAAAGAGTCCAGTGAAGGGCAACAAAGATGATTCAAGGATTGGAGCATCTCCCTGATGAGGAGAGACTGAGAGAGCTGGGACTCTAGTCTGGAGAAGAGAAGGCTGAGGGGAGACCTTATCAATGCCTACAAGTATCTCAAGGGAGGGTTGAAGGAGGAGGGAGCCAGACTCTTTTCAGTGGTTCCCAGTGAGAGGACGAGGGGCAACGGGCACAAGTTGGAACAGAAGAGGTTCCACTCAAATATGAGGAGAAACTTCTTCACGGTGAGGGTGGCAGAGCCCTGGGACAGGCTGCCCAGGGAGGGTGTGGAGTCCCCTTCTCTGGAGATCTTCAAGCCCCACCTGGATGCTCCTGAGTAACATGCTCTGACAAGCTCTGGGCAATCCTGCTTCAGCAGGGGAGTTGGACTAGATGATCTCTATGGTCCCTTCCAACTCTAAAATTCAGTGAAATTCAGTGAAATCCGTAGGAAATTCTAATGGCCTTGAACCCCTCCAGGGATGGGGCAGCCACAGCTTCTCGGGGCAACCTGGGCCAGGCTCTCCCCACCCTCACACCAAACAAGTTCTTCCCCACATCTCAGCTCCATCTCCCCTCTTTCAGGGTCAAACCCTTCCCCCTCCTCCTAGGGCTCCCCTCCCTGATCCAGAGTCCCTCCCCATCTCTCCTGGAGCCCCTTGAGGGACTGGAAGGGGCTCTGAGGTCTCCCTGGAGCTTTCTCTTCTCCAGGCTGAACACCCCCAGCTCTCTCAGCCTGTCCCCAGCCCTCTGAGCATCTCCGTGGCAGGAGCAAGCAGGGCAGCAGCGCCAAGCCTGACCTCCTCCTCCTCCTCCTCCCCGGAGGGTGGCTCTTACCTTGTGCATGACAATCTTGCGCTGCGCCGGCTCCGCCACGTCGATCATCTTCTGCACCACGTAGTTGGCGTATTGATCCTTCATCATGGTGTATAAGGCACTGTGGGGGCCGTCGTTCATAGTGCACACCTCGTCGATCAGCATGGCCCGCTCCGTGCGCGACGCGTGGGTCACGCACTTCTCCACCACGTTGCTGGGAAGAAGGAAAAGGAGGAGAATCCCTGAGTAACCACGTCTCCTCCTGGCTCTTCCCTCAGCTCTGAAGGGATCTCTCACGTAAGGGCAGAGAGGTTTTGGAGCAAAGTGTGCTGGCATCAAAATTAAGCAATGTCAAGCAGAAGAGCAGTGCAAGGATTTGGGGATCCGAGTGGGAATTTGGGTACCTGAGTGGGAATTTGGGTACCACCTGAGTGGTACAATTGAACACATTTTATAAATTTGGCATTTTCTGATGCAAAACTTTGATTTGGGACCAATTTAAACAAATTAATTGGATGAACAGACATCCTTCTATGCCCAACATTCCTCAATAAACCACTCTACTGATGTCAGACTACACTTTCCCACCTGGAAAAGGCAGAGGTGAAGAATTACCTAGAAACAGTTGTTCTCCACAGCACAGACACCTGAACTTGCTCAGTTGGTCTAATTTATTAAGAAATTCAAAGGAAAACACACTGCTGCTTTGCCGATTTCCAGTAATCTGTTTTGGGGAGTGTTTCCAAGGCTATTCTGTGCCAAATTTGTGCCACTCCACAAGGATGCTGTGTTTGAGATGCCTGTTCTCACCGTGTGCCCCCCGTCCCCATCACAGAAGCAGAGGAGCTGGTTCTCTCTTTGGTTTTCTCAGTACTGGAGAATTGAGTTCCAAGGTCAGAACAACAGGGAAATGTTTCTTCAGGAACAAAAGATCTTAGGGAAGGCAGAGAACTTCCAAAATTCCAGAATATATTGGATGACTGGCCTCTGCTCTCCAGAGAGCCAAGTTAAATAGGATGTTTGAGAGGGGACACGGAGTTTTGCTGCTCTTATCTCCTGTGTCCCTGGCTGGGAGTGACCGAGTGTGGTGCCACAGGGAGCGCTCACCTACACTAATTAATGAATCCTCCAGTTGGAAAAAAAGGTTAGAAAAAAGAGGATGGCAAGTCAGAGGGGAAGAATCTGCAATGACAACAGTAAGACCACAGTCTTCTAAGTCTTGTTACATTTCCCTTGTGTTCTTGAGCATTTTACTCATCATAAAAAAGGGGGGAATATTGAGCCTTTGAAGAGATCACCTTTGTGTTCCAATGGCTACAAATGCACACAAAGGAATGTGCCAATGTGGGAATTATTACTTTGTCTTGACACCCACTAAGGCCCCTGGATTTTGCTTCCACCCCCCAGTAGCTCTGCAGCACCTGCACTGAGAGCCTGGTGCTGCCACAGTTTCCCCAGGAGGGTACCGTGGGGGGGGGGGGGGCCCAAAAAGGCCC
>NW_015090941.1:1339953-1351747 GCF_001431845.1 Calidris pugnax
AAGGTCTCCCCTCAGCCTCCTCTTCTCCAGGCTGAACACCCCCAGGTCCCTCAGCCTCTCCTCATGAGACTTATTCTCCAGACCCCTCACCAGCTTTGTTGCCCTTCTCTGGACCCGCTCCAGCACCTCAATGTCTTTTTTATGGTAGGGGGCCCAAAACTGGACACAGCACTCAAGGTGAGGCCTCACCAGTGCCCAGTACAGGGGGACAATCACCTCTCGGGCCCTACTCCCCACGCTGGTCCTGATACAGTGGGATGAGAAAGAATTGTTCCTACATCCAGTTCCCAAATTCCCCCGTGGCCCCACACAGCACCCCAGAGGCCATGGAGTGCCCTTACGGGATGTTATTATCCAAAGGGCAGTTGGGCAGTGACCACTTAAAAAAAAAAAAAAAATCGGAACAAACCAAAAAACACAACACACACACAAATTATCGGTCAAATTCCAGCACTAGGATTAGAGCTGCTCTTCCACATCTGTAAAACTTCCCTTGCCAGTCGCTCACCCCGGGTTATAAGGAGTTATAAATAGCATTCTGTCGTTCAGCCAAGAGTTATCTTCACCTCCTTCCCTCCACCCCACCCCGACCTCCTCTGCGCCTCCCGCACGTGGCACGGAGACTTCAAGGAACACATTCATACCTGGCAAATTTATGTTGACTCAACACGAGCACGTTGCCTCTGATTTCTGCTACGATCTTGCTCTTATCCTCGGGCCGGCCGTGCTCCAGGACGTGCTGGATAACGTAGTTCCCGTACTGGTCCTGTGTGAGGGACAGCAGGAGTGTGTGAGAAAAGGGGGAGGGGAACCCCTCATACCAAACCAGCTCCCCGTGTGCATTAAGATTTACAAACTTGAACTAAACGCTGATTCAAACAGCTATTGTATAAACCAGGCAAATTCACTGAATTTACTGAATTTCACTGAATTTTATTAAGGAAATAACGGGAGAATGAAGCACAAGTAACTGCTCTTTTCTGGATGAAGCTTGCCATTTTCCCCTGGTCTGAGACCCTTGGGAGACAGCAGTCCTCTGAGAGGATGTCAGTGAATTTCACTGAATTTTAGAGTTGGAAGGGACCATAGAGATCATCTAGTCCAACTCCCCTGCTGAAGCAGGATTGCCTAGAGCTTGTCAGAGCATGTTACTCAGGAGCATCCAGGTGGGGCTTGAAAATCTCCAAGGAAGGGGACTCCACCCCCTCCCTGGGCAGCCTGTCCCAGGGCTCTGTCACCCTCACCGTGAAGAAGTTTCTCCTCATATTTGAGTGGAACCTCTTCTGTTCCAACTTGTGCCCGTTGCCCCTCGTCCTCTCACTGGGAACCCCTGAAAAGAGTCTGGCTCCCTCCTCCTTCAACCCTCCCTTGAGATACTTGTAGGCATTGATAAGGTCTCCCCTCAGCCTTCTCTTCTCCAGACTAAAGAGTCCCAGCTCTCTCAGTCTCTCCTCATAAGGGAGATGCTCCAATCCTTGAATCATCTTTGTTGCCCTTCGCTGGAAATTCTTCCTACTTCTACAAAGAAGTGCATTTCTGAGTTTTACCAGGGGGTAAAATGCTACGCTTTTGTACCAATTACAAACCTCAACGCCATTTCCTTGAACCTGAAGTCAATACTCTGCTTATTTCAAGGTTTTTTTTTTGCTTTCTCTAGGTTGAAACACAGAGATCACACGTCCTGGAGGGCTGTGCTGTGGTTCTGGCCATGGGAGACTGTCCTCATGCATGTTCACTTTCTGAATGTGTGTACATCAGACCACAAACACAGATCCTCCCTGTTCCTGACACCAGAGACACAACCCGATGCCTCACCCCCAGGCACAATCCCTTCCCACTTTCCATGGGCTAAATACATGAGCACATGGGACAGGGCTCATTTGCTGGTGCATTTATTGTGCCCCAACACCAGAAACCCAGAAAAACCCATCCTCAGGAAGAGCACAAGGAAGAGGAAAGGCAGCCAGGAAGGGGGTGTGCATAAAACCAGCACATTTTAAGAACCCCAATTACATAGAATCATAGAATGGTCTAGGTTGGAAGAGACCCTTGGGATCATCGAGTCCAACCATCTCCCCTACTCTACAAAGTCCTCCCCTACACCATGTCCCTCAGCACTCCATCTAAATATCCCTTAAACACAGCCAGGGATGGGGACTCCACCCCCTCCCTGGGCAGCCTGTTCCAATGCCCGACCACTCTTTCGGTGAAAAATTCCTTCCTAATGTTCAATCTAAACCTCCCCTGTTGGAGCTTGAAGCCGTTCCCTCTCATTCTATTACTTCACATTTTCTTTTCCTAGAAGTTACCAACTCTTTGCATCAACTCCCTTAAGATCTTGTAACTTCTGCAGCGAAGAATTAGGAGACCCACCCCCTCAATACTTCAAACCCTTTCCAAAAAGGAAAGTAACTACAACTTTGATACCTGCTGGGTATTTGCATATAGTCAAAAAGCAGTAGTGAAGGTGCATTTCTTGCCTGCCAGCATCTTCCCTGTCCCTCCTCAGGACAGTCCCTGTGCTCAGACACCCCACGAGGGCTGAGTCCCCCCGGGGGGGTCAGGAGCTCTCCCAACACCAAGCAGTTATGGGGAACCACCTTGCAGCACCCACCTGAACGAGCTGCTCGGTGTGTTGGTGAAGTTCCTCCAGGATGGGCAGGGTCTGCTCGGGAAGACAGTGCTCCAGGATCCTCTGGATGACGCGGCAGCCGTAGGGATGTGTGGACAAGGCGAAAACCTGCGCTCCAGAGACAGGGCAAGCACAGGCAGCCATGGCCCCATTAGTCTCTGTCAAACTACAAACCTTTCAGAATTTAAACCAACACCTGGGGGTTTCTCCCAGCACGGCAGCTCCAGGCAGCACCTACTGACACTGGAAACGTGCTCCCCAGTGCCACAGGACTAACTGGGGGGTGGCAGGCACATCAGCTTCCCCGGGCACAAAGTGGGAAAACAACTGGTAAAGCCTCTTGATTAATAAAAAACCCACTGGGACAGCCAACCATTATTAGACAGCATTTAAAAACACTGTTTCAGGAGAATAAATCCAGCTGAGTAAATACTGTTTGCCAGCTCCGTATTTTAGAAATGCTATGAACCAAGTTAATGCTCAGCAGAGAATTTTCCTCAACTATTTGCCTGTGTTTCAAAGCCTTAACTGCACTCGGGAGAAGTGACAACAAAGAACCTTCTCTCTCATTTCTAATGGATTACCACATCTGTTGGTAAGAACATGACACGTTTCATTATTGCCACAGAGTTTTCTGTCCAAAGCACAAAGTCCTATGTGGTTGCTTAAAATGAACAGAAGCAGCAAATCCAAGCACTGAAGTTAAATTCACAGTCTACAAATTTTTAATAACTCGTGAGTAAACTGTGCAGGAAAACGGGACTTGAAGTGCAATTAACTGCAGAAGAATCGTCTTGAGGTGATAAGTTTAATCCTTTCATATGAAAGTTCAGATGAAACTGGGATGACTGGTCAAAGAACCACCAGTGCCATCAGCCAAGTTCCCAGAGGTGTTCCTGCCCCATCGAGCTCCCCAGTGGCAGGTCCAAAGCTGAACTCTGACCAGTAAACCTGCTGGGAGGGTGTCCAGCTGGAATCCTGCTTGTTTGGATCCACTCTCACACCTGATCCAGGAACAGCCAAACCCATAAAGCTCCTGGTTCCTGCTGTAACGACCCCGGGCTGTCCTCACAGCCCCCCAGCAAAAGCCTCAGCATTTTAAGGTCCCCCTCCAAAGGCAATGAAGTTGAAGCTGGAATCGCCCAAACTGGTGCCCATACTGGCAGACAAGCTGGCTACAGGAAGAATAAAGCCAGCTGCACAACTCACCCCCAGCACAGCAAGTCAGGAGAGGATATTAAGGAAATAACGGGAGAATGAAGCGCAAGTAACTGCTCTTTTCTGGATGAAACTTGCAGTTTTCCCCTGGTCCGAGACCCTTGGGAGACAGCAGTCCTCAGAGAGGATTTCACTGAATTTCACTGAATTTTAGAGTTGGAAGGGACCATAGAGATCATCTAGTCCAACCCCCCTGCTGAAGCAGGATTGCCCAGAGCTTGTCAGAGCATGTTACTCAGGAGCATCCAGGCGGGTCTTGAAAATCTCCAAGGAAGGGGACTCCACACCCTCCCTGGGCAGCCTGTCCCAGGGCTCTGCCACCCTCACTGTGAAGAAGTTTCTCCTCATATTTGAGTGGAACCTCTTCTGTTCCAACTTGTGCCCGTTGCCCCTCGTCCTGTCACTGGGAACCACTGAAAAGAGTCTGGCTCCCTCCTCCTTCAACCCTCCCTTGAGATACTTGTAGGCATTGAGAAGGTCTCCCCTCAGCCTTCTCTTCTCCAGACTAAAGAGGATCATCCTGAAAACTGACTATACCCATCACAGAACTCGGCTCAGCACCTTTCTGATGAAGGTGGGTTAATGAGAGACTTGCTTTTCCCTCCAGCAGGCAACAAAATAATTGATGTTCCAGGAAAACAGCTTTTTGCAGTGATGCTGTACCGTGCTATACCCGCACAGAAACGGAACTGGAGACATGACCAAAGAGTTTCAAAGCTAACGGGCTGCGGAAACCTTTCAATTGATGCTTACTAAAATTTAAAATCAAAAAATACCTGACCAAGTTACAGCAAAAGTTCAAAGCAACATATAAGAATACAAAGAACGACAGCCAGTGTCGTGGTTAAGGACTCACCTGTCCCTTAAACGCGTCGATGATGAACTGCAGGGACTGAGGCTGCACACACTCGATACACTTCTGCACCACGTGGTTACCGTTCTGGTCTTTCACACACTTGAGGACGTGGCCGTCCAGCTCCCGTACCATCTCGTTCTATGGGGGAGAGACAGACAAACAGAAAGCACCACCAGGATTCACGGCTGAGAAATGCCAAGTTTTTTCTGCTAAATGCGGTAAAACCACAAAAAGGGCCGGAGGATGCGCTGATGTGTCTCAAACTGGAAGTTTTTCCAGGAGCTGAGCGCTGGGGTGAAGCCTGTGGTGCTGCAGAAACCACCACGAAAAATACTGTAACAAACTGAAGAGGAAGCACCCATTTCATTACACATCAGTGCCCCCTTAGAAGTGTCCAAATTTAAGGCATTTCACTGATACCCAACTTCCCTGCGCATCCCCCTCCTCTGCTCCCCTGAAAGAGAAATCTAAAAAGGCCAAATTTCACCAACTTTTTGTGTACCAGCTCCGTATGTCACTAAAATGGGGTCAGCACCAGGATTAAGAACTTACTAGTATTTCACACAGGCAAGGTAATATTGTACGATCATTAAGGAAGCCAAGAAAATAAGGTTTAGATAGAAATAAATTAACACACATGCAAACTAAAAGATGTAGTTTGGAAAACAGAGAATGACAGTTTTGAGGAATTTAATAACACTATAAAATTGGACAAGATCCGTCTTGCAACTGACACAAAGCCAGGCATTTTAGGAGCACAGCACACTCTAAAATGCCCTTCTGGAAGAAAATAATTAGTGTATCTCAGGGCAGAGGTGGCAGAGTCTGGGCTACCACCCACCGCCCTGCTGAGGAGCACACCACCAGCTTAGCCAGGGCTGGACCGAAAGGGAACGTGGATTCCTAAAGCCTGTTTCAGTTCTTTCTAATTTAATATAACCTACACAGAGACTCTTGTATTACGACTCCCAACACCTTTATGAGGAGCTTGCCCAGCGTATTTCATTCAGTGTTCAGAAACCCTGGAGGAATTCCTTTATTAATGAGCTCTGAGCAGGACTCTGGCCACCAGCCACATCTCTCCAGTGCCAGGGCTGGCTCCACAGCACCAGGAACTCCTCCCACCCCTCGCTCTGCTGGGAAGCACAACACTGACCCCCAAATCAAGGCAGGGATATCTCAGCAAATATTCAAGGCAAAAGCCCGGCACCACTTCCTTCGAGGCATTTAAAATTATCTTCTAATTAGAATCATAGAATCATAGAATGGTTTGGGTTGGAAGGGACCTCAAAGATCATCGAGTTCCAACCCCCTGCCCTGGGCAGGGACACCTCCCACCACACCAGGTTGCTCCAAGCCCCATCCAGCCTGGCCTTGAACACTTCTAGGGATGGGGCAGCCACAACTTCCCTGGGCAACTTGTTCCAGTGTCTCACCACCCTCATAGTAAAAAATTTCTGAGATCTAATCTGAATCTCTCTTTTTTTTTTCCAATTTAAAACCGCCTCCCCTTGTCCCATCACCACGTCTCCTGGCAAAGAGTGCCTCCCTACCTCTTCTATAGGCACCCTTCAGGTACTGAAAGGCCGCTACAAGGTCTCCTCGGAGCCTTCTCCTCTTCAGGCTGAACAATCCCAGCTCCCCCAGCCTGTCTTCATAGGAGAGGTGCTCCATCCCATAGGAGAAATGGGTTCTCCTATTAGACTTTATCTTTTCTATTATTCCACATCGGGGAATAACTTGCTCTAGTAAAATCTTGACAACATTGGAAACGGTAGCAGTCTCCTATCTATTTGGCTACAGTATATATATTTAGACAACCATAAGTCCTTAAGAATTGGTCATATAAAATTCGTGTTCACCATCATTCTCATTTTCCGCTACACACATAATCTGATTTTGGGGAATTAACAGAGAACTAACACCATTAACAATTAAGGGGAACAAGGAGGTGACAAGGAGACCCAAGAAGGGGGTCACAAACTTATCGGGCACATCAAACAGAACAAACACGCCGTAAAACCAACCAAAAGAACAGAAGCCACAAGAGGGACAGGAGGTCGCAGTCACCACCGAAGGGCAAGGAAACGTTCAAACATCAAGAAGAAAGTTAAAATTGAAACTTACAATTACCTGCTGGTCTGGGGGAATGAACTCCAGGGCCTTCTGGATCACCCGGCAGCCGTACATCTGCAGGGCCAGCGACAGCACGTGCCCACGGATCCGCTCTGCCAAGGCCAGCTTCTGCTCCAGGCTGCCAAACTGGGGGAGAGGAAACCAGACAAGGAGACCCAAGAAGGGGGTCACAAACTTATCGTGCACATAAAACAGAACAAACACACCGTAAACCCAACCAAAAGAACAGAACAGAAGCCACAAGAGGGACAGGAGGTCGCAGTCACCACCGAAGGGCAAGGAAACGTTCAAACATCAAGAAGAAAGTTAAAATTGAAACTTACAATTACCTGCTGGTCTGGGGGAATGAACTCCAGGGCCTTCTGGATCACCCGGCAGCCGTACATCTGCAGGGCCAGCGACAGCACGTGCCCACGGATCCGCTCTGCCAAGGCCAGCTTCTGCTCCAGGCTGCCAAACTGGGGGAGAGGAAACCAGAACCACAGAATTATCTAGGCTGGAAGAGACCCTCGGGATCTGGAAGGGACCCTCCTGGAGGTATTTAAGAAACGTGTAGACATGGTTCTTCAGGGCATGCTCTAGTGCCCAAGATTACTGGTTTGTGGTGGGGCGTACATCTGCAGGGCCAGCGACAGCACGTGCCCACGGATCCGCTCTGCCAAGGCCAGCTTCTGCTCCAGGCTGCCAAACTGGGGGAGAGGAAAATCACAGAATCATCCAGGCTGGAAGAGACCCTCGGGATCATCGAGTCCAACCATCCACCCTACTCTAAAGTCCTCCCCTACACCATATCCCTCAACACCACATCTAAATGGTTCTTAAACACAGCCAGGGATGGTGACTCAACCCCCTCCCTGGGCAGCCTCTTCCAATGCCTGACTTCCAAACCAGTCACTACCAGCACAAAACCCCGCGTGGGATGGTGGCCCCCCCACACTGGAGGGGTGAAGGAGAAACGCCGTGCCTACTGAAAAGAGAGAAACCACCACCCACACCTCCAGGGAGGGGAAGAGGCGCGAGCGAGAGGCCTGGTCTGTGTCTGTCAGACGTGTCCGACCTGTGAAAAGCTCCAGAGCCAAAGGTGCCTGAGCCAGCAGGGTGACGTGTCCCTGTGGTGACGTGTCCCTCTTCACTCACCCTTGATAGGGCTGCTAGAAAATTATGGGATAGAAGAACCACCAAGGCCTGGTGGAGCAGGAACGGAGCAGTTTCGAGGAGAGAAGGGTGTCTGCCCAACCTCCTGGTGTGAAAACACAACACTTCCTTCACTGGGGAAGTTTCCCTTTTGTTCCTCACTACACAGGCACTGACAACTCAGCGCAGAATCCCTGAGAAGTCTTGTTGGAGCTGCATCTCCTGCACACACTGTTTACTCCTACACCTCTGGCATCTCAGAGCAACTTTCCAGGTGAGACCCACACCTCAGTCACCCCAACAGGAATGATGAGACCACAGAATCACAGAATGGTTTGGGTTGGAAAGGTTGGTCCCATCCAGTGCCACCCCCTGCCCTGAGCAGGGACACCTCCCACCACACCAGGTTGCTCCAAGCCCCCTCCAACCTGGCCTCGAACCCCTCCAGGGATGGGGCAGCCACAGCTTCTCTGGGCAGGTGACATCACTGCTGACAGATATTCACAATTTTAGCCAAACAGCGGGGTTTCTAAGAGCTTGTCCAAGACCCCGGGAGAGCAGACACCCCAGTGAGGCTCGCAGGGGAACGCAGACTTACTTCAAAGAACTTCTGGATGACATAATTTCCAAACACATCGACCATCAACTGATAAGCTGCCTGGAGGATCTCGTTGAAGACAAGCTGCCGTTCTGCTGGGGTCGCACGCTCCAGCTTCAGTTGAATAAACCTGAAAAACAGGGCTGGTGTGACACCACTGGCACATACACCCTCCACTGTTCAAAAGCCTCATACACCACGTTCTTGCAAACCCTAAGTCTTCACAACATGGTTGCCCTATCCAGGAATCTGAAACCATGGGGACATCACTGCTGACAGATATTCACAATTTTAGCCAAACAGCGGGGTTTCTAAGAGCTTGTCCAAGACCCCGGGAGAGCAGACACCCCAGTGAGGCTCGCAGGGGAACGCAGACTTACTTCAAAGAACTTCTGGATGACATAATTTCCAAACACATCGACCATCAACTGATAAGCTGCCTGGAGGATCTCGTTGAAGACAAGCTGCCGTTCTGCTGGGGTCGCACGCTCCAGCTTCAGTTGAATAAACCTGAAAAACAGGGCTGGTGTGACACCACTGGAACATACACCCTCCACGCGTAATACAAAGCTGTTCCAAAGCCTCATACACCATGTTCTTGCAAACCCTAAGTCTTTACAACACAGTTGCCCTATCCAGGAATCTGAAACCATGGGTGGTCGCAGCCGTGGAGGTCCGCGGCCACACATCGTTACTGGTACCCCAAAAATCTCATTCTACGGAAAGCTGATCTCAACAGAATAAAAGAGCAAGGTCTTGCATCCAGGGGGCTCTTTAAAATGAGTCAAGATACACCAGTGGGATCAGAGAGCAAATCAGGAAGCAAACAAGGTTCTTTTTTAGAGGAGAAGCTCCTCCTACCAGCATTTGTACCCAAGCAATCTTTAAAGAGAATCATGGAATTGTCAGAGTTGGAAGGACAATCTTTAAAGAGAATCACAGAATTGTCAAGAGTTGGGAGGGACCTTCTAGAGATCATCCAGTCCAACCCCCTGCCAAAGCAGGGCTGCCCAGAGCACATCACTCAGGAGCATCCAGGTGGGGCTTGAAGATCTCCAGAGAAGGGGACCCCACACCCTCCCTGGGCAGCCTCTGCCAGGGCTCTGCCACCCTCACCCCAAACAAGTTCTGCCTCACATTGGAGTGGAACTTCCCATGGTCCAGCTTGTGCCCGTTGCCCCTCGTCCTGTCACTGGGAACCACTGAGAAGAGTCCGGCTCCATCCTCCCTCAACCCACCCTTTAGGTACTTGGAAGCATGAAGAAGGTCTCTCTCCCCTCAGCCTTCTCTTCTCCAGGCTCAAGAGCCCCAGCTCTCTCAGTCTTTCCTTGGCAGGGAGATGCTCCAATCCTTGAATCATCTTCATTGCCCTACCCTGGACTCCTTCCAGTAGCTTCTTGTCCCTCTTGAACTGGGGAGCCCAGAACTGGAGGCAGGATTCCAGTTGTGGCCTCCCCAGTGCAGAGCAGAGGGGGAGAATGACCTCCCTCCACCTCCTGGCCACACTCTCTTCCCATCAGTGTCACACCATGGCTTTTCCCACCTCCTTCTCCCCGTTCTGCCTCTCTGCAAACAGCAACGGACGCTGACCCAAGGAGGCTCCAAGTCCCCAAAGCCCATAGCACAAGGGTCCCCACCTGGATCCGTGCTGGTCTTGGGAGAACTCCATGATGTGCCCGGCGATCTCCCTCAGCTGCAGGTTGGGGTAGCGGTTATTGCGGAAGTCCTCCAGGAGCCGGCTGCGGCCCGAGGGCATCACGTCGGACATGCCGTAGCGCAGGCGGGAGGAGGGGAAGAGGGTGCTGCTGGGGCTGAAGAGGCTGGAGGCGCTGCTGGCGCTGCGGTACTTGGCCTCCGCTCCCGGAGCCGCCGAGATGTAACGGCCACTGCCGTTCGTCAGCCCCCCTGCAAGTCACCAAAGGGTTCAGTTACCACCTCTGCACAGAGTCACACACGATCTGCGGGGTTGGAAGGGACCTTTGAGATCAGTGAGTCCAACCACACACACAAAAAAACCCAAACAAACCCCCCAAAACAACACAACCCATAGACAGGCACAACCCAACAATCTCGGGCACTAGAGCATGCCCTGAAGTGCCACATCTACACGTTTCTTAAACACCTCCATGGATGGTGACTCCACCACCTCCCTGGGCAGGCTGTTCCAGGGCCTGACCACCCTCTCAGCAAAGTCATTCTTCCCAACATCTCATCTAAACCTCCCCTGCCCCAACTTCAGACCATTCCCTCTGCTCCTGGCATTATTCCCATGGGAGAAGGGGCCAACCCCCACCTCTCTACACCCTCCTTTCAGGGAGCTGTAGAGGGCAATGAGGTCTCCCCTCAGCCTCCTCTTCTCCAAACTCAACATGCCCAGTTCCCTCAGCCTCTCCTCGTGTGACTTGTTCTCCAGACCCCTCCCCAGCTTGGTGCCTCTCCTCTGGACACGCTCCAGCACCTCAATGTCCTTCTTTTAGCGAGGGCCCAGGTGAAGAGTGGGTGCTGTTCAACCTCTAATTACTCCCTTTTCCACCCAGAAGGGTTTCTGACACGGTTCAGGTAGGAAATATTTGAAATTAAGCTCGGCAAACTGCCCCCGGTGTCACTGCCATGGGGCTGTGTCCAAGCCAAGTCTCCCCCAGTCAGGTGGGGACAGCTTTAAACTTCAGCAAAGAAGAGACTTTTATCAACTTCTGTTCCTCACTCTGTCTCCAAACCAGACAATCTGTCCATCCCACTGCTCGCTAACCCTGTGTTCCTAATGACCTTGTCCTCCAGCCTCAGCATTTTTCACCTCTCCTGCTGTCCTGCAAAGGACTGATTTAAAGGAAACGCAGTGGAAGCGAGCACACAGAATCAAGACAAAATTAGGTAAGAAACAGGCAGCAAGAAGCAAGTATAAAAATTTTGGATATAAAAAAAATTCTTATTAAATGCAGGTAAATAGCAATAAATAAAAAATTATAAATATCACAGAATCACAGAATCGTAGTGGTTGGAAGGGACCTCTGAGATCATCAAGTCCAACCACATTTAAAAAAAAAAAAAAACACACAAAAAAAGACAAAAAACCCACGAAACACACTCAAAACCACCACCCACCAACTAAACCCCACACCCACAACCCCACACACAACACCCTACCACAAACCAATAATCTCGGGCACTAGAGCATGCCCTGAAGAGCCATGTCTACATGTTTCTTAAATCCCTCCAGGGA
>NW_015090941.1:1351874-1360897 GCF_001431845.1 Calidris pugnax
CGGACTAGATGGCCTTTGGAGGTCCCTTCTGGCCTGGACCATTCTATGATTCTATGGTGACTCCACCACCTCCCTGGGCAGGCTGTTCCAGGGCCTGACCACTCTTTCAGTAAAGTCATTCCTCCTAATGTCTAATCTGAATCTCCCCTCCGCAGCTTCAGACCATTTCCTCTGGTCCATTTTAAAAACGCTGCGCTTTCACAAATTCCCTAAAGATTCTCATTCCCATTAAGAGAGCTGCTGAGTTACCCAGTAACAGCTCCGGGGAACCAGTAACGATTCATCCCAGAGTTAAGGAACTGGAGGCGTTGACAGGAACCGAGTGACACCTTCAAATGACACCTTCAAACGCCGTTTCTTGCCCGTAATTTTGGGAACTGCAGGTCCGAGCTATGGCAGGGGACTCTCCCCTTCTGGCAGGGCTGGGGATCCCTCTGCTGGTCAAAGACCAAAAGATGCCTTCAGCGAGCAGGGTTTTTCCTGGGTGGGATAAAGTCCTCCCCAAGAAAAACGTCCTTCTCGCATGGGAACCCGCCACCCCAACCGCGGGGCAGCCAGGGCAAAGCACCTGGAAGAAAACAAAAAGCTACAAGAAGTCTTGGCAAAGGAGGGAGGATCTTCAAGGCAAACGTGGGGAGGGGCTGTCCCCCAAAGAGCAGAGCTTCTCCTGGCAGTTGTGAGCATGATGGTGGCTGAAAGAAAAACTTAAATAAAATAGATATTTAAAAAAAGAGCTGAGGGAACTGCACTGAAGGAAACTCCTGTGCAGGAAACGCCTCTGAGTTTCTGATAAAGCCTAATGAAGTTCTCCTGTCTCAGAGAGGGGCAAACGTGGGCTCCCTTCTCCAGAGCTGGTGTCAAACCTGGAGGAGAAGGAGACTTGAGAGCTTCTTGTTCACATCTCTTCCTTCTGCTCTGCCAGCGGCGTGGCCATCGTCTTCTCTACCTGCCCCACTCTTAACTGAGCAAGAACTCCACAAAAAGACCAAGTGACATTCCTTACAGCTGGAAGGAGCAGGGTATTCAAAGGAGCAGTCAATCACCTCCCAGGGGAAGGGAAGCCAACAGCGAGAAGCTGGGCAAGGGCACACGGACATCTTCCAAGAGCTCAGAACCACCAGTGGTTGTTTTGAAAGCCTGGAGCAGTAAGAGCCATGGCACTGACACACTGAGGGGAAAACTAGTTCCTGGTCATCTGCAAAGGGCAGCAGGAGGAAAGGTTCAGCATTCACACTGTTACTGCCTCTGCCTCATCTCTTAGTTAAGAGGGAAAGCACAGTTTGTACAGGAAAAGCCTTCTCTGTCAGAGGTTTTCTGAGAAAAACCTTCTCATCTTCTTGGAGATTCAAAATAACCCATTAATTACACTGGTTTTCTACCCATCTCCCTCCCTTCTGATGGAGAAGCTGAGAGCAGGTCTCTCCATGATGTTCAGTATCACACTGGGGATTACGAGACCGTGTTGGGGACAGGTTTCCCAAAACAAGTGAGCGTTTCTGAAACCCTCCTGTCAACCAAAGACAGGAAACTTTGGATCACCTCAAGCTGCTTTAAGCCACGGTGTGGCTGGGAATCAGAGCGATTGTGCCAGATCCCAGATTTCAATGGGTTCTTACCAATAACTACAAGGAAACACCTCCTTGCTCAGGAGCAGTACGAGAGGCTGGAAGCTCCTGAAGCTCTCGGGGACACCAGGAGGGACACAAAGCCCAGAGAAGGGACAGGACTCCTGCAAGGTGTTGGCACTGATGGCTTCTCCTGCGTCCTCAGCCAAAATGACCTTCAAAAGGGGGGGATGCAAACCGCATGGCGACATCCTATCATGCCAACACCACGCTGGCCACACAGCACACTCTGCACGGACAAACCACAGCAAACCAGGGTGGCATTTGGGGCACGGAGGTTGCAGAGCAGTGAGAGCCATGGTGTGGCTGTCTCTGAACACACCAACCACGTTCTCTTAATAGTGTCAGGGATACGTCAGGAAAAATCAGTATCTGGGGAAGGTGAAGGGCACAGACTCTTTATCCTGGGGACTCCAGGGGGGACACGTTACTCAGACCCACTGCATTTCGTGTTTGAGATGGTAAGTCACCTGCTGGACACTCCAGACAGAGCTTAACCTCAAAGAATTACTGATTTTTGGGAAAAAAAAAACAACAACCAAAGGACAATGAAAGGATGAGTCAGAAAACACAGGGGAAGAAACACAAAGGCTGCTGGCTGAAAACAAAGCATTTCTTAAACAAGCTTCCAGGGGACTTTTAAAGGGCCTCTCAAATCGCTCTGTGACACCAGAGCTCCCAGTATGAGAAACACCACAACAGTGGGGAAAAAGGGAAGGTGAGAGATGGCAGGGGGAGAAGTCACTGCTGCTGTGCCCCAGGGAGGGCTCAGGGCAGGGGGGCCTGGTGTCACTGCCCCAACCTGTCCCCTCCTGCACCAGCCCCCCGGGGAGACGCAGCCCCACAGCCCCCCAAGTCATCACAGCCAACTGGTGACTAACTCCCAGCCAGTCTTCCCAAAAAATCTCTCATAAATTAAATCCCCACACCAATCCTGCCTTTTAAATTACAGCTTGGGGCAGTCCTCTCCCCAGCAGCTCCTGCAAGAGTGTCATAAAATTAAACTAATTCCCTATCCACTCTAAATCCTCATCCCCATCCCAAACTGGGAAAGCCCAGAACTGGACACGTTCAGGTAAGTGTTTCTATCAGACCACACCAGCTACACACACTCACGGGCTGCCAAAAACTGCTCGGGGGGGCTACATGGACCCATGGGAAGTGTAAGCAGCCAAAATTAAACGTTATAATTCTAAAAAAATATATATTTAGTCATTTATAATTCTGTATTTTGATTAATACTGGGGAAGAAAGGGCCCCTGCTGTGTTTAGCACCCAAAAGTGTGTATTTCTTTAGAGCTGCTTTATCCCAGCTGTGCACAGCTGCCCACATCTGTGAGTTCAGAGTGGATTGATCTCAGCCTTCCTCCTAAGAAGGGGCTGGGTGATTATTTCAGGGAGACACAGCCCCCCAGGTCATCACAGCCAACTGGTGACTAACTCCCAGCCAGTCTTCCCAAAAAATCTCTCATAAATTAAATCCCCACACCAATCCTGCCTTTTAAATTACAGCTTGGGGCAGTCCTCTCCCCGGCAGCTCCTGCAAGAGTGTCATAAAATTAAACTAATTCCCTATCCACTCTAAATCCTCATCCCCATCCCAAACTGGGAAAGCCCAGAACTGGACACGTTCAGGTAAGTGTTTCTATCAGACCACACCAGCTACACACACTCACGGGCTGCCAAAAACTGCTGGGGGGGCTACATGGACCCATGGGAAGTGTAAGCAGCCAAAATTAAACGTTATAATTCTAAAAAAATATATATTTAGTCATTTATAATTCTGTATTTTGATTAATACTGGGGAAGAAAGGGCCCCTGCTGTGTTTAGCACCCAAAAGTGTGTATTTCTTTAGAGCTGCTTTATCCCAGCTGTGCACAGCTGCCCACATCTGTGAGTTCAGAGTGGATTGATCTCAGCCTTCCTCCTAAGAAGGGGCTGGGTGATTATTTCAGGTACTTGCTATTGCCCAGACATTTCACAAGGCCACTTTACAACACCAGAAAAGACCGAGTTTGACAACCACCCCCCCTGTTTCACAGCTACGAGCTTTCCTGGGGCCGGATAAGCCGGAGCTGAACACACAGCATCAGCCCCAAAAATGAGCCACTGAGAGTGACAAAGTGACACCCACACCTCACACAGCACCACACCGCCCGTTTCCTGATGGCAAGTCAGAGTGAATGCCAACTCCTTGTGTCGTGGTGTAACCCTGAAATCAGAGGTACCTTGGGGACCCCCCCCAGGCTGTCGGCCCCCACGTAACACAGCGTGGGACGTGGTGCCAAACCTGACTGCTCCCCTTGCCCTTCTCCCAAACAACACCTTTGGGTGTTCCCATCTGTCCTTTCCTTTTTAGATATTTAGAAAGGCTCCTTGTTCTCTTCATCACAAACTACGGGTATCGCTCCCAAACCAAACAGGAGTCACCCTCAATCTTTTTATAAGCAAAGACAATGCTTGTTTAACGCTGGGCTTGCAGCATTAGAACTTATTTTGTAAGTTCTATTTATAGAACTATATATATAACTATATATAGAACTTATATTTATATATCTATAAACTTATTTTATAGAACTTAAAATATATTTTATAATTTCCTTATTTTATAAGGAAACTACGACTACCCTTAAGACCATCTTCCACTACAGGTGAAAGAGAAACTTTAAAAAATTAAATGACCTTTTACAGATTTTAGGGTGAAACCCAATAAATGCAGAGTTACTCTAGAGGAGCGTTTTCTTGCCACATTTCCCAGCACGAAGCCAGCACCGAGGGAACAGGGGGACAAGGAGAGGAATATTCTCTTACTGTTATTAACGTGGGGAAGACCCACGTTATCACTCTGGGGCACAGCCCGTTCCTGTGACCGGTACCTCCCTTTCTACCCAGAGTTTGTTCTCAAACAGATTAACCTTTCCCTGATGCAGTTTTTGTTTTTTTAAGATTCATTCATCTCTTTGCCTGCAGGGGCAACAGACTCCTTCTGGTGCCAGGTGTGGAACCTGCTGAGTCTTCAGCATTAATTTATTGTAGCCATTTAACTGTCAGCGTAAGGACTGTACAGCTGCATAAATAAAGCTAAAACCCTTCCAATTTTATTAAAGCTCTGAACAAGGAAAGATGGTAAATCTAAACTTGATCTTGAAAAATCAGATTTATGACTATTCCACGCTAACCTTTAGCCAGAATCAAATTTATCACACGTGCATGTAATAAACATGATAAATATAGTGTTTGCCAAGCGTGTATATGCCCAAAAACCTGCTCTGATAATCCAAAAGTTCTGTTAAATCCAGACAGATACGTGACAGAACCAAAGCAAAGTGATTTTTTGAACAACTACTAAATTATCTGGTGCAGATGCAATGAACAACCTATCTCGTGTGTTTATGAGCCCTGGAAACGAACGCTTCAGGGAGTTCAGATGAGTGTTGCTTTATTATTTAATATTTATTTTATTCTATGGAAGAGCTCGGGGCCAGCTAGAGGCTCTTCCAACAGATGCAGCTTGTAGAAAGTAACGTATCTTATCAAAATTAAGAAGGCCTCTCCCGTGCACTAATGAGCTTTTGATAAAGCTCATCATTGATGGGGAGTGTTCAAAAGCAACCTCTCCAAATCCTCAGCTGAAAGCTCAGATAACGCTGCTTGTTGTGGTTAAAAGAATAAACGATTCTAAGCTCAGTAAATTATTATTGAAAACTTAACGGGTGTTTTAAAAACCATTTGAGAAGGAGCCCCACGTATCAGTTTTGTTCAAGGAAAACAAGGAATTGGCGCCGAGACCGAGATCTGGGTGAGAACAGCCGGTAGTTTTGAAACAGCTGGAAATGTTATCCTTAATTTGGAGAGAGAACAAGGAGGAAATGCAGGAACCTCCCTGGTGAGGAGCTGGACTGTGAGACACAAGCACGTCACGCAGGTGCCACAACTCCTGCTGTGCTGCTGCTTCTGCAAAAGCCAGGACCCCTCCCCGGTGGGAGAATGTCACCTCCCCACAGCGAGGTGTCCCAAGGGACGGCGGAGCAGGAGGACACCGTGCTGGGACACCACAGCTCTTACCCAGGTTTAAACTGGAAGATGATCCGTGTGAAGACAAGGAGGGCGGTGGAGTCTGGGAGTGGCCGGGTCCTTGGCTGGGCAGAGGCATCCCCACGGGGCCGGGAGAGGAGGAGAAGCCCAGGCCGTTATAAAAACTGTGTCCTATCGGCGTCAAACTGCTGGACGTCCTCTTGTAGAGGTCACTGCTCCCCGTGAGGGAGTCTCGGCGCGAGCCGCTGCCCGTGTTGGAGTTGGCAACTGGAAGGAGGAAGAGAGGAAAAGCCCGTCAGGTCAATGAGCTGCTGGGGGAAGTGGCCAAAGGGGCAGGATGTGGGCACCTGGGGACAGCTCGTGGCACCAGCTCCTGCTGTCCTGAGGGTGCTCAGTGAAACACATTCATTAAAAACTAAGCACAGATTCTAACACAGAATCACAGAATGATACAGGGTTGGAAGGGACCTCTGGAGATCATCTCCTCCAACCCCCTGCCAGAGCAGGGCCACCCAGAGCAGGTCCCACAGGAACGTGTCCAGGTGGGTTTGAATGTCTCCAGAGAAGGAGGCTCCACCACCTCCCTGGGCAGCCTCTGCCAGGGCTCTGCCACCCTCACAGCAAAGAAGTTCCTCCTCATGTTTAGATGGAACCTCCTATATTCAAGTTTGTGCCCATTTCCTCTTGTCCTGTCCCTGGGCACCACTGAAAAAAGCCTGGCCCCATCCTCCTGACACCCACCCTTGAAGTATTTATAGGCGTTGATCAGATCCCCCCTCAGTCTTCTCTTCTCCAGATTAAAAAGACCCAAGTCCCTCAGCCTTTTCTCATAAAAGAGATGCTCCAGGCCCCTCATCATCTTTGTAGCCTCTGCTGTCCCCTCTCCAGCAGTTCCCTGTCCTGGAACTGGGGAGCCCAGAACTGGACCCAGAGCTCCAGATGAAGCCTCCCCAGTGCAGAGCAGAGGGGCAGGATGACCTCCCTCCACCTGATGGTCACACTCTTCTTGATGCCCCCTTCTTGGCCACAAGGGCCCATTGCTGGCTCATGGGCACCCTGTTGTCCACCAGGACTCCCAGGTCTTCCTCCTCAGAGCTGCTCTCCAGCAAGTCAGCCCCAACCTGTCCTGGTGCAGGGGGTTATTCCTCATCATCTTTGTAGCCCTAATCCTCAATTTAAAAAACTACCTTGAATCCTGTCTTTGCATTGGTAGTTTTGTAGCATCTATACCAACAGAACACACCAAGAAAAATGCTCCAAAACTCCATGAGCAGAAAAATCGAGAAGAAAAGAATCCACCTGAAGGAAGCAGCAGAAGGAAACGACGGCGAGTGTTGGCTTTTGGGGTACAAACACTTAACACTTTGCTTGTGAACCCTCAGAAGAAGGTCTGTGTACTTCAAAGCTCTTTCTCCCTCAACACATGACTTAGTTTAACAGAAGGTATTAGCTGGCCCTACAAGCAATGCCTATTTATTCTGCTGCCATTAGGGCTAAAACAAATCCAACACGAGATTTGATCTATTCGTGTTGACTCAAGAGCACGAACGGCTTCGCGTCCATTTACTCGAAAGCCTTGTGCTCACCTTTCATTATATTGGAAAACAGCTTCTGTTTGCACCAAGCTTTATTGAGGTGGAAATCAGAATTCAATTTAACACGTAAACCCAACACTGTTTTGAAGAGCTGTCTCGACAGTCGAATACAAACTCTTTAAATGCACTGTCAACTTGAGGAGAAAAAAAAAATCAATTTTGCATTAAAATCTTGTTTAATAAATAGTGAAAATGTTCATTGTAATGAACTAATCATTTTTCATGCCTGCGCACAAGTTCTATTCAAAAATGCCTCACATTTTTATTCATTGATTGAGGGAAAACAAGTTTATGCATCTTGGCATCGAGCAAACTAGTAATTCAATGGAATGAGTTAAACAAACCGAAGAGAAAGAAGTGAATGTTGTGTTTACCTGAATCCAAGAGGGTTCAAATTCTCAGGCTGGGTTTAAGAAAAATATTTAGGATAATTTTTATTTAAAGCTGTGATTTGAAGCAGTGGCAGTACGTCCCTCTGTGTTTTCTGATGGAGCACGTTCAAGGGACACGTTTAAACTTGCCCTTCGCGCTGACGAAAACGAGGAAGTTCAGGACTTAATTACTACCTCGGAGACTAAGCAGTAATTAAAAAAGTTGTTCTACTTCAAAAAAAACAAACCTAAGAAAAAACAAAAAAAACAAGCCAACCCACAGATATCGTTCTGGTTTGGTTTTATTCTGAAAAAAATATCTTTGTCTCCAACTGCCTAAAAACCAAATCAATCCAAACCATGTACGTAGCATTTCTTGCCGCCGCAATAAGTGACTTTTTTGGGTGTATGACAGGAACAATTCCCAGAATAAAGCATGGAAACCACCTCACATCAGTTTGTTGGGGTTTCTTTTGGTTTTTTTGTTGTTTTTGTTTTGTTTTTTTTAAATCACAAAGAGTTACTTAACCATTATTCTGTGGTTAAGAGTTAGCACCAAGATGGGTACCACCGTGGGGCCAATTCCTGTCAGTCCGGTGTCTCCACCAAGCACGTGAAAGAAAAGGCAGGGAAATTCAAAGCTGTTTAAAAACTTAATCTGTAGCAGTGAGGGAATAACTGACAGAGTGGAGAGCACCACGAATTCATTACTTTGCTACTTCCAATACATCATCTGAGAAGTTTCACCAGAAAGTGCTGCAGGGTTTGAAAGCCAAAGCAGTCCTTAAGGAAAACTTCAGCACCAGCTCCAGCTCCAGCAAGGAGCCAACTGGTCCCAGAGCAAGGTCCTGCACCTGGGACAATCCCCAACACAAATCCAGGCCCAGGGGGGGGAATGGCGGGAGAGCAGCCCTGAGGAGAAGGCCTTGGGGGTGTTGGGGGGTGAGAAGCTCCACACGCCCCTCAACGTGCGCTGGAGCCCAGAAACCCCCCCCACCCCGGGCTGCATCCCCAGCCCCGTGGGCAGCAGGGCCAGGGGGGGATTCTGCCCCTCTGCCCCGCTCTGGGGAGACACCCCCAGTGCTGCCTCCAGCTCTGGGGCCACCACCAGCAGAAGGACATGGAGCTGGTGGAGCGGGGCCAGAGGAGGCCCCGGAGATGCTGGGAGGGCTGGAGCCCCTCTGCTGGGACAGAGCAGGAGGAGGAAGGGTTTGACACTGCAAGAGGGGAGACTGAGGTGAGATCTGGGGAAGAAATTCTTTGTTGGTGAGAGCCTGGCCCAGGTTGCCTAGAGAAGCTGTGGTTGCCCCATCCCTGGAGGGGTTCAAGGCCAGGTTGGAGGGGGCTTGGACCAACCTGGTGTGGTGGGAGGTGTCCCTGCCCAGGGCAGGGGGTG
>NW_015090941.1:1361080-1400683 GCF_001431845.1 Calidris pugnax
ACGTCCCTCTGTGTTTTCTGATGGAGCAGCTTCAAGGGACACGTTTAAACTTGCCCTTCGTGCTGACGAAAACGGGGAAGTTCAGGACTTAATTACTACCTCGGAGACTAAGCAGTAATTAAAAAAGTTGTTCTACTTCAAAAAAAACAAACCTAAGAAAAAAAACCAAAACAAGCCAACCCACAGATATCGTTCTGGTTTGGTTTTATTCTGAAAAAAATATCTTTGTCTCCAACTGCCTAAAAACCAAATCAATCCAAACCATGTACGTAGCATTTCTTGCCGCCGCAATAAGTGACTTTTTTGGGTGTATGACAGGAACAATTCCCAGAATAAAGCATGGAAACCACCTCACATCAGTTTGTTGGGGTTTCTTTTGGTTTTTTTGTTGTTTTTGTTTTGTTTTTTTTAAATCACAAAGAGTTACTTAACCATTATTCTGTGGTTAAGAGTTAGCACCAAGATGGGTACCACCGTGGGGCCAATTCCTGTCAGTCCGGTGTCTCCACCAAGCACGTGAAAGAAAAGGCAGGGAAATTCAAAGCTGTTTAAAAACTTAATCTGTAGCAGTGAGGGAACAACTGACAGAGTGGAGAGCACCACGAATTCATTACTTTGCTACTTCCAATACATCATCTGAGAAGTTTCACCAGAAAGTGCTGCAGGGTTTGAAAGCCAAAGCAGTCCTTAAGGAAAACTTCAGCACCAGCTCCAGCTCCAGCAAGGAGCCAGTTGGTCCCAGAGCAAGGTCCTGCACCTGGGACAATCCCCAACACAAATCCAGGCCCAGGGGGGGGAATGGCGGGAGAGCAGCCCTGAGGAGAAGGCCTTGGGGGGGTTGGGGGGTGAGAAGCTCCACACGCCCCTCAACGTGCGCTGGAGCCCAGAACCCCCCCCACCCCGGGCTGCATCCCCAGCCCCGTGGGCAGCAGGGCCAGGGGGGGATTCTGCCCCTCTGCCCCGCTCTGGGGAGACACCCCCAGTGCTGCCTCCAGCTCTGGGGCCACCACCAGCAGAAGGACATGGAGCTGGTGGAGCGGGGCCAGAGGAGGCCCCGGAGATGCTGGGGGGGCTGGAGCCCCTCTGCTGGGAGGGGGGGCTGAGAGAGTTGGGGGGGTTCAGCCTGGAGAAGAAAAGGCTCCGGGGAGACCTTGGAGCCCCTTCCAGTCCCTCCAGGGGCTCCAGGAGAGATGGGGAGGGACTCTGGATCAGGGAGGGGAGCCACAGGACAAGGGGGAAGGGTTTGACCCTGAAAGAGGGGAGATGGAACTGAGATGTGGGGAAGAACTTGTTTGGTGTGAGGGTGGTGAGAGCCTGGCCCAGGTTGCCCCGAGAAGCTGTGGCTGCCCCATCCCTGGAGGGGTTCAAGGGCAGGTTGGAGGGGGCTTGGAGCAACCTGGTGTGGTGGGAGGTGTCCCTGCCCAGGGCAGGGGGCTGGAATGAGATGACCTTTAAGGTCCTTTCCAACCCAAACCATTCCATGATTTTCCCCGTGGAGAAGCTGCTGCTCTTACCTGCTGTCCCAAACCCCCCCAGCGCAGAGCCCAGCGTGGCACCCAGGGAGCTGCTGCTCCCGAAGCCCAGGGAAGTGTTGGCCGGTTGGGCAGAGCCCTGGGAGAAGAGGGAGCTGCTCTGGGAATTGCTGCTGAGAGAGTTGTTGCCGTAGAAGGAGCTGGAGGCCAGGTTGTTGGTGGGCTGCTGCTGGGGCTGGGGCTGGGGCTGCTGAGTTCCTAAAGGGCGGAATGGTCCGTTCGTCGTTCCTGCCAGCCCGCCCGCCGCGCCGTTGGCCGAAGCTGCAGCCGCTGCAACCGCTGGGGAGAAAATAATTGGGAGGACAGACTGAAAAAAAATCCATTTTCATTAAAGTTTTGGAAAGTTACTTTTATCTACTCCACCTTTTTTTCCTCACTTCACTAGAAAAATCTCCCTTTCCTATCAAACTTTATACCTGAGCTCCTCAGGTCTTGCCCGGCGGCACGGAGCAGTGACACTGCCCTGTTGTTATCACTGCTGCTGTTATTAGAGCCACACAGATCAAACAGACAGAAATGGTTCCCCGAAGATCCAACCCCCCAGTCCGTGCAGCCACACACTCAGCCCCATCCAATTAAGAACCACAAGTTTTGAAATAAGCAAAATCGTCCTTTAGCGCACGAGCCACCATCCTGTGGCACTGCCAACATCAAACCCCAGCGCTTTTGTTTTCCAATCAGTTCCAAAGTAAAAGCCAAATACCCAAGAACTACAAGGAAACAATTAAAAGGCCTATTTCATAATCTGTTCCTAACGCTGGCAAGGACTGCTTACACGCACAGATTCTGGCTGAAAAAATCCTTTTCAAGCTTTGGACTCCCAAAGAACCCTAATAAAACCCACAATCACTCCTGGCAGAGGCCAGGCACGTAACATTTGATGTGAGGTGATCATTTGGGAGTCCTACACAGGCTAAAGCCTTTTATTATGTGGGAAACTAGATGTCAGCAGCCACATTTAAATAACTGTCATGAAATTCTGCAAAGTATTTAAGAGTTTGGTGACTTTACATCTCTGGGATTGCTCTGGAGGCTCAGTCCACGATGCGCACAGAGGATGCTCTCCACAACGACCCCCGCGAGGGATCTCAGTGAGGGCAAGAGTGTCCTCATCGCCAGCCCAGGGCACCCCAGGTCCCCCCCCCAAATCTTTGCTGGGGGGACAGAGCAGGTTTGTCACCTGAGGGGACTGGGACTCACCTGCCTGTGCCGCGGAGGAGCTGATGATGACGGGAGCGGGGGCGACCAGGCGCACGGGGGCCCCCAGGCCGTTCCTGGCCCCCGCGTTCACCACCAGAGCACCGGTTTGGTCGTAGTAAGCAGCAGGAGCCAGCACTGGGTACCCTGGAGAGGCAGGTTACAGGGGCAGGGGTAAGGGAAGGACCCTCAGAGGAGCAGTAACATTCTTAAAGGAAAATTTGAATAGAAAAAGAAACGCGCCAGCAGCTCTGCTGCTCTCGAAGCAAAAAAAAAAACATAATTAAAATATCGATATTAATAGTCTACAGCTTGATACTGGTAAGACCTTGAGGTAGAGAAGACCTTTTTTCCCCCCCAAACCTATTCTACCAGCACTGCCCTCTGTGTAAATTCACTTATACAGCTGAAAAGTCTACTTCTATGTCTATAAAGGTCTATTTCTTTACCTACAAAGTTCTGTTTTCTGTATCTAAAAAGGCCTAAAAGCACTCTTTCTTTTCCATCTTAAGCAGAACGTGTGCTGGGACTTTTCATGTCTGACAACAGCCTGCACTTCCAGCGCTGCCACCGCACGCTGGGGTGTTCAGTGGGGACACACAGGCAAACAACACATGGAGCTAAAAGTTAGGTATTTGTGAAGGAATGTATTTTAAAGTATTCTTTAAGATATATAAATAAAAACTCTTAAATCAAATATGCTGGTGACACACAAAGCACCAGGTTTTCGGTAGTTTCTCTTTTCTGAGGAGTTTCTCAAGTTTCCTCTTTAGGTTCCTCACTATGGAATTCTACAGTTACATCACATTTTCAGGAAGAAGGTGATTCTCCCTGGTGGGGTCACAAAGAGAATGTTCTCCGTGAATATTTGCTTTGCAAATATAACCCCCAAACCCCCAATAATGGGGACTTCAGGAAATCTGCAGGTCACTTGGAAACACGCATGTTACAGTTCACTTTGTAACTTAATGCAGCAACGTTCTTCTTAAACCATAAAAAAAACCCTGTAACAACCAGGTGACATTTCCAGCCAGGAGACCTGAAGCTGAAATAATCCTGTTCTCTCCCATTTGACCAGCGGGATGGACTTGCACATTATTCAAAGAAATGCTTAGTTTGCCATTTGCCCTTTGCCATCACAGTAATATTCTGTATAACTGAATGTCAGAAGCACTTGTACCACCCAGCCCCACGCACCAGAGCTACGAGTCACACAGTAGCAGAATTCTCTCTCTTGCAGAATTATCAATTACAACAAAAACCTGTTTCCTTCTCTCTGCTGCCTTTTCTTTGTTTTTAAGCCACTAGGATTTGCCTGCAGGAAATTATGAAGGGGAAGCCCTTCTCCTGTTGAAGTCGAACACCTGGCAGGGATGGAGAGACACGGGTAATGGAGGGGACTAAGGGGTCTCTGAGGTTTCAAAGCACAGACAACATAAGCCCGTGTGATCCACAGGAAAATCTGAAAGCAACTTCCAGCAGGAGCCATCTATTCTTTGGAGTACGCCAGTAATTAAGCACCCCGTGCAGTGACACAGTTGATAACATTTGTTTTCATCTGTGACACGGGGATCTAAACTCTAATTTGGCTTAAACGCCGCCCAGGTGGTGGGGTTCACACCTAACAGCCTCTCCCAAATACCCCCGGATTAAAATCTAAAAACTATAAAGCCCAAATCCTGCTGAAGGCCAGGCAGATGGGACAGCAGGCAGAGAAAGGAGATGTCATTCCCTTCGTTGTCCCCACAAGTCCTACCTGGCATCCCCGCTGCCAGCCCCTGCCCGAAGGCCAGGGCTGAGTTGACGGCGGCGGCGGCCACCAGTGGGTCCGTCTGCTGGCCCTGCTGGTTCTGGTTGGGGGTCAGAGGACGCTGGCTGGCTCCTCCACGCAGCACCTGCAGGAGACACAGGAACATCCATCTGTTTATTTTGGGACCCAGGAGCACGGTGCAACCAGCAGACACCTGCAGGAGCATCACGGGCACTCCTGGAGCTCTTGCACAACTAGTGTGTGACAACCCTCCCCCTCACTGGGACAGAGCTGCCACGGCCACCACGAGCCTTCACACCACGGTACGTGCAGGAGACCCAATTCCAGTCAGACCCAATTTAAATACTAAATCCCCTCCCAGGCTGACTGAGCACGATCTGGAAGCACTTCATCATCTGACCTCTTTCATTTCTTGATCTCCCTTCAACCCTCACCCTCCGTTAGAAGCCTTTGCCCACCTGCCCCGTCCCAGACAACGTTTGGTCTCTGCCACAGACCCACTGCTGAAAGCCCACTCACCCCAGCAGAAACCTTTAAAAGCCTGACTTTGGAGCTGGGGGGCGATGACACGAGGTGACAGGGGGTTTTCCAAATTTCCAGCCTCCGTAGAGAACAGTGACCCAGTGACAGGACACTTACTCATTGGAAATAATGACCAAAAATCCCTCATCGTCATTTGCAGGCAGCTCTTGTGGCTGAAGCACACGTTGTAAATCCCTCATCCTCTTTTACAGGCAGCTCTTGTGGCTGAAGCACACGTTGCTCTCCAAGGGGAAGATGGCAAAGTGACCTTTCCTGTAATTACCCGTCACAGACTTTGTTTGCAAAAGCCTTTTTTTACTCCAAGTGGTGATGCAAGAGCCTGCACCCACCAGCAGGGTCAGCTTATTAAAAAAAAAAAGTCATCCTTTGGTACCCAGCGTGGCTTCTTGCAAAAATAACAGCCTCTGTGTCACCCCATACAGTTATTAAAAGGAAAAAATGACTTTGCACACAGAGAGACTGGGAGTGGATACTGGAGTTAACGGAAGGAAAGCTGGGGAGGGACTCTGGATCAGGGAGGGGAGCCCTAGGAGGAGGGGGAAGGGTTTGACCCTGAAAGAGGGGAGATGGAGCTGAGCTGTGGGGAAGAACTTGTTTGGTGTGAGGGTGGTGAGAGCCTGGCCCAGGTTGGCCAGAGAAGCTGTGGCTGCCCCATCCCTGGAGGGGTTCAAGGGCAGGTTGGAGGGGGCTTGGAGCAACCTGGGCTGGTGGGAGGTGTCCCTGCCCAGGGCAGGGGGGTGGAATGGGATGACCTTTAAGGTCCCTTCCAGCCCAAACCAGTCTGTGATTCTGTGCAATCCCAGTTTGCCATCACTGTCAGAGCCTGAACGTGAACTCTTTGGGGGGGGTGACACTCTGCAGGTGTGGGGGGAGCACGGGCACCGCTGGGGGCTCACGCGATGGATGGACGGACGGCTGCGGGGAGCGAAATGTTGGCATTTTTCATAAATACACTATTAAGATGTCTTCAGCCTCACAAATCAACCGCCCGTAATCATCGCTCCAGGTTTGCAAAACATTTGCCTCAGCACTTCTTAGAAAAATTTCATGCAGAAAATATACCCTGTATCCTCTCACAGAGGGAGGGATTGCACCGAAACAATCCCCGCGATCCCCACTCCACGGCTATAAACGTCATGAGGAACATTATAGAGGCCAGAGATGATTGATAAGTTGTATTTTAATAGCCTGAGCCTCTGCAGAAGCTCTTTTAGCACACATCTTCCCTTCAGGGAAGGGCTCTGGCTCTGAATGCCGAAGGAGAAATGGCTTTAGCACACTCTGAATGCCATTTTACCTGTGGGGGGTACAGGGGGGGGCTCTGCTCTGCACCCTCCTGCCCAGGATCAGCTGGGGGTTTGATCATGAACCTCCTCTGGAGCAAAGTGCTCTCCTCCTCATCACAGGATCAGTGGTGTGAAAATTCACCCCTTTTATCATCTCAAAAGGCTTTATAATATTACCAAACATTGGTTTTTGCTTTAGTTCTGCTTTCTCAAAGCAGAAACTAGTAAATTCAGCTGCCAATCACTGTCTTCTCAAACAGGCAAGGACCAGAAGGAAGGGTCTGTGTTCCTGCAGGAAAGAAGCCGCCTCGCTGTCGGGCAGGATCATACCCCGTTGTGTTTCCAAGCAGGAAGCCACGGGACAGAGGCCCATGAAACCATATAAAGCCAAGGCCAGGAGAGGACCCAGCACCAGTCCCACCAGTCCCACCAGGGCAGGTACCAGGTGCTCCAGTCGCTTCCCGACACACATCCTGTGGGCCGTGCCCAGGTGGGGAAGGAGGAAAGGGGGCTGTGTCCATGGGGAAGCAGAGCCAAAACAAGGATGGGGGGGACACCTCTCCTCCTCCTAGCACTTCCCTCCATCACACAGGTTCAGCAGACATACATTTAGTCTGGAAGTTTGGATTATTTTTCTGTTAAATGCTGATTTAAGTAGCAAGCCAACAATCTGTGCTCCCATACAACTTCGTAAAACGTTTAAGATGGCTCTTTCTTTTAGTAAAGGAAGAAAATCATTGTTCCCTATTAACTTCCCTACTAGTCTCTCAATTTCCACCTTCTGCTGGATTCACATTTCTGTCATCTGCATCAGAGGTATGACTATGATTAAATACCAACCTTTAATATGCTTACTTTACCTAACTGAAGTTAAGAAAATTAACCTAGTTAAATTCCAAGTATAGGAGAAAAAAACCCAAACCAAAACCCAAGTCCAGAGCAAGGAATTACAGTGATTCATCTCTGCCAAGGGATTCAGAGAGGAGGTGGACGGTACAAACCTGTCAAGCACCCATCACTGACAAAATATGTAAGGAAAGAGTTCCCCTTAGCAGTTCCCAGGGTGAACTCTTGGCTTTTTAAGAACCAAACATTTAAACAGCAGATACCTGTCTCAATATTCATCTTTAACACACTTAAAAGGGTAGCAGCAGATCATATGAAAAACCTTCACTAACTTCATTAGTTTTGTCCTTTTAGATGCCAAATTCTCCAACCTTTTGAGCAGACTAAAGCAAAACAGTTCACCTTATAAAAAACAGCAAATTCAGTTTTTCTTTTTGCACTCATCCTTTGTTTTCAAGTCCCCACATGGACATCAAACCGATTCTTTCTGCTGGTACTTTGGCCCTTTTAAAGCTAATCTTCATTAAAAAAAAAACAGCCTATACAGGAGAGCACCCTGAAGATAAGAACACACTTATTGACATTTCAATAAGGCCAAGTGTCAGGTCCTGCCCTTGGGTCCCACCACCCCCTGCAGCTCCAGGCTGGGGGCAGAGTGGCTGGAGCTGCCCCATGGAAAAGGACCTGGGGGTGTTGGTGGCCTGTGGGCTGAACAGGAGCCAGCAGTGTGCCCAGGTGGCCAAGGAGGCCACCAGACCACAAAAAAGACCTTGAGGGGCTGGAGTGGGTCCAGAGAAGGGCAATGGAGCTGGTGAGGGGTCTGGAGCACAAGTCTTGTGAGGAGAGGCTGAGGGAGCTGGGGGTGTTCAGCCTGGAGACAAGGAGGCTGAGGGGAGACCTTCTGGCTCTCTCCAACTCCCTGAAAGGAGGGTGTAGCCAGGGGGGGTCGGTCTCTGCTCCCAAGGAACAGGCCATGGGACAAGAGGAAATGGCCTCAGGTTGCACCAGGGGAGGTTCAGGTTGGAGATTGGGAACAATTTTGACACTGAAAGGGTTCTGAAGCCTTGGAATGGGCTGCCCAGGGCAGGGGTTGAGGCACCATCCCTGGAGGTATTCAAAAGCTGGTTGACATAGTGCTTGGTGACATGGTTTAGTGATGGTTTTTATCAGAGTGAGGCTGATAGTTGGACTAGACGATCTTAAAGGTCCCTTCCAACCCAGACAGTGCTATGACTGTATTTGACACAGGTTTTCACTGTTTCCACAGCCATCGAGCTGCAGGGACAGGCAGGAGAACAGGATGCAGGACGATGATTTCCACTCCCACACCAAGGGCATGGGTTTGCTATGGCAGCGCTCAGCGGTGTCCACAAACTCAGGAGATTATTTCTTTAATTGTATTTGACACAGGTCTTCGTTGTTTCCACACCCATCGAGCTGCAGTGACAAGCACCAGAACAGGATGCAGGACAATGATTTCCACTCCCACACCAAGGCATGGGTTTGCTCAGGGTGTCCACAAACTCAGGAGATTATTTCTTTGCCAAATCACTAACACCCAATAATTCACCACCACAAAGGTACGTGCATTATCCTCCATGTGGGTGATGCTTAAATGACACCACTGGATGTACAGATGTTTTTTCTCCTATTTTTAAGGGAGATTAATGGCTCTTTTCCACAATTACAACTGAGCGTCGGGAGCAGTCATTGGAAAAAAAAATTAAAATCAGGATTTTCTCAAAGTTGCTGTGTTTCCTGTAAAGGACAGCCTTACCTGCTGCTGGCCCTGCTGGGTTTGCTGGGTGGTCTGCTGGTTGGCAGAGTTGGTGGCGGCGGCGGCGGCGGCCGCTTGCTGCTGGAAGAGGCTGGCGGGGTACACTCCCCAGGGCGTGACGCCGTAGTACTGGTGAGGGACCACGGCAGGACCTGCAGGGACAAGGCAACCCGTGAGCTTCAGGAGCCACCCAAACCACCCGCTCAGCACTTCGGGTTTCACCAACCCTACAGCCAGGTGATCTGCTTTAAATCCTGGGCAAATACAGAGGGATTCTGGCATTTGTGTTATTCGTTTTTAAAAATTTCATCTTTACTTGCTTTTACTGTATCAGATGAGGTCAAGTTCTGCTAGCAGTGATCCTGTTGAAATTCTACATTTTTATTGTTGTGCCCTAATTTTACAGTGAAGAACCAAAACTTTATCTCTAACCAAAAGAGAGGGAAACTTGTTTAAGCACAGATGGACAAGTCTCTTCTAATCTCAGCTGACATCCACAGCTCAATAACATCTATCATTTAGCTCTCAAATAAAGTTTAAAAGCCTCTTTGCATCTGATAGCATCAGTTCTCGAGTATTTAAAACGTTATTTTTCCAGCCACTCAGTCCTATTTTGCATTTGCAAAGCACCATGAAAGAGGCTGTACGATCCTGTGGCTTTTCACATTCCCCCTCCTCCAGCTGAAGAGGCTTAAAAAAAAAGCACCAGAAAAAGCGTAAGTTTTCAAGTTTCATTGTGTTTTATCAAGTCTCAGGGCACCGCACACTTAATTTGGTGACGGAAAAGATATCCTTAAATCATTCCAGCTGGTGGAATTCTGAGGAAGCAGTGAGTGCTCTGTGCTGAACAGCGGAGTCCCTCCCACCACGTCACACGGGTGGGAGTTCAATAACATTTTTTAATATGCTGTGTACACCTCTTGGAAAGGTCAGCAGAGAAGCAGGAGCATTTCCTTTGCTTTTCAAACACCTCACCTGTCCCAGGGGTTCCCTCCCCACAGCAGGAATAACTCAGGGCACACCAGCCTCCCTAAGGCAGGGTGCCACGGGTGGGTCTGACACCGCAGAGTAAATGAGTCTGTAGTGAATCTGAACCACACTCTTAATTCTTATATGGAGTAAAATTAGCTCCTATTTTAAGAGAGAGGGTTAGAATTGAGTTCTAAACAAGGGGTTTCAGTACTGCTGTTAGTTATGGCTCACAGTGAGACCCCACAGGGACAACAGTGTAATGCACATAAAGACTCTAAGCGTTTGCCCCCAGAGACTGAAAAATCATTTCCCAAAAATAAGGGATGACAATAAGAAGGGAGATGCACAAAGACACTGCTGAGTGGAAGTTGGGGTATGACAGAGGGAAAAACCCAGGAAGCACTTTTTTCTTTTGGTTTTGTGTTGGTTTTGTTGGTTTTTTTGTGCACAGTAAGGTGTGTGTGTCTCACACGACCTGCTCCATCGCGCAGAAGCTGACCCACAGGCTGCATCTCAGCCCCTGCTCCTGCAATCACTGCTGCCCACTGCCAGGATGCAGTAATGCTTCAAATACTCATATATTTAATCTTCAAATAGTAAATTCATATTTCAGAAGTGTCACAGCTACTCTCCTTTGTTATGTGCTTTCACCCACTGTACTTTCCCCACATTTCGGGCTCTGCAGCGTCACCAAGGCCCAGGCCCAGCTCCACGTGTGCAGGGAGGTGCCAGGAGCAGGTTGATGTCTCACGGGAGGCACTCCAGCAGTTCATCCCAACCCTCGGTGTGTGCCTCTCCCTAAAGCTCTGCCACCAAAGCCACCTTCACTAGATCTCCTGTGCACCGCCAGCCCCAGGAGGTGACCTGTCTGCCTTACTCTGATTTGTCCTGCAGCAGCAACCACTTTCTTTCACAGAATCACAGAATCTTCATGGTTGGAAGTGACCTTTGAGATCATCAAGTCCAACCACACACACACACAGAAGACCCCCACAATCTCAGGCACTAGAGCACGCCCTGAAGTGCCACGTCTACACATTTTTTCAACACCTCCAGGGATGGTGACTCCACCACCTCCCTGGGCAGGCTGTTCCAGGGCCTGACCACCCTCTCAGCAAAGTCATTCTTCCCAACATCTCATCTAAACCTCCCCTGCCCCAACTTCAGACCATTCCCTCTGCTCCTGGCATTATTCCCTTGGGAGAAGAGGCCAACCCCCACCTCTCTGCACCCTCCTTTCAGGGAGCTGTAGAGGGCAATGAGGTCTCCCCTCAGCATCCTCTTCTCCAAACTCAACATGCCCAGTTCCCTCAGCCTCTCCTCGTGTGACTTGTTCTCCAGACCCCTCCCCAGCTTGGTGCCTCTCCTCTGGACACGCTCCAGCCCCTCAATGTCCTTCTTGTGGTGAAGGGCCCAGAACTGAACCCAGCCCTCAAGGTGAGGCCTCACCAGCGCCGAGGACAGAGGCACCATCCCTGCCCTGCTCCTGCTGGCCACGCTGCTCCCGATACAAGCAGGTTTCTTCCCTTCCAACCTGGGAATTCACAAGCAGTGGCTGCTAAAATTAAAAGTCCTCAATCCCACAACGGTACTGCCTCCCTTGAGCAGAGCAGTTACAGACACAGAGCTGGTAAGTGGATTACACCTTACTCTGTGCTGGTGAGACCCCACCTGGAGCTCTGTGTCCAGCTCTGGAGTCCTCAGCACAGGAAGGACATGGACCTGTTGGAGCGGGGCCAGCAGAGGGCCACAAAGATGATCAGAGGGATGGGGCACCTCTGCTGTGAGGACAGGGTGAGAGAGCTGGGGGTGTTCAGCCTGGAGAAGAGAAGGCTCCGGGGAGACCTTAGAGCAGCCTCCCAATATCTGAAGGGAGCTCCAGGAGAGCTGGGGAGGGACTCTTTGTCAAGGAGTGCAGGGACAGGACAAGGGGGAACAGTTTTAAATTGGAAGAGGGAGATTTAGATTAGATACCAGAAATAACTTCTTTGCTGTGAGGGTGGTGAGGTTGCCCAGAGAAGGTGGTGAGGCTGGAACAGGTTGCCCAGAGAAGCTGTGGCTGCCCCATCCCTGGAGGGGTCCAAGGCCAGGCTGGATGGGGCTTGGAGCAACCTGGGCTGGTGGGAGGTGTCCCTGCCCAGGGCAGGGGGTGGCACTGGGTGGTCTTTAAGGTCCCTTCCAACTCTGACCATTCTATGATTCTATGATTATATCCTGTTTATATTCAGACAGCAACTGCTTGGGTGCTTCTGCACTCGACAGGAAAATAGCTGCAACTGCTCCATTTTATGCCAGTAATTAGTCTGTGTTTGCCCAGAGGCTACTGGGAAGTTGCTGCAATACCCTTTATCTGGGCAAAATGTGGGCATCTCTCTGGGTTATTTTAATCTCAGTTCTAATTATCAAACAAGCACAATCTAGATGGAGATTTTTATTTTTTTTTTTTACCAAGTTAGAGGTTCCTCATCAGATCTGCAAAAGCCTTAGGTGTTTAAAAGAAGAAGAGGCACAAAGTCTTTGAAGTTTGCAGGCAGCTGGGCTTAAAAGAGCTGCGAGTCTGGCTCAGCTCATTTGAGCGCTTGGTCGAGGCTCATTATGGAACAGTGTTCTCAGTGAGGGCAAGTGTGTCATCATCGCCAGACGCACAGCCCCGCGCCGGCTGCTGCCCTGCTTCAGGAGGTATCTGCACCTGCTTTTACACTTTATTAAAGATACACAAACGTGAGAAAATAAAAGCCATTCTAGTGCCTTTGAAATCAAATATTCCCACTGCTACGTCTCTCACGTTGGCCACAGACACCCATAAATATTCTTTTCAAGAAACATTAGCAAAACCATCGGTAAGTGTGTTCATCGCAACGTTTTTGCTTTTCATCTCAGCCTCACGCTCCCAGCTCTGTGTGGAAGCCCTGCCTGCTCTCTGCCAAGGACAAAGACTTGGTGTCCACCAGGTCAAACAGCCTCCAGAACCTCACGTCGGAAAATGCAAGGCTGCAAGTAGCAAATTTACCAATTCCTAGTGATTTGTGAGCTGTGAAGTGGAAGGGCTTTGGAGCAGCCCCTGCCAGGCACTGCCGGGGCTAGCACAGACCCAGGGAGGAGATGGCACCGTGCAGGACAAGGTGCTCCCCAAACCCTGGCCCTGGGTGGCACGTGAGGCACCTGGGCCTGACCCCAGCTTGGAGCTGGCTCTGATGGGACACAGCTCTGCACCAAGTGACTGCGGGTCCTCAGCCAGCCACGCTGGAGCAGCCCAGAGCAGAGACATCCCAGGCTGGAGAAGCCCAGAGCAGACACATCTCAGGCTGGAGAAGCCCAGAGCACACACATCCCAGGCTGGAGCAGCCCAGAGCAGAGACATCCCAGGCTGGAGCAGCCCAGAGCAGACACATCCCAGGCTGGAGCAGCCCAGAGCAGAGACATCCCAGGCTGGAGAAGCCCAGAGCAGAGACATCCCAGGCTGGAGAAGCCCAGAGCAGAGACATCCCAGGCTGGAGAAGCCCAGAGCAGAGACATCCCAGGCTGGAGAAGCCCGAGCAGACACATCCCAGGCTGGAGAAGCCAGAGCTGACACATCCCAGGCTGGAGAAGCCCAGAGCAGAGACATCACAAACCGGCCCCACCTTCGGTCCAGGAGCACTCCTGCTTTTCCTGCACACAGATTATTCCAGCATCCAGCTTCTCTACAAGGAACAGAAACCCTTTTCTACCTGTAACATACCATCTCTGAGGGAATCAACCTTTCCCAGCTTGTCTTACAAAAGGCAAGATTTCTTTTTCTTGAGTGACATCCTTCTCAAATGATAGAAGGCAATTTCACAACACATTTTAAAGACAGCAGTCTTCCCCACAGCTTAAACTCCAAAGTGTTTTTTTCTTGAGTCTAAGAAGCCCTTCCCTCTTCATTCAAATTTGTTCTTTAAAATGCTACTATTGTTGGGAAGAAATGAGTATTATCACAGGGCTGACAGTCATGAAAAACCTGCCATAACAGCAGAATGTTAATTGACAGAATTATCTCCACCATAAAATGTGCAAAAGTTTCCCTTCCACTTTAAGAGTAACTGTGAGCAATAAACTTCCAACAACTCGAAACTCATTTCTTTCATCTCATGAACTCCTCCAAGCCCTCCCAGCTTCACACTCCCACAGGCACCAGGGAGGTCTCCTGACCTTACACTCACTCTGAACATCTCAATGGCCCTGCTCCTTCCGTGCTGCCCTCAGTCACTGCACAGGAAGGGCTTTCCCAGCTGCTCCAGCCCAGACACAGAGATGCTTTTCTTCAAGCAAACACCACTGAGTTTGTTCTATTGCCATTTCTACCTCCTGGGGTCCAGAGCCCCATGAGCCAGGTGAAGAAACTTGTACTTCTCAGTGGTGAAACACTATAGGTACATGGCAGCATGTTACACACTCTTGTTTTGCTTTCAGGAGTCATAAAGTTAAAAAATTATTCAAGCAGAGATCCTGACGCTACGTTTTATGATGCTTTAGGTATCCTGGGGTACAGGATTTCCTAGTTCGAATGTCTAAGGCCCCACTCAGGTATTCAGGCAGCTGCAGCTTCAGTACTGCTGAGAAAAGGGGAAAAAAAAAAAGAGTTGTTGCAAACACTCTTGCTGTTCCCTAGAAATCTGGCAGCAGTTACGTGTGGTCTTTCTATGAAATCAAGAGGCTGCCCTCCTGCTCCACCCAGCTGCAGAGTGTGACAGAAGAACGAGCTTTGGAAGCACTGAGGTGATGCAAAAAGGCCAACCAGAATCCTCTTTCCATGGTAATAGTTTACAAAGCACCTCTTGTGCCTGTAACTGGCATTGCTGGTGTCCCAGCACCTCCTCCCCTCTATCTGCCACCAAGAGTTCAGGTCACTCATTCATCCACACATCCATCAGCAACATGAGAGTTTATCGACCCCTGGAGCAGCAGGAACATCCTTGTACTCTAGCTCTTGGCTTCCTGCCATTTCATCACAGCATTATTTGTTTGCCAACACCACGTTGTTACCTACACTTCATCTCGCGTTGTTATTACACAATCCCCAGACAACAGCCCCAGCAGCCCAGGAGTCCCAAGCCCATCTTCACACTATAATCTCAATTCTTTACATATTTCCATACGGCTACAAACGCCACCCGACCGGGTGACCGTGGCTGAAATCCCATTTCAGAGCTTGACCTGCTACTGCCCTCGCAGCTTAAAAGCTAAGCAGGGGTTACACAAGAGCTGGTAAACCCGCCAAAAAGGCACGTCCCAACCACAGGGCTCTTGGGCAGAGCCAGGAATTCCCCTACAACCAACGTTCCCCGGGTTTTGTTTGGGATGAGCCATCCCACGGGATGTGCTGGGGGAATTTCTAAGTGGAGTGTGGCAACAACGTGCAGGCTCCACTTCAAATCCCCACTCCTCTGATTAAAGCAGTTTTGATTTAAAACGTAGGAGGCTTCCCCTGCCGGTGGCTCAGGGAAAGCAAAGCACGGTTATAAAGATGTTCTTCTGAAAGCACACTCTTCACTTCTCCTCGATGTTTGGGCAAGAACTTTGTGGTGTAGGCAGCAGAAGTTCAACGCACAGTGTGTTCCTCACAGCCCTGATAAGCTGTTTCACCGAGCTGGCGTCCCAAGATACAACAGTTTTGGCTTACGACAGTTGGCGAGGATTTGGAAAGCGATAGCTGAACGTTTGGGAGCAGGAGCTCGCCCAAAGCCAAGAGCCACCATCTTTGGTGGCCATCTGGGAAACGGCGTATTCCCAGCGTAAACCTCCTGGCACATCAGGGATGGTTTTACCCACAGAACCTAAAAAGCATGAATTCTGAACAGAATCAAACAAGAGGGAAAGACGGGGTTTGCAGGATGTGCTACGGGCCATAAAGCTCAACAGCAACGAGACAACGTTCCTGGTAGGCAAACACATCCTCCCTCCTTCCAGCATTTAACAGGTGCATTTTCAAAGGTATCTCTCCCTAATGCTGGTCACCAAAACACTCCAAACACGTAGCAACATTTCTGTCTGCAGGTGTTTCAGTTCAGGTATCCTCTGGTTGTTCATCCCCACCAGAAAGAGAGCCCGGAGCAAGCGTTACACACAAATTACCACATTTAATCTGCAGAAAATAGGTTTTTCCAAGACAAACTCTCTCTCAACTCACCGATGTCCAATTCTCTCTCTGCAGAAATTATAACGTGCTGATATTTAATGTCCACAATGAAGGACTCAAGAGCAGTTTGGGTCAGAAAACGGCCACAAAAGCAGGGAGAAGTGGGAGCATCTCACCTAACGTGGCGGCGGCGGCGAGCCCGGCTGCGTAGGGGTCCGTTCCCGGCGGAGCGGCGCTGATGATGTAGGGGTTGGGGACGAAGGCAGCAGGAGCTAAACCTGCTGAAAACATACCTGTCAGTAAAAACAAACTTAACTAGAACTGAAGCCCTACCAAAATACCTCTGACTAGGCGGCTGGTGAACACAGAAGTCAAGTTTGCTTTAGTAATTCCAAGCTTTTTACAGGGTGGTGTCTGCAGGGAGGGAGTAACCGCGGCATTTCCCAGTCTTCATAGAACAGAGGATTTAATTTACAGAGAAGAAACCCAATTCTAAGGATGCAACGCCCCATAAGGGAAGTTAAAGTGGTAAAACAGTCAATATACAATACCAGTAACTGCTCAAGTATCTCTGCAGCACCTCCTTACTGTAGAGGTGACTGTCAACACCAGCTCAATACTAACATTATCTAATTGCTTGATACTCTTCTCTATTTCTACAGTTAATCAACGCCCAGTGTATGCTACTTTCTGAGCTCCATCCCCACTACACAAGCCCAGGACGTCAATAAACCAGTTTGGAAGGAGCTGAGGAGGGCAGAGGCAGTATCACAGGGCACTGCCACTGCTGGGCAGCATTTCTCCTCCTCTGCAAGGAAAGGGTTTAATCATTAGAGAAATTACCGGGGGCGGGAGGGGGCGTGGAGGGGAGGTGAAGAGGATTAAGGTAAAAAGCCAAATAATTTTAATTTGGGTCTATCACTGAACTCCAGTGAGCACCCAAGGGCACTGCACGGAGCTGGGGGAGTCCCAGCACATGGCACTGGGCTCTTGGGCAGGAAGAGCTGCCACTTAAACGGCTTATTTTGCTAGAAACGTTTAACCCTCAGATGCTGAACTCCCATCACCCACAAGTGGCCCTTCTGCTGTTCTCCTGTTTTTCTACACACAGGATAAAGTGCTTTCCAGCTGAACTCCCATCACCCACGAGTGGCCCTTCTGCTGTTCTCTTGTTTTTCTACACACAGGATAAAGTGCTTTCTTCCCTGTTAATCTCTACTGGTTTAATGATATGAATCATGCATTGGCATAAATTACATCTTACCCTAAAGCCAGACCCCGGGCAGGGGATGCACAGAAGCACACTCAGATATTATGTTGAATTGTGCATTTTTCCCCGACTTCCCTGTGCTCACCCCAACCCATCCCTCGCTCAGAGCAAGTGCTTCAGGACACTCTCCTTATGGGCAGTGCCCTCAGCAAAGGACCAGTGTCCTTCCTGCCACACACCAACACTCCAGAGCTTTCAGTGTGTGCCACAGAGACCTCCCGAATTTTTCAAGCCCATCTTCACCCAACACACATCCGCTCACGTGTCCGTTACCAGGTGGAAAAACAGATTTAGGATTTTCTAAAACCTACCAATCCTTTTCCTCTGCTGTTTTCCTGACGTATTCTGAGGACTACCAGTAACATGTGAGGTATGAAATGCCAGACTTACCTATGTGGGGCTGGTGGGCGGCTGCCAAGGCGTATTGCTGCTGCTGCGCCGCCGTCAGCTGCTGAACAGCCAGGGCATTGGGTCTTTGGAACAGCTGGAGGGGCAAAAAAACACAAACACGGTCCTTTACTCACACACAAAAAGCATTCTCTTACTTCCCTTTAAAGCAATTCCTTCACACTACATTTATTTTTCACAACTACAGACGCTCCTCTTTAAAAGGGAACCGTTTCAAAAGGAATTGGAAGAAAAAGCAAACCCCTTTGAAATCAATTGCCTGTGATAATCCACCTGAAAAAAATAACTGTATTTCTGAAGTACAGCTAAAGCACAGCCAGGGTTTTCTCTGCTGTTCTCTGCACAATGCCTGAAAGCCATGTTTCCTCCTCAAACACACAAGCTCTCACTGGAGCCTGTGGATCACCAGTAGCTGCCACCAGCATCTCCAGATCCTGACCCCACCAAGCCCAGGGAAACCCGTGTGACTCTCCTGGGTGGCCTCAAGGGACACGGGGATGGCAGAGCGGGGGGTAGGAGGGACAATGCCCTTGGGATGGCTTCAGAGCCACCAGAGGGGACACCAGAGGGGACACCTGCCTCAGGAGCTCACAAGGCCCTGGACAACACACTCCCCTTACCTCCAGTCCTCCATCCCCAGCATCTCCTGGGTGTAAATTCTGTGCCCACAGAGAGAAACCAGACCCAGGAACTTCAGGTGACATCTCCCAAAGCACACAGGACCACAGAATGATGAGTATCTCCAGCTGGAAGGGACCCATAACACCAGTCCAACTCCCTGCTCCTCGCAGGAGCACAACTGTACCTGACTTTACAGAACTGTAGAGGATTTCAGTTTGCTTTTAAATAATCTTAAACCTTTAATTATGACATTAAATAGGAACAATCAATGCAGGGTTAAGAGACCGTGCAGAACGAGGAGACATGAAAGCTGTTGCACAAACTATCTGCTCAATCTCTTATGACCCACAGCTTCAGATTTCAACTTTTAGCAGTGCATTCCAAGTCCTTTGCTTCATTTATTTTTGTTGCTGATTAAGGTGATCCACCTTTATAAGGCTGATACAACATCATGATTCCTCTATGGGCTGTTCTGATTTTGGCCTTGCCAGCAGATGGACTTACACCTCAAATCAGACCAGCTTCTCCCTGACTCATTTTCTGCTCAAATCTCCCTTTACAGCAGGATTAGAGCCCAGAGGCTGAAAGCCCCTTTGCTGCCTCTGCAATTGCCAGGGCAATGGTTTGGGAAGGTGGGAAGCACACACGGCGACTTACACCTAAGATCAGACCAGCTTCTCCCTGACTCATTTGCTGCTCAAATCTCCCTTTACAGCAGGATGAGAGCCCAGAGGCTGAAAGCCCCTTTGCTGTCTCTGCAATTGCCAGGGCAGTGGTTTGGGAAGGTGGGAGGCACACACGGCCTGCAAACCAGCACTTGTGACACCAAGTCCCACTGCTGTCACAGTCAGGGAGCAACAGGCAACGTTACTGAGGACACACCTCTCAATAAGGGGAAAAAAAGAAAAAAAAAAAGATATTATTATATTATTCTATAAAGTATTTTTGCTCAGGGTTGGGGTTTCTTTTTAATTCATCCAGGTCCTTACTTAAAAACTTACTCCCCAGCTTCCTAAATCAAACACTCCCTGAACTGATCCAGGCCATCCCCAAATTCCAGTTAAAACACCCACCAGCTGACCAGCCACTCTGAAGCTCTCCACAACAAGGGCTCATCCCCACTTACTTCCACAAGTGATCATTTCTGAGCTGTGAACGACTTCACAAACCGCTGTGATAAAGGTTTTCTCCCTCCACTCACTTGGAAAAATAAAAAATAAAAAATACAGGGCCTAAATGCTCTACAATTTTCACACCTCTTGTCTCTGCCCTCCTTCCAGCCCAGCCCAGTGAGCCACTTCAGCTGGCACAAGCAGCAATCATTCTACCCAAATTTTTGGCAGAAACTCACAACTACCAAGAAGCACAGAATCATTTAGAAAATTAGGGTGGGTTTGGTTGGTTTTTGAAAGGCAAAAATCAGAGTTGCTTCTCCCGAGAGCAGGATGAGCAACAGAAAATCTGAAAAGAAAAAGGTAATTATCTACCTCTATTTTTCTTTTTAAAAGTTCAGAAAGAGAAAAAAAAATACATAAGGGACTAGTATCAGATATAAGATGTGGAAATTTTGTACTTCAGGGATCTAGAATTGATCTTTTGTGTGCCAAACTGTTTTCCCCAAAGATTCCTCACCCCTTAAGATGCCAGGACTCCTCCATATATCCAAGGAGTATCGTAATTAGGCTCATGGAGAAACCTATCACACCCACAGGTACTTTATTACCTCCCTGGGCCTAACATCAGGAGGGCCATAAACCACTCCCAGCAGCCTTCCTGCAGAACACACCTGTTTTTAATTCCTTTTTCATTTTTTTAAACACATCCTTCAACAATACTTCACACAACACAAAGCTGAGCTCTTCCAAGGGGTGTAATCATCGTTAATGGACCATCTGTCATTAGGAGCTGGATCAAATGCTCCACTGACTTCTTTTAGTTTAAAAAAGCAAGGAAATGATGGAAAATTGTGACCTGCAGAACATGGAATGAGGGATATCGGCCTTGTAGGAGTCTCCAGCAACATCTCCTTCACTGAGCAGCATCAGCAGATATGGAAATAAATAAATATATATCCCCTAAACTGCTTCCCTGCTGGGTATAGATGCGTCTGGAACAGCCAGCCCGGGTTTTGGGGTCGACTTTAGTATGGAGTCCAGCAATCCAATACTTTAGCTTTCTTCAGCTACAAACATTTCACCAAAACCTTTCATTTTCATGTTCTTTTGCACCCCTGGGATCTGTTTTGCTGGTCTGCTAACGTGTATTCTGCCAAGGTGGCAAGCGAAGGAAAAGGCTAGAGTCTTAGCTGCCTGTCTAAAGGGTAAAAAAGCACTTATTTTCTCTGAAAACACCTTTTCTCATGCTCAGTTGAGTTCCACCCCTCCCAAATACATCTCGATGATCCGTTTTTACATTACAAGTACTAGCCAAATCTCCACCTCCTCAAAGCAGTATTTATTTCTCCGTTGGATGCTCCTTTACCTAAAGGTACCAGTATCACAGAAGGGAGGAATACGGAGCAGAGTGGCCGGGCAGGCCTTTACCTGCTTGAGAAAATCCCCCTGAGTATCTGTGACCAAAGAGACCGACAGACTCAGCCCCAACTGGTGTCACTCCCATCCTCAGATATCCCCCAGCTGCTCTAAACCCACGTGCAAACCTTCTGCCCTCACCCCACAAGCACGAGGAAGGGCTGGATTCCTGCCACCTCCTCACCTTTTCTCATGCTCAGTTGAGTTCCACCCCTCCCAAATACATCTCGATGATCCGTTTTTACATTACAAGTACTAGCCAAATCTCCACCTCCTCAAAGCAGTATTTATTTCTCCGTTGGATGCTCCTTTACCTAAAGGTACCAGTATCACAGAAGGGAGGAATACGGAGCAGAGTGGCCGGGCAGGCCTTTACCTGCTTGAGAAAATCCCCCTGAGTATCTGTGACCAAAGAGACCGACAGACTCAGCCCCAACTGGTGTCACTCCCATCCTCAGATATCCCCCAGCTGCTCTAAACCCACGTGCAAACCTTCTGCCCTCACCCCACAAGCACGAGGAAGGGCTGGATTCCTGCCACCTCCTCACGGATCTTTATGGCTTCCCTTCCAGAGAAAGGTCAGAGAAGTGTCAGTGTCTGTGCCACGCACTCGGGCAGTGACTCCCAGCACCAGCCTCTCCCTCCGCCTGCCCCAAATCACAGCCTCTGCCAACCCAGCTCTGCCAACCCAGCTCTGCCCGACTCACCCACCAGAAACTCAGCCTGAGAAGCTCAAACCTCCTGCAGCTGCAGATGTCACACTCCCTGTCGCACAGAGAAGGAAGCAGAGCCAACAAAAACCACCCCAATTTCAGGTTTTGCTTCTCCAGAGAAGCCCCTCTGCCACACGAGCTGAGGAATCACCAACTCTACGTATTTAGGAAGAGCTCCTAAAGCCTCAATGCACTGTCTCCATCTGCTGACAGCACAGACCTATATTCCACAAAACAAAGCAAAAACTCAAATAATAGCTTTTTATCATCTTATTTGGAAGCCTACTGGGTAGGAAACTAAGGCTATCAGTACACATCGGTGTGTTTAATATGTATCAGTATTAAATTGTGGTCTCTAATATTAAATTGTGGTCTCTAAGTGGACAAACGAAAAGAGGAAAAGAAACCTCTTCTCAGAGGAGCATTAACTGGCATTTACAAAGTGAGGCTGAAGTTACAAGAACACACACACGGAGCATTTTAGCTGATTAGAAATCCCATTCCGAGTGCAAACCTCCCCACGACCGACAGCGTTCTGGGGGAGCTCAGCAGCATCACCCACATCTCAAAAACCAAGGTGATTTCCCCCTCTCCCACAATCACACAAATGAAGTGTCATTAAACAGGGGGTGGGGGATTCATCCAGGGGATCCCGAGGCCCCAGCCCATCCCGGCTGGATGCCAGCCATGGGAACAGAGTGAGGGCAGATTTCTGAGAGCCAGCTTCTTCTGCAATATAAACATCTGACAGCTCTAATCAGATTACACGTGGGTAAGACCTTCCCTTCTTAATATTGCTTTTAGCTGCTCTTGCTTGTAATCCCTTCAAAGTGTAGGACGCCTCCCAACAGGCCGAGAGAGACACTTATGGAGACCAGATCCTTTTATTCAGGACATATTTCCTTCTGACACTGAACGGAAAAAGCCATAACACCAAAAGAGATTGCCTTCCCACGGGCTGAACGGGCAGGCAGGGAAAACCAAGAAATGCTGGCTGCTGGACATCATGTATTATAAAAAACACCGGGTACAACTCTGAGCCAAAACATGTGGCATTTACACAAATGTGTGCTGAGAGGTCACGTTTGGCAGCAGAGTGAATCTCTGAATCCTTTAACCCAGCATTTGTGCTGCCACCAGCCTGGCACTGGCAGTTACTGGAGGTGTGAGCAGCAGCAAAGCTGGAAATCCAGTACCAGCCCCTATTGCCCAGCCCGGCTGGGCCTCCCCCTGCCCCCAAAATCCACATTTCCCAGAGGGAACCGCAGCTCCACAGGCAGCAGGAAGGTCTGAGCCTGATGATGGAGGTGACAGGTATCATGGAATCAGGGAATTGTCAGAGATGGAAGGGACCTTCTAGAGACCATCCCATCCAACTCCCCTACCAAAGCAGGGCTGCCCAGAGCACATCACTCAGGAGCATCCAGGTGGGGCTTGAAGATCTCCAGAGAAAGGGACCACAAACCCTGCCTGGGCAGACTCTGACAGGGCTCTGCCACCCTCACCCCAAACAAGTTCTGCCCCCCATTGGAGTGGAACTTCCCATGGTCCAGCTTGTGCCCGTTGCCCCTCGTCCTGTCACTGGGAACCACTGAGAAGAGTCCGGCTCCATCCTCCTTCAACCCACCCTTTAGATCCTTGGAAGCATGAAGAAGGTCTCCCCTCAGCCTTCTCTTCTCCAGGCTAAAGAGCCCCAGCTCTCTCAGCCTTTCCTCATCAGGGAGATGCTCCAATCCCTCCATCATCTCTGTTGCCCTACGCTGGACTCTCTCCAGCAGTTCCCAGTCTCTCTTGAACTGGGGAGCCCAGAACTGGACGCAGGATTCCAGTTGTGGCCTCCCCAGTGCAGAGCAGAGGGGGACAATGACCTCCCTTGTCCCGCTGGCCACACTCTGCCCTATGCAGCCCAGGATCCCATTAAAAAAATCACCCAGGTACCACCCATCCACTTTTTTATGGAAAAAAACCCCAAATAACTCAGGTCTGCCCCCAGGGCCCCAGCGCCGTCCCACAACCCCTTCTGAAAAAGAAAATCACCCAGTTATCACCCATCCACTTTTTTATGGAAAAACCCCCAAATAACTCAGGTCTGCCCCCAGGACCCCAGCGCCGTCCCACAACCCCTTCTGAAACCAGCACATCTCCAGCTCGGTCTTGCTTCTAGAGTTCTGATTCCCACCAGCTAGGATGCAAGACATGCCAAATTTTAAAGCCTATTTTTGAAAGGCTGGAAGGAAATTAAAAATAAAAGGTACTTAAAACTTTAAATTAATTTAAACAGAAAACACTGTCAAAATGCGAAAAAATAAAAGGTACTTAAAACTTGTAAATGAGCCTTAATTTAAACAGAAAACACTGTCAAAATGCCAATTACAGGCTTCGCATTCCCGCAGTTATTTCCCCATATCTAACAGTTCTTTAAAAAGCAGTTCACTCAGTTAGCTCTAATTTCTAATACACTGTTTTAAAAAAAATACTAAAAAAATACACATTTCATTGTCTGAAAGTAATTCCTGCATTCAAGGTCCTACACCGCAGCGAGACAAAGACCTGAAACCAGGTGGGTTGTTTTTTTTTCCTTTCTTTTTGTACTCTACAACAGCTATTTAGTTTAATCATTAAAAAATTTTCCACTCTTAACCTCCCAAACATGCTTTATCCCAACCCAAGCGATTCAGGTGCAGCACGGATATTTACATTGCTTTGAAGACTGTGATAACTCCCCGAGGGATGGACCTTTAGCACAACCCTGGGCCTGGCCTTTCCTCCACACCGAGCGCCAAGGGGCTACTTTCCTACAGAAGATATTTGAGGGAAGGCAGGGCTGGTTTTACACCCTCGGCGTCAGCTACAACAAAGGGTTTGATTCTTCTTGGAGGGATGTTCTAGTTGCAGAAGGCAGGCAATAAAAGTTTACGATGGCTGCCCACAGGAGCAGGGTTACCGCTCCGTGGCTGGATCCAGGCCCAGCGTTCAGGAGGAGCCAAGAGCAGAGCGAGGTCTCTGGGACCAGGGGCTGGGGCTGCTCATGGGAGAGAAAAGGTCAGTCCCCCCACGGGGCTGAGATAAAGTTCTGTCGTGTTGGACTTCGACCTCAGATTTAACCCGAGCTCAGGTAGGAGCCAGGTCACACTCATTATTCCAGTTGGGAACTGCAGAGACCCCAGAGCAGGGCCGAGGCCCAACAGCCAACTGACCTTTAAAAGTCACTCTACGAGCTCAAGGGTAGGGGTTTTTTTTGTTTACAGTTTTTACTGACAGACTGAGAGAGTTGGGGGGTTCAACCTAGAGAAGAGAAGGCTCCAGGGAGACCTTAGAGCCTTCAAGGGGCTCCAGGAAAGCTGGGAGGGACTCTGGATCAGGGAGGGGAGCCCTAGGACAAAGGGAAGGGTTTGACCCTGAAAGAGGGGAGATGGAGCTGAGATGTGGGGAAGAACTTGTTTGGTGTGAGGGTGGTGAGAGCCTGGCCCAGGTTGGGCAGAGAAGCTGTGGCTGCCCCATCCCTGGAGGGGTTCAAGGGCAGGTTGGAGGGGGCTTGGAGCAACCTGGGCTGGTGGGAGGTGTCCCTGCCCAGGGCAGGGGGTGGCACCGGGTGGGCTTTAAGGTCCCTTTCAGCCTAAACCATTCTGTGATTCTACTAATTTAAAGCTCTTCTCCAATGCCAACTTACTCCAGCTAAAAATGACTAAGACACGGGAAAGTGCTCTTGGCAAGTGCTGTTTATTACACGGAGCTCCCCAGGAGGACACTCTGTGGTTGTCACATCCCTCTCCTCGAGCCGAGGGGCCCACGCCAGCCCCACGAGGGTGCTGCTGGAGGCACTGGAGTGGGAAGGGGAGGACCAAGGGCCCCCACGTTACCTGCTGCTGGGAATTGTAATCGAAGAGCCCCACGGTGGCGGCGGCCGAGTCCACGGGTACTTGAGTGCCGGAGTAATCGAACTGGAGAGGCTCCATGCCAACGTGCTCCATGGGGTCCAGGGGGACGCTCTGCGACTCCATGTTGGAGAAATCCTCTACTGGCTTGGCACCGTTGGTACTCGCCAGCTGGGCTAAGCCCTCCGAGCCGTTCTGGTTTGGCCCCAGCAGATCCACCTCACTGGCAGAGTTCTGGCAGTTCCCAGGCGTGCGGCTACGCAGAGAGGGGAGACACAGGGCACTGAGCACCTCCATTTAACACCACATCACACAGACACTAGCACTCACCAGGACCGCTTGGCAATGTTGTGATAAAAAGGGAAAATAAATAAAAGGAAAGCCTAAAATCTTTGCCTAAATGAATTCTATGGAACAATTTATATATTTAAAACAAACAAACAAAAAAACATCTACAAAATGCCCCACTCCCCTGCCTCAAAGACCTGTTACAGCACAAGTACAAACTAATTCAGTTTCTTTTTCCTCTTCAATTGAGAGAGTCAGTCATAACAAGGCAGGATTTCAGAAGTGCCAAAGTCACTTCTTCGTAAAGCCATTTGGTAATTACTAGCCATGTGACACTCTGGCACTGTATCTCACTTGAAGCCTCTCTGAAGTAGCTGCCAGAGTTTACTCATTGCCTAAAATAAGCATCGGACTCGAGTGGGAAATGGTTCATCTCCACGCAGGGACCAGCAGCACACACCTCACAGCACATCTCTCTGGCTGTTAGTTCTCCTCCATGAAATCATGAGCAGGTTAAGCAAGAGAGAAATACTGCTGCACTGATTATATTGATTATATGGCCAGTTTCAGAGAGCCTTAATCTCTTGAGAGCTCCAAGGAGCAAGTCCAAAACCCCAGCTGTAATTAAGACCGGCCCATAGAATGAGTCAACACCTTCTATAGGTATTTCCATAGGAATCCCTCACAGGGTAACCAAACCAGGTGTGAAAATAAACCAAGCTGGCACTGTACAGAGGAGAGCTCTCAGGTGTTATCCTTCACCTCCTCTCTGCCTCCCTCTGCACAGCAGAACACCCTTATGACACTGTTTCAGCGAGTCCAAGGCTTTTTCACTACAGCATGGAAAATCTTTCCAAAAACGTTCAGTGTGACACTGATTAATTATTACCTGATGGTGCACATACCTGAAGTCTTTGACATCTGCGTCAATTCCGTTCTGCACGGGCAAACCATTTGTTTTATCCATCACATCCCCCTCCTCCTTCAGATCTCCTAATTTATCGCCATCAAATGTGCCCTTATTTTTCTTATCCCCCTTCTCATTCTCATCGCTCTCTGCATCCCTTGGCCCCTAGGCAAAAGAGACATTATTTTAATAAGCTTAGTTTTCAGATCAATTTTACTTCTATTCCGAGATAGTAACAAATCAAAGAAACGTGTCATAATAAAGTCAGTCACTTGCAAACATTAATTGTTACAAACAAAAATGTAAAAAAGCAAAATATTCAATCATAATCAAAGGAATAAAGGAATTAATTCTCACTCTTCCAAGAGAGGTTTTATTTATCTATTCAGTTTCTTCCATTTAGTAACTCAGGGTCTGCTTCTACAGCCCCTAAAAATTCCACCTCAAAATAATTTTAAAGAATACTTATCCAAATCCTCTTTCAAGATGGGACTTGAGCACTTCAAAATTAACTCAGGAACTTTTAAATACTTCTAAATACCCCACGTACAAGGGTTATAAACTGAATTAGCCCCTCTCTGAAAGTCACTGTCTTGGTGTCAAAAATGCAGTAACCAACTGGACAAGTGCATGTGTCTGAGTACAACAGCATCACCCCATTTTTGGGGGGCTTTACTGTGATTTGCACAGTGAATTCCAAGGTAGAGCTCATTTGAGAGCACTCATGTCGATCACTAGTTCGATCGTTGGTTCATATAATCCTAGAGCACACCGGGGGGGAGGGCAGAGAAAGGAAAAAAAAAGAAAGAGGGGAAAAAAAAGGATTTCTATTGAGCACTTTGTGAGTGGTATTATATCTGCAGCTTTCCTGCCCTCAATGTCTGCACTTTATTTCACTTGGGAGAAGAATAAAGGGTGATTATGCCAAGGGCAGAGTTTTGAACAACAAAAGGGAGAGGAAAAACAACATAATTTATGATAAAAAGCAGCAAGGGGCACATAAACATATTTATCAGGGACAGCTTTGGTGCTGTCACAAAGAGCGACATCCAAACCCCGTCTGACACTTCATTTGCAGGACGAGCCCTCCCTGGGTAACGGGGCCTTTGAACCCTGCACCAACAACATCAGCCTTCCTTGGGGGGGGCGACTTTCTTCTCTCCATATTTAGAAGAAAAGATAGTTTTAAAAGCAATCACCTCCTGATGGTGCTTAAATAAAATCGCGCTTCTTTAATATTTAAGAACAGATGTGGAAATGCCAATCATAAATATAAATTTGGAGCCCAGTTCTCACCCACACAACGTGACAGTCCCCAGTGACACCCTGTGTCCCAGGAGTGGCCCCCAGGTGACCAGCACCTCTCCAACCCCCAATCCCCACGGAAAATTGGCTCCTTCCACTGATTGGTACTTTCTCAAAAACCCCCTTTCTTAGGCCCGGGGTTCAACAAGGTCATCAGGCACCCACTAATGAGGGACAAAAATAAGAGGATGGATGAAGGAAAGCACAAATCAGGTCCCTGAAGACACGAGCCCAGCAGTGTGACAGTCACACACCTACTCTGCTCGATGGGGTATGACAATTCCTGATCGAGCACTTGGCTGATGAGGGAGAGCTGAAATCACAGAGTCACAGACTGGTTTGGGTTGGAAGGGACCTTAAAGATCATCTCATTCCACCCCCTGCCCTGGGCAGGGACACCTCCCACCAGCCCAGGTTGCTCCAAGCCCCCTCCAACCTGCCCTTGAACCCCTCCAGGGATGGGGCAGCCACAGCTTCTCGGGGCAACCTGGGCCAGGCTCTCACCACCCTCACACCAAACAAGTTCTTCCCCACAGCTCAGCTCCATCTCCCCTCTTTCAGGGTCAAACCCTTCCCCCTTGTCCTGTGGCTCCCCTCCCTCATCCAGAGTCCCTCCCCATCTCTCCTGGAGCCCCTTGAGGGACTGGAAGGGGCTCCAAGGTCTCCCCGGAGCCTTCTCTTCTCCAGGTTGAACCCCCCCAACTCTCTCAGCCCCTCCTCCCAGCAGAGGGGATCCAGCCCTCCCAGCATCTTGCAGCCCCTTATTCCCCAGTACAGGGATGGGGTGGGATTGTGCCTCTCCACATCCTTAGACCGGAGGCAGCGGGGCCTGGGCTCCCTCCCCACCCCAGCACCATGAGCAATGCCACTGCTCCATGGGAAGCCAGATGCCCCTGCCAGTGTCCCCAGCTGCACTGGGTTGTGGAGCCATGTTATGTTTCCACCCTCACTACGTGGAGCTTTTTGTTCTTCGCCAGCACCGAAGCAGCCACATACTCATCCAAAACCTACAGGAATATGTGCACCCTTTTGCAAGGACAAGCTTCAAAGGGGGGGGGATTTCTGTCAGTGTGCTCATCCAGGGGATGTCAGCGACCTTCACATCCTGCACCCCCATCTCCCTCCCACCCTGCACCCCCATCTCCCTCCCATCCTGCACCCCCTAAGCCAAGAACAGCAGTTAAACAGCAGCCAGCCCCTTTTAGTAAAGCTAAACTAAGAGCAAATAAAAGCAAGAAGAAAGATCCACCTTTAGGAATGGATTTAACAAACAAACCAACCAACCAAGCAGCAAAACAACATAATGAGAACTCAAGTGTGAGAATCACAGACTTACAAATCCTCCTTTCCTCAGGCAGGAGTCCCCGGGGGAGGAGCTCAGCACATACTCCACCATGCTAACGCCCAGGCCGCCGCTCTCCGACCGCGGCGAAAGCACAGAGTTGACTTCACTATTCACATGAAAGCCCTGCCCAGGTCTTCTCTGAACCATAATCGGTTGGGAAACAGAGTGATCTGGAACAAAAACACGGGTGATTCTTATAAGTCGATCCAACTATTCAAAGGAGGCAAGTTGTTAAATACACACTCTCTAGGGTCTTAATTGTACTAAGAAGCATCAGCTTTTAGACTCTGATGAAGTCTGTCAGAAAAAGCAGGATGGCTTTCTCAGGTTTAAATGCTAGAACCTATAAGCCTACAAGCAATAGCTACATTTAAGTCATAAAATTTCAGAAATTTAAGTATCTAAGTAAAGGTTGCAATTAAAAAAAACAAAGTACTACATTTTAGTTTTATTAAAACTCTTGCGTTAGTACAGCAAAAATACTAATCAGCCTTGGATTGTCAATTAAAACATCATCCTACTATTACACCAGCCTACTTTTGTTTTCTTGGTCATATGAACTGCTGTATTCATAGAATCACAGACTGGTTTGGGCTGGAAGGCCATAGAATCACAGACTGGTTTGGGCTGAAAGGGACCTTAAAGGTCATCTCATTCCAACCCCCTGCCCTGGGCAGGGACACCTCCCACCAGCCCAGGTTGCTCCAACCTGGCCTTGAACCCCTCCAGGGATGGGGCAGCCACAGCTTCTCTGGGGGAGATCAGATGATCATGATAATCACTGCCATGCATGATCAGAGCTTTGCTTCATTATTTCCTCAAGAAAAGGTTTATGAGAACTTCATTATTTCTTTCTCATCCTCTGGCCTCCTGCATCAGCCCCATCCCTTGACAGCCCTGCAGCAGGAGGGTCTGAGACCCAACCAGAACAGACCAAGGGTTGATGTCTCTGGGTCCTTACAAGTTCTGCAAAACCTTCTGGCTGGGCAGGAGACAGTGCCCCTGCACAGGCCCTACTTCCCTGGGGCAGGGAGGGAAGGGGAGACCTTCTCTGGTCCTGGCTGCTCAGGCTGGAGAGTCAAAAATAATAGGCAGCAGATCCAGTAGTTCCCAGGGGACAGGGGAAGGGACATGCCATGATATTGATACCGTAGCTCCCTCACAAAGCAGATGGGAGCTGCTGAGAGAACTAACTCTGGGCTACACCTCCCTGCCCTCTCCCTCAGGCTGGCACAAGCCCCTCCGTGGCCACAAAGTGAAGCTTTTCCAGGAGAAAGTTAAAACTAGCTTTTAGCTTTTCTTTGTTAAGGCAGATCAATTGCCCACAGCTGGTTTCACACTGTAGCTGAACCACGTGCACCACCAGGAGGGGAGGAAGCAATGGCCTCCATCAGACAAGGCTGCTTCTGGTCGGACTGGCTTTAAAGGCTTTAAAAACCACAGTTCAAGGAGAGCAGTGAGGAGGCAAAGCTGCACGGGGGGGCTGGAGTGTGAGTTACAGGCACAGAAAGGCAAATGGATGGAGCAAAGGGCATCTTAGAGAAAACCAGGATTCATTAGTTCCACTGTCCATGGAACAAAGCAGTCTTATGGCCAAGGACACGTCCCCACCCCTGCTCCTTGCTCTGGGGCACCTTCAACAACTGCTCAGCCCGTGGCTCTTAAATTCAGCTGAGCAGAAGGGGAACCTCTGCCTGCCCTGACTCACAGACCCCACTCCAGGCTGGGGCTGAGCAATCCAGGCCGTGAAGGTGCAGAGGATTCACTGAGAATAAACAGAGGAAGAGATGAGACCAAGGGCTTTGACTCATGGAGATCTGCCATCAGCCAGTGTGGGAGGTGACCTCCCCCAGGTCTCCCCTGCCTGTCTGCTGGATGTCACCAGCCCAACCACAGGGGCAGAGAAGGAGGTCTCCTTCTCAGCTGGTGCTGTTCAGAGTCCAGCTCAGTCCTTAAATCCATCCTCAAATTCAATTTGTTTTCAAAAAAAACCCAAACTGCTGCTGAGGGCTGGATGCTGAGCCCAAGACCCACGTCAGGCAGCAGCTCCCCAGAACCTCCCCAGCCCCCAGCCAGGCTGCAAGCTTCAACCCATCACACTGGGAGAAGTTTTATCCCCTATTCACAGCTGTTTTGAAATTTAAGTAGTAAAAAAAACACCCTTATCACTATCCCAGTACCTTCACTGTCATAATGGGTACTTTCAGCAGGGAAAAAACACCTCGCAAGAGTGAGGTTCCTCTAAATCCCACCCCCCTGGGAGCTCCGGGCAGTTGTTTGGGAACTGCCCCAGCCACTCAGCAGCATTTAAGGAATATATTCATTATAGATAGAAAGCACAGAAAATAAAAAGTAACAGGTTAGCATTTCAAATTCAACACATGCATGTGATTTTCTGCCGTTTCACTAAATACAACCTGAACACTCTCCCCTTGAATTCAAAATAAGGGACAGTCTCTGATCCAAGAACACAATTCCCAGCAGATAAACAACATGACTAATCCAAAATATCACTTTTTTTTTTCTTTTTTAAGATGAATGTAGTTGCGCTTTGGTTGGTTCGTTTAGTATTTAAAAAAAAGTGGGGTTGTTTGGGATTTTTTTACTGATCTTGTTCTCTAATATCTTTGTTCAAACTTAAAAGTAACCCATCCCGAGGCAGAAAATACATCAGGAAGGTTAAATTGAAATTTTAATGGCAATCTAAAAATTTTTAAGCACATATTTGAGGCAGAAAATACATCAGGAAGTTTAAATTGAAATTTCAATGGCAATCTAAAAATTTTTAAGCACATAAAGAGAAGGGCACACACATTCACATGAGACAATCTTTTTATCACTGTGGGTATCTTTTAGCTCTATCACAAAGCAACGTGGGGTTTTCTATTAGTTTTCTATTATCCAAAACAGATGTTTTTGCAAAAAAATCCTTTAAAAGCTGTGTCATCCAGGCTGGGCAGCAATTCTGAGCAGTGAGTTGCACATTTCTGTATTCAACCCCAACTAAATTAAGTAAATAATTGAGCTACCTGATGTTCCCCAAGCACTGTCTCTCCACTGATCTCCCAGAAATATCCCTTTTGGTCCATCTTTGCTGGAATCATCAGATTCCCAAAACTTTTTACCCGGCAACAGCTGCTGCAATTAAAAAAAAAAAACACAAAACAAAACAAAACAAAGCATGATTAAAATAAGTATAAAATGCAAACATAAACCATAAGCGTCTCCCTTCTAAACATGAATCAATCATTAAACACAAACCGATACATGCTTCATCATCAAAATATTTACAGACTCCAGGGGTGAAAGCCCCACAGGGACTGAGATAAGGACCCACTCTCAGCAATCCTCTCCCATCCTCAAGCACTCGGGGAGCCCCACACACACAAACACACACACACTCTGCCACTCTCCAGCCTCTCCGCGCCAGAGCTACTCCTCAAAAAATATTAATGGGAATAAAACCTGTTCGGATCAGGATATTACCATGATTTCTACCTCAGCTGGGGGGGATGAAATGCTCCCAACACTAATTTTTGCCCTCAAACAGCGAGGTTCTGGCACTGGCAGGGACAGAACAGCCCAAGAGGTGCCAAGAGCTCTCACTTCTCACTTACTGAAGGGCTGCTGAGGCCTCCCCACGGCACCGGGGTTATTGGTGACCGCTGATGGGAGTGAGCAGTTCTGGGCCAGCACACCTACCCGGCACGGATCGGTCTGCCCGAGGGAGGGAAAGAGGTTGTGGACTCCCTGAGATGCAGACACAGAGTCAGCCCTGGCTCCAAGGAACCCAAGGAAGCTGGGTGTGAAGTTCAGAGGACGGCAGCCAGAGCGACGTGCCCCATTTAGCAGATGTGTTTCGAAAATACCTGCTTCGCCAAGGAAACACCTGCCACGAGGCACTGACACATGGCAAGGGGAATTGCCAGCCCTTAGATGTCAAACGTACAATCTTTAAATGAAATCTTCTGGTGAGTGAGATGTGTGCAGCTCAGACAGGAAACAACAGCGCATTCAGAGCAAATTAAGAAAACAAACGAGCTTTGCCTGCTGAAGCTGGAATAAAACTAAAGGAACTGGAAGATTAACAAGTGCTTGCATCTGTTTGAAATTACCACAAAACAAACAAGAATCATCAGATTAGTCGATGTCTCCTATATATTAGGAGTGTTGATAACTCTATAGTCCCCAGCAGATGTGCAGATGGAAGGCTGCAGCAGGAGAGAGGAGCAGGCTGGGGGTGAAGACGGAGCGAGGGGCAGTGACTGCAGGGCCCCAGCTCACAGCACGCTCCGGTTTGACACAGAAACCCAGCAAAGTCCTGCTCACCCTTTGCTTTTTATCTTAAGGAAGATCTGCTTACTCAGAGACGTATGGCGAAGGATGTCTGTACGCAGGAGATTAAGCCTGAGGTTCAGATTGGGGTAACTGGACAGATTACACAGAAAACAGGTATTATAAAAAAGCAACATTAATTTTTCCTCACACCTGATAAGCAGAATTCCTTTCAAATCCTAAAAAAAAAAAACCAAAAACAAACCAACACAACCAAACCCAAAACAAAAAAACCCACCACAGATAAGAGAGCAATTAAATTCAGCTATTTCACCAACACTGGAAGCTGTTGGTGACTACAAGTAACCCTGCTTCTGCGCTCAGAGCAGGAGAGAGTAAAAATCATAGAATGGTCTAGGTTGGAAGAGACCCTTGGGATCATCGAGTCCAACCATCTCCCCTCCTCTACAAAGTCCTCCCCTACCCCATGTCCCTCAGCACTGCATCTAAACGGCCCTTAAACACAGCCAGGGATGGGGACTCCCCCCCCTCCCTGGGCAGCCTGTTCCAATGCCCTGTCACTCTTTTGGTGAAAAATTCTTTCCTAATGCTCAATCTAAACCTCCCCTGTTGGAGCTTGAAGCCATTCCCTCTCGTGTTTAAGGGAAAAATAAATAAATAAGTGCAATCCCTTTGGAAAACTCCTCATATCAGCAGTGGCTGGAGGACAGGCTGGGCGCTGAGCACCGCCTGGGGCAGAACCAGCAGCGGCAGCCACAGCTCAGACTGGGCAGAGCTGGGGGGGTCTCTGGCAGAAACACCCCCCAGCTCCTGGGCTCAGCCCCCAGGAAGAGCTGGGCATTTCCCAGCTGAACTGAAGCTGCGATGCCTCCACCTGCACATGGGCTGTACCACACACCGAGAGGTGATTGTCCCCCTGTACTGGGCACTGGTGAGGCCTCACCTCGAGTGCTGTGTCCAGTTTTGGGCCCCCTACCATAAAAAAGACATTGAGGTGCTGGGGCGGGTCCAGAGAAGGGCAACAAAGCTGGTGAGGGGGCTGGAGCATAAGGCTTATGAGGAGAGGCTGAGGGAGCTGGGGGTGTTCAGCCTGGAGAAGAGGAGGCTGAGGGGAGACCTTCTTGCTCTCTCCAACTCCCTGAAAGGAGGGTGTAGAGAGGGGGGGGTCGGTCTCTTCTCTCAAGTCACAGGCGACAGGACAAGAGGAAATGGCCTCAAGTTGCACCAGGGGAGGTTCAGGCTGGATATTAGGAAAAAATTTTTCACGGAAAGGGTTCTCAGCCATTGGAATGGGCTGCCCAGGGAGGGGGGTGAGGCCCCATCCCTGGAGGTGTTCAAAAGCCGGGTTGATGTAGTGCTGGGAGGTCTGGTTTAGTGATGATGCTCCTTGTTTGTTGTGTGGGTGTCTATTTTTGTCAGTCAGGTTGACGGTTGGACAAGATGATCTTTAAGGTCCCTTCCAACCTAGAAGATTCTGGGATTCTGTGATCCTCACCGACGGAGTGAATCAGTGTCTCCAACACACACAGCCAGGTGTTGGGTGAGGGGCAGCAGTAACACCCACCCTGTCCCAGCAGGTTGCCACTACTGAACCAGCCAAGATCCTCCTCCAAGGCTGAAGCTAAATAAAACTTATTTACACATAAATGTTGCTGAATTCAATTACAATTCTTCTTCTAATAGACTAAGACACTATACTTATTTCCCCACCGTGACCTCCTCCAACTCACATCAGCCCTCCACCCGCTAGTTCAAAACCAAAAATCTTCAGATTACTTTTCAAACTTAAGGATGAAATGAGCTCATTTGCCTTCTCCACCCAAGCCCAAGGCAGAGTACCCCGAAGTCCTTTAAAGAAGGCACTTCAGTCCTGCCTGGACATACAGACTCGAGTCGCTGAGCTGTCCCTGGGGCAGATGAAATTGTGGCAAAGTGTCAAGGACAGGCAGGGCTTGTGCCCACCCGAGACAGAGTACGCAATCACACGATGGTTTGGGTTGGAAGGGACCTTAAAGCCCCCCCAGTGCCACCCCCTGCCCTGGGCAGGGACACCTCCCACCACACCAGGTTGCTCCAAGCAACATGGGGCAGAGCTTGGGAGCCAGGGGACAGTCCCAGGAGGGGACACTGGCCGTGGAGGACCCACAGAGATACATTCACCTGGGAGTTGTGCCACTGTCTGATTCAATTACAACAGAAAAAAACCCTACAATTTAAAACTGTTGGCGAAATGAGTGGATATGTGAAAACTACAAGAAAACACGTGATTTTGATTCTCAAATCTCATCCAGGCAAGTCCCTACAGAAGTAACTACTGAGCACACACAGGGTCATGGAATGGTTTGGGTTGGAAGGGACCTTAAAGCCCATCCCTGCCCTGGGCAGGGACACCTCCCACCACTGTGGAGCAACCAGGTTGCTCCAAGCCCCCTCCAACCTGGCCTTGAACCCCTCCAGGGATGGGGCAGGCACCTTCCAGCAGGGCACCATCTGCTCCACAGTCACATCCCAAATGAAGGAGGAGAAGGGGCAGGGACTTGCAGGAAGGAAACGGGAAAGAAGCGAGTAGAACAGAGTATTTTCTTTTCAAGGAAAGAGTAATCTCTAGTTTACAAGAAAATTAAACTCCCATCACACGCTCTTGACTTTCCAAAATGTTAAGAAGTTTTCCTGATATACACAAAAAAGTGATAGGGAATTCTAAACTTATGGGATTTATTTCTACTTCAAGGTAAAAGGCAAAATGGAACTTAAGCAAAAAAAAAAAAAAAATAAAGTATAATGCAAATTTAAAGAGGAAATCTGAAACTGTAAATCAGCACAAGAAAGGGCAACGGGGAGCCCTGCAACCGCCTGGTCAGTGCAGTCACAGCAATAGGCAATATTAATATAAATAAAAATATAACTATAAAATAATTATTATTATTATTAATAGGCAAAAAATTTAAAGCAATGCTAAAATCTAAGCAAACTTGTGAAAGTTCAGTAGCTGCTTCTCTGAGGAAGGCTGCTGCAGGTAACGAAGTTCAACCTCCCTTCTTGCTATTAATACTTGGTATTAATACTTGTTTTCTCCCAAAATATAAGCAGTGGCAGCAAAACGAGATGTGTCATTTCTAGTATTTTAAAATTTCCAACACATTTGCAAACCAGCAGCTCCGGCAGGACCCACGGGAGCAAGGCCATGCTTCAACAACACTGTGTCCTCAGCAGCAGCCCCAGGCAGAGGCGTCTCCCCGAGGTGTCCCAGGTGCCAGAGCACGTGTCCCCCCCAAGGCCCCTCTTGTGAAAGAGCCACCTTTGGCAGGGCCATGGAGCAAACTGGCCCCAGGCCTTGCCAGGAGCAGCCTGGAATGGGGCTACTGGGAGGCTGGGGGAGGCAAGGGGGCAAGTTCACAAATCACCCTCTGGCTGCTGTAAGAACACAGACTGGTTTGGGTTGGAAGGGACCTTAAAGGTCATCTCATTCCACCCCCTGCCCTGGGCAGGGACACCTCCCACCACACCAGGTCCCTCCAAGCCCCCTCCAACCTGGCCTTGAACCCCTCCAGGGATGGGGCAGCCACAGCTTCTCTGGGCAGCCTGGGTCAGGCTCTCACCACCATCTCCCCTCTTTCAGGGTCAAACCCTTCCCCCTCCTCCTAGGGCTCTACTCCTTGATAAAGAACTAAAATACCTTAAACCATATTGCCAGCACAAGTGTGCCGTGTCCCACAGGACACTTTCAATTCCCAATTATAACAAAATTCTGCACCCAGGATGTGGAAAGGGACATCCCAGGCACCAGGTTCAGACCCCCCTGATGCAGGGCTGCAGGAGCCAGGCTACCCTCCTAATGAGAGGAAAATGAACACTTCATATGAGTATGTGTTTATAAGCTTCAGCAACAAGCTGTGTTATGAAGTGCAATATACAGCCCAAGCTTTTATTTGTAATCTGGTTGCTCATTTAAATAAATATTTCAATTTTCCTGACCATACAGACTGGGTCACTACCACAAAAGGCAGCGACCATCTCCTCTGGCTGCAGGGTGACTTGAGATTAATTTAGCCCTTTATTAAATATTTTGCCCACCTTCCACCCCTTTCTTAAGGGCCAGGAACTGCACATGGACACCTTTTGGTTTTGCAGTGAATCAGAGACAAGGATCAGAAAAAATTCAAATGCTCATTATCTCGGGCACACACTCACCCCTTAGTGCCCTCACACCACAGCTCTGTCCCTCTGCTTTAATCCTTCCCCCCCCAAAAGAACAAGGTTTCAGACTGGAAGCTCTGTACCATGAGCAGAAAGAAACAGAATATAAATGTTTATTTTACACACGGATTCCGGGTGTATTTATAGATATTGGGGAGGTGGGACAAAGCAAAAAGCACTTTTAACACACAGGAATGGGGGTCCTTGTTCGGTCAAACACCGCTCCAGCCAAAGCCCAGGTTCAACAAGCAGGACTCAGCTGTAATGAATTATCCAACTGGTCCCCAAGATGATGAATTTTTCCTCAGGGAAAGCTGCCAGTTGCAACATAACAAAAAAAAAAAAATAACCCAAACAGAATTATTTTAAGTGAATATCATCCAGTTCTTCAGGTTGGAAATTAAAAAAGAACACGCAGCAGTTCAGAAGTAGACTAGTTTATTTGTTCCCCAGTTTTTATTAAAATTGACTCTATCTAGTATGAAAATAATCCTCCTAAACCCTCTTACAGAGGACTTACAGAGTTAGGCCAATATTCAATTTAGCAGAGCGGGGAGGAGGGGACGACTTATACATCAACAAAAGCAATTCTCCAGTCAACAAGCGCCTATAGATCCCGCTGCGATGGGATTACGAATTAGACAAATTAAGTAAACTGATCCCCTTCAGATAAGGCAAATATTAAGATAAAAGGAGCCATCTGTGCAGCTGGAGAACTGGGTTTATCTGCAGCAACAGGTAGGAGAAGAGCGTGTATTTACAAGCCAGGTTTGGGCAGCAGTGCAGGTTTCCAGACCCGGAGATGTTATCTACCCCCCAAAAATGCTGCCATCCAAAAACCAAACAAGCTGGGGAGGCTGAGCACACGGGAGCAATCCCAGCTGGAATGTCACCAGCAGCAGGAGCATGGAAGGGCCAGAAAAACAGAACAGAATGGTCTTGGTTAGAAGGGACCTTTCAGATCATTGAGTCCAACCATCAACACAACCACTGCCCAGACCCACGTCTGCCCGGCTTTTAGATACCTCTGGGGATGGTGACTCCACCACCTCCCTGGGCAGCCTCTTCAGTGTTGACACCCTTTCAGCATAAAAAATTTTCCCAATGTCATCCTAAACCTCCCCTGGTGCAACATGAGGTCATTTCCTCATCCCATCTTCTCCCAAACTGGCTTTTGCTGGCCCGGCCCAAAGAACAGTCCATTTTCTGCCAGCTCAGGAGCTGAACCAGGTTGGAGAAGGGTCTGAGAGCACACAAAAACAGTCCAACAAACAACTCTCAGGTTGAGCAGAGACTGGTGGAGAGCAGCCCTGAGGGGAAGGCCTTGGGGGTGTTGGGCGGTGAGAAGCTCCACACGCCCCAGCAATGTGCCTGGCAGCCCAGAAACCCCCCCCACCCCGGGCTGCATCCCCAGCCCCGTGGGCAGCAGGGCCAGGGGGGGATTCTGCCCCTCTGCTCCGCTCTGGGGAGACACCCCCAGTGCTGCCTCCAGCTCTGGGGCCACCACCAGCAGAAGGACATGGAGCTGGTGGAGCGGGGCCAGAGGAGGCCCCGGAGATGCTGGGAGGGCTGGAGCCCCTCTGCTGGGAGGGGGGGCTGAGAGAGTTGGGGGGTTCAGCCTGGAGAAGAGAAGGCTCCGGGGAGACCTTGGAGCCCCTTCCAGTCCCTCCAGGGGCTCCAGGAGAGATGGGGAGGGACTCTGGATCAGGGAGGGGAGCCCTAGGAGGAGGGGGAAGGGTTTGACCCTGCAAGAGGGGAGATGGAGCTGAGCTGTGGGGAAGAACTTGTTTGGTGGGAGGGTGGTGAGAGCCTGGCCCAGGTTG
>NW_015090941.1:1405879-1436645 GCF_001431845.1 Calidris pugnax
GGCTTTTAGGTACCTCTGGGGATGGTGACTCCACCACCTCCCTGGGCAGCCTCTTCAGTGTTGACACCCTTTCAGCATAAAAAATTTTCCCAATGTCATCCTAAACCTCCCCTGGTGCAACATGAGGTCATTTCCTCATCCCATCTTTTCCCAAACTGGCTTTTGCTGGCCCGGCCCAAAGAACAGTCGGTTTTCTGCCAGCTCAGGAGCTGAACCAGGTTGGAGAAGGGTCTGAGAGCACACAAAAACAGTCCAACAAACAACTCTCAGGTTGAGCAGAGACTGGTGGAGAGCAGCCCTGAGGGGAAGGCCTTGGGGGTGTTGGGCGGTGAGAAGCTCCACACGCCCCAGCAATGTGCCTGGCAGCCCAGAAACCCCCCCCACCCCGGGCTGCATCCCCAGCCCCGTGGGCAGCAGGGCCAGGGGGGGATTCTGCCCCTCTGCTCCGCTCTGGGGAGACACCCCCAGTGCTGCCTCCAGCTCTGGGGCCACCACCAGCAGAAGGACATGGAGCTGGTGGAGCGGGGCCAGAGGAGGCCCCGGAGATGCTGGGAGGGCTGGAGCCCCTCTGCTGGGAGGGGGGGCTGAGAGAGTTGGGGGGTTCAGCCTGGAGAAGAGAAGGCTCCGGGGAGACCTTGGAGACCCTTCCAGTCCCTCCAGGGGCTCCAGGAGAGATGGGGAGGGACTCTGGATCAGGGAGGGGAGCCCTAGGAGGAGGGGGAAGGGTTTGACCCTGCAAGAGGGGAGATGGAGCTGAGCTGTGGGGAAGAACTTGTTTGGTGGGAGGGTGGTGAGAGCCTGGCCCAGGTTGCCCAGAGAAGCTGTGGCTGCCCCATCCCTGGAGGGGTTCAAGGCCAGGTTGGAGGGGGCTTGGAGGGACCTGGTGTGGTGGGAGGTGTCCCTGCCCAGGACAGGGGGTGGAATGAGATGACCTTTAAGGTCCCTTCCAACCCAAACCAGTCTGTGATTCTGTGGGAAGCTGCTGGCTGATCTAACTGCATCCCACTGACCCCATGGCCACAAGCTGCCTCTCAGCTGGTGCCAGTGGCCACTGAACCATACCCTGGTGTGCTCTCACCAAGCTCTTGCCCCGCTGCTGGTGCTCTCTCACCCACGTGCCAGCGTGGCTGCTGCAGCACCATCACACCTCACCAACACCGCTTCCATCTCCCCATGGCTAAAGCTGCCAGCACGAGAGATGTAAAAACAACTGCACAGAAACATTATTCCAAACTGTCAATACTCCCCAGCCCAGCTGCCCATGAATCATAAATTTATGAGAAGGCAGGAAAGGCATCAGTAGCAGGGAAAGCAGAGTCACGTGGGGGTTTTAGGGTTTAGTTTTGGTGGGGTTTTTTTTGCTTGGTTTCTGGTTGTTTTTAAAACCAGATACAAAAATGCCTACGTTGAATATAACAACCACTCTGCTTAAGAAAAAAAGAGAGAGACAAGGCCTTATCTAGGAGCTAACAAACTGCATCAAGAGGACATAAATAAGGACACGGAGAAGGTCTTGCTTCAGCCTTTGCTGTTTAAGAGGGACTGCAGCAAACTCCAGGGGTTGTGGCAATTTCACTGCTTGCCCAGAGTCAGACCTACTCTAGACCCCAGCACTAAGGCCAGCAGTGGTCACCAGCAGAGAACAGTAATTAAATTCTCATCAGGTGAAAATGGAAAATATTTCTTACCAGCATTTCTTTTCAAGAGTAGGGCGAGATTCACCGTTACCCCAGATATTCATACTTCAACATTTCTGGTCCAATTCCTTCCCATTTTTGCAGTTAAGGACCCAATTGCCTAATGCCTTGGTGTTCCCATCCTCCTCCCACCCTGCAGGATTAGGTTCCAGCAGCTGCTCCCCCAGCTGCTCTTCTCCTCGAGACACAGGCTCAGCCCCCAGCACAACCCACCGCCGGAGCAGGAACATCCCCACAGCTCATAATGCACACCATGCCCTGGGGACAGAGACACAGACCTCCTCGCAGCCCCTCCCCACTGCCCCCAGCCCACAGAGACACCACGCCAATATTCAACATCACAAAGCTACAGATAAGAAGGGTTTAAGTGAAGAAAAGCAGATATCTGGCTGCCCTGCCTGGAAGGCCGGAAAAGAAAGAGAAGGTTCAGAGCTTGTGTTACGCCTCAGCCGTGTCACTGTGGTGGGATCGGAGACCTCAGAGACACATGGGCTATAAAGGAGAAAACCAACTGGCCCCAACATGGGACTCTGGAAGTGCCACTCTCTCTCTTCACCAACCCCTAACTGCTCCCATTACTTTCCAGTCCAACATCTGCCAAGAAAAGGTGGTTGATCCTAAACTAGTGAAGGCTTCATGACGCTGACATGGCTTGGAGTAAGGCTCCAAGGTGACCTCCTTCATTACAGCCCCCAGGGACAGAGCACTCCATGAAGGGGGGGACACGTGCCCTTTTTAGAAGGCAACTTCTAACATTATCAACCATGTCCGCTATCAATGGCCCAACTCTGCTCCATTTGAGAGCGGAGCAAAAGGGTTTTTCACTGAGTTTCACTGAATTTTAGAGTTGGAAGGGACCATAGAGATCATCTAGTCCAACTCCCCTGCTGAAGCAGGATTGCCCAGAGCTTGTCAGAGCATGTTACTCAGGAGCATCCAGGCGGGTCTTGAAAATCTCCAAGGAAGGGGACTCCACACCCTCCCTGGGCAGCCTGTTCCAGGGCTCTGTCACCCTCACCGTGAAGAAGTTTCTCCTCATATTTGAGTGGAACCTCTTCTGTTCCAACTTGTGCCCATTGCCCCTCGTCCTCTCACTGGGAACCACTGAGAAGAGTCTGGCTCCCTCCTCCTTCAACCCTCCCTTGAGATACTTGTAGGCATTGAGAAGGTCTCCCCTCAGCCTTCTCTTCTCCAGACTAAAGAGTCCCAGCTCTCTCAGTCTCTCCTCATCAGGGAGATGCTCCAATCCTTGAATCATCTTTGTTGCCCTTCGCTGGACTCTTTCCAGTAGTTCTCTGTCCCTCTTGAACTGGGGAGCCCAGAACTGGACGCAGTACTCCAGTTGTGGCCTCCCCAGTGCAGAGCAGAGGGGGAGAATGACCTCCCTTGACCTGCTGGCCACACTCTTCCCTCTGCAGCCCAAGATACCATTGGCCTTCCTGGCTGCAAGAGCACACTGTTTACTCATTGTCATTTTACTGTCCACCAGGACCCCTAGATCTTTCTCTTCAGAAGTTGCCTCCAGCAGGTCCACCCCTAACCTATACTGGTACCTGACATTTTTCTTCCCCAGGTGCAGGACCCTACACTTTTCCCTGTTGAACCTCATGAGGTTCTTCCTTGCCCAGCTCTCCAGCCTGTCCAGGTCACGCTGGATGGCAGCACAGCCCTCGGGGGTGTCTGCAGCTCTTTTCAGTCTCATGCTTGAGGAAGCACTGCCCTGTTTCAGGGGGCACAAGGCTGGTTGTGGCTGTGGCAGGGGAGGGTGGGACTTTGAAGACAACAACAGCCACGAGGAAGAGGAAAGCTGTTGAATTTTTTAAACTGTTCTCAATTTCTCCAGATTGGGATATCTGTTCATCACCATGTATTACCTATCCTGCTCTCAAAATCCAGATAAGAGAGAAAGAACTGTTTGACAGTGTCCTTTTTTTTTTTTTAAAGAAAAAAAAAAGGGGGTGATGTCTTCAGAGGCACAAACTCCTTAAATCACTAAAATTAGTATGAGTTGTGTTGTGGTTTCGGCTGAACTGGCCACTGAGATTCTTTCTTACTAAGAAGCAAGAAAACAAGAAGATAAAAAGATACGCTAAGTGCATAAACACTCTTTTCCTCATCTTTCTCTCCCAGGTTTGTCACTATCAACTCAAAGTACGAGGTTCTTGACACTTCCTGCAGGTAAGGCTCAGAAGACACAAGATCAAAAAATACAAATCAAATTCATTCTTTTCCTCATTTATTTCAGGCTTAATTTTTTTCTTAGTACTCTATCTCCATGAATTTCCTTCACATTCCAGGAGCAGGACAAGGGGAGGAAACCGTCAGTGTCTTGCTACTAGGACAGACAGGGTGCACTGTACAGAATCAACAAAATCAAAGCCTGTAGTTGAAGAACAGGGTCTTGGAAGCCAACACACACATCCTGCAGGATCTCAGTCTACATAGTCCTCAGATCTCCAGCTGGATGGAGGCTGAAATACCTTCAGAAATACAGAGGAAATTTAATGGATAAAGAAAGGAAACTGTGGGTCTAAAGGAGAAAAAGTCAAGAGAAACAAGAAATAGTCTCAGCTGGAAGAGAAGGGTGAAATGTCATCCTCCCTGGAAAAACAGGCACACTCTGGTACGTGGAAAAAAGCCCTGTGACAAAAGGGTGCCATCTCCAAAGCTTCCTGCATCAGTTACAAGAGGATGATGATGGGGAGGGGGAAGACGAGTCATCACTGGAAGACAAACCTCACATCCTCCAAAAAAACAAACCCAATTTCACTTCTCTCAAGAAATGGCTAAATAAATTCAGAGTTGGTAAAAATCAGTACGTTTAGGAATGCCTTTAGGGACTGAAGCTAACATGACCTGATGCCACGCTAAGTACTAAACAAGTGCTGTAGCTGCTCTTAACGGGCTCCCAAGGAGCCTGCACACTCTACCTCTGAAAATGAACGTCTTGCCCACGTGAGGTGTTAAAAAAATAATCCTCACAGAACATTTCCACCCCCGTCATTCCCCTAGCATGCTTCAGATGGAGGCACATCAGCTGATTTCCAGCAGCTTTAGACACATTTTTAATGTCGTGTTTTCTCCTTTGTAAATCATTTTGATCTACTCTTAGTCAATAGTCTCAATGTAGGTTAATATAACCTAGAGAAACAGATTTTCCTATCAAGTACTGTCAAATTTAAATGCAACTCTGTACTAGGATCTTCCAGAGACAGAAGGAAGGGAGGAGAGGAGAAGAGAAGACAAGCTGGGAGCACCATGAATTCCCTGCGGTCTCTCACCTGAAAGAGGGCACCTTCTTAAGAACCCCATCACAGAACAGTCCTGCTTTGCTGTTTTCTCCAAAACAGTCATTTCTGGTTCCTTGGGGGTTTTATTTTTTTGATCTGGCTCATAAAACTAAAGAATAGGATGGACTAAATGTGGAGAAAATAAACTAGTATAACAGAATACGATGGACTAAATGTGGAGAAAATAAACTAGTCTGAACTTGAGAGATGGGAAGGCAAGAAGGAGGGTCTCCAAAGCAGCGCTGTACCACGCTGAGCTGCTGCACATTCACATCCTGCAAAACGTGATTTTCTCATTTCTCCTCCTCCACAAGCCTCTAAAGGGACTGATTATAAAGCAAAAGGGAACAGGGCAAGTAAAGAAGGATTTACATCCAGCTTTTAGGAATCTAACACAACCAGCTACAGTAACTTGTTATTCTTCCAAGTTATCCTAAAAAAATCGTAAATTCTCTCTTTCCAAAGAAAACCAAATCTCCTCCAAACCTGTCGTCCCCCCCACACTGCACTATGAGATTAAAATAATTCTCACAGGGTTTCTATAAAGTTGGAGCTGAGGGGACATTATCTGACAGCTCCCTGCCCAGCCCTTTGACCTGTCCAAAGCACGGCTCGATTAAACGTTAACCCCAGCCCCGCGCTCCCCGACAGGAGCCAAAAGGTGGCCAGGGGTGGCAGAGGGCAGCAGACAATGCCAGACAACCCAAAATATTATGGGCTCTGAGATCACCGGGTCCCAAAATAAACAGGCTCCAAGTATTGTACCACTTGTCACAAGACATATTTCCAACTGTTCCTTTACCAGCGGGGTTTGGCTGTTTGATGACACAGCAGGTGGGGGCTTAGCTGTTCCTCCCACTGAGATGTATTCCAGCCTGACAGGTTTTTATGTTGTTAAAGCACACACACACACACACGCTTCACAGTCATCATGGAGACCTCTCAAGCTCACAATCATTCCAGCAGCCTCAAAAACTGTTACTCTTTTTCCTCCACCCCCCCAAAACACACAGATTTTTTTTCTATAGGCCTTTCCCTTACCTCTCCCATCGCCCGGCCCTCCAGAGCGAGCGCTTGAAAATCATGATTCAGTTCATCCATGGAACGCACCTATTTATAGATGGGTAAGAAAAAGAAATCCATGAGGAAATGCTTGTAGTTGATTTTTAATGATAATCATAGTTTATAGCAATTTTTCTGACACAGATTAAGAGCTACATTCCACATTACAGCATGTAACAAGTTATTGAGCTCCAAAAGATGACTTACCTTTAAGACTCCCCAGAAGCTACAACGTTTATAGTGTTAGATTTATAAAGGCACAAAAAAGGAAAAACTAGCAATTACTTTTAAGACACACAAAGTCTGAGGCAACTGCCTTTGCTTAGTGTATTGCAGAGACAAACATTTCAGTGAGTTGCATGATTTGAAGTGAGGGAGTCAATGCGTAAGCGAGTCAGCGTCGTTTCCTTTCAGGTGAAAAATCAAGTTAAAACATCTATAAAATTGGCAGATTTCGATTCAAGTTACGTGAAAATGAAAAACACAACAGTAGAAAGAAAAGGCAAATTAAATTAAATAGCACCGTATGAAATGGGAAGCAGGGGATGAAGAAAGGAGAGCAAGCAATGCATGAGGATTGGTTGCCAGTCGTAGTTACCATCCCCACAACGACGTCTCCCAGTGGAAACCCAGAAGTACAAACTGGGGTGGAAAACACCGTAAGAACCCCCCCAGAGGGGGTATGGCCTTTTCCTCACCCCCCAGAGGCTGTGGGATGCAACAGGGCAGCCCCATGGCCGTGCTGGGCATCCTGGCAAGGACTGAGGGAAGGGCGACGTGAAGCAACATGGGGCAGAGCTGGGGAGCCAGGGGACAGTCCCAGGAGGGGACACTGGCCGTGGAGGACCCACAGAGATACATTCACCTGGGAGTTGTGCCACTGTCTGATTCAATTACAACAGAAAAAACCCCTACAATTTAAAACTGTTGGCTAAATGAGTTGGATATGTTAAAACTACAAGAAAACACGTGATTTTGCTTCTCAAATCTCATCCAGGCAAGTCCCTACAGAAGCAGCTACTTGAGCACATACAGGGTCATGGAATGGTTTGGGTTGGAAGGGACCTTAAAGCCCATCCCTGCCCTGGGCAGGGACACCTCCCACCAGAGCAGGTTGCTCCAAGCCCCCTCCAACCTGGCCTTGAACCTCTCCAGGGATGGGGCATCCCTGGAAGCAAAAAGAAAAAAAACCAAAAAAACCCAAACCCTCAACTATGGACTTGAGGCCAAAGCACCGAAGTTCAGACACGTGCTGGGATTCAGCCCAACAAGTGCCCTCCTCAGGTAACACCCTGTACCAAACAGGCACAACGGGGAGGATGGCACACGGCAGCACCACACACCTCCTGCTCAGTGTGTACACACCCCCCACCACCCAGCAGGTCCCACCCCCCCGTCTGCCAGAGCAGGGCCAGAGTTTGTGTTTCTGAGCGACCCACACAGCCCTTCACTGCAGCCCTTCATGGGCTCTTTGTAATCCGCCGCGCTCAGTTGTGTCACCCCTGCAGACAGCAGGGGATGTGGACACAGCCTCCTCCAGGCCCAGGGAAGGAACCCAGTAACTCCTGGGGAGTGATCACAGAATCACAGAATCTTCTAGGTTGGAAGGGACCTTAAAGATCATCTTGTCCAACCATCAACCTCACTGACAAAAATAGACACCCACACAACAAACAAGGAGCATCATCACTAAACCAGACCTCCCAGCACCACATCAACCCATCTTTTGAACATCTCCAGGGATGGGGCCTCAACCCCCTCCCTGGGCAGCCCATTCCAAGGGCTGAGAACCCTTTCGGTGAAAAAATTTTTCCTAATATCCAGCCTGAACCTCCCCTGGTGCAACTTGAGGCCATTTCCTCTTGTCCTGTCGCCTGGGACTTGAGAAAAGAGACCGACCCCCACCTCTCTACACCCTCCTTTCAGGGAGTTGGAGAGAGCAAGAAGGTCTCCCCTCAGCCTCCTCTTCTCCAGGCTGAACACCCCCAGTTCCCTCAGCCTCTCCTCATCAGACTTGTTCTCCAGACCCCTCACCAGCTTTGTCGCCCTTCTCTGGACCCGCTCCAGCACCTCAATGTCTTTTTTATGGTAGGGGGCCCGAAACTGGACACAGTACTCAAGGGGAGGCCTCACCATTTTTATAACATAAAAAAAAAAAAAAGCAGAAACTGGGTTAGATGCTGACGCAGAGCCCTGGCAGTGACCAGCGCTGCAGGCACTTACACCGAGTCACTGGCCTTAACCCCGACTCCTGACACCCACAGACTGGTTTGGGTTGGAAGGGACCTTAAACTCATCCAGTGCCACCCCCTGCCCTGGGCAGGGACACCTCCCACCACACCAGGTTGCTCCAAGCCCCCTTCAATCTGGCCTTGGACCCCTCCAGGGATGGGGCAGCCACTCCTGCCACTATTTCCAGCAGAACTAAGTCGAGACTTAGTTGTGATTACACTTCACTTCTATTTTAAGACAAGATTCAAAAGGCCCCATCCAAGGATATCAGGTGTAAGGAAGTCACCATATATAAACTCCATGAGGCCCCTCCACTCTGAATTCTTCTACTATTCTGTGACAACACAACTTTGCAAAGGATTAGTAACATATGGTTAAATTATCTAAGACATATTTATGTCATTTACAAACCCTCAAGAGCCAGTCACTCGGAATCACAGTTTAAAAATAAGGTATCCTTCTCATTACTATATCTCAGTTCAAAGTTATTTTCAGTTATGCCTCAGTCTTGCCACCTTCTGCGGTGACGTTTATCACATCAACCACGAACACAGAGGGAAAACAGGACTCCACCTTCCACAAACGACAGCACCAGCACCAAAGCCTTTCCTCACTGTCCCCTCCAGCGTGGCTCTGCCAGCTCCGGTTCCTCGAGTTCATAAAACCCAATTCTTCCACGAACTCATGGAAAGTGCTGTAACCCCCAGCTGTACTGAGCCTCAAAAGCCCAACAGCAACAAATCGTTATTTCAATGAGACATCAGAGGAACAGGGGAACTGCAGAGAGGTTCGGTAGGTGATGCCCAGTGCTCTCTCTGCTAAAGCAACGTCCCAGCAAACCCCAGCTGCACCCACAATGGCACTGGTCCAGGGCCAGCAACACTGGGGAAGGGCTAGTGGGGAAACACAGGCTGCTGTAGTGTGTCCCCAGCTTTGGCAAAACAACCCCCCAAAGGTAGATGTTGTGCTATGGAAACCTCACAACAAAGCTGCTACAAAGTTCATAGAATGGTTTGGGTTGGAAGGGACCAGTGCCACCCCCTGCCCTGGGCAGGGACACCTCCCACCACACCAGGTTGCTCAAAGTCCCCTCCAACCTGGCCTTGGACACCTCCAGGGACGGGACATATACAGGACAGAGCCATTCGTCCCTAGCATAAATTAAAAGGATATTAAGAAACATTTGTGTTTGTTTTGGTGGTATCCCAGCAGCACTAACGTCCCTGGAGAACGAAACAGCCTCAAGCACGACACGCGGCAGGGTCTGAACAAGAACCACCTCCTCTCCCAGCCCCTGCTCTCACCCTTCCTACCGGCACTTCAGCGCGTTACACGGTCACCCTTACTGCACCAAACAGTCTTAAAAATGCTAGAATGGTGTATTTTATTTGTTCGCATCAGACGCAAGAACATTTTCATAAATGTCTTGTTCAAGCATTTGTCTTGAGCAGAAAAACGTGTTCTCATGGTGTTAAACCAACCACAGCAGCACAAATCCGTGATCTCCATCCTCATGGGAAGCCCTGCTCCCACGCCAGCCTGGGTTCTTGGAGAAGCCAGAGCTGGTGGAATGAAACCCAACATCACCCCCAACATAGAATCATAGACTCATAGAATTGCCCAGGCCGGAAGGGACCTCCAAAGGCCATCTAGTCCGACCCCCCCGCAGTCAGCCTACCGGCACTTCAGCGCGTTACACGGTCACCCTTACTGCACCAAACAGTCTTAAAAATGCTAGAATGGTGTATTTTATTTGTTCGCATCAGACGCAAGAACATTTTCATAAATGCCTTGTTCAAGCATTTGTCTTGAGCAGAAAAACGTGTTCTCATGGTGTTAAACCAACTACAGCAGCACACATACATGATCTCCATCCTCGTGGGAAGCCCTGCTCCCACGCCGGCCTGGGTTCTGGGAGAAGCCAGAGCTGGTGTAACGAAACCCAACATCACCTCCAACATAGAATCATACAATCATAGAATCATAGACTCATAGAATTGCCCAGGCCGGAAGGGACCTCCAAAGGCCATCTAGTCCGACCCCCCCACAGTCAGCAGGGACACCCCAACTAGACCAGGTTGCCCAGGGCCTCATCGAGCCTCACCTTGAATATCTCCAGGGAAGGGACCAGGTACTGGAAGGCTGCTATTAGGTCTCCCCGGAGCCTCCTCTTCTCCAGGCTGAACAACCCCAGCTCCCTCAGCCTGTCCTCGGAGCAGAGGTGCTCCATCCCCCTGATCATCCTTGTGGCCCTCCTCTGGACCCTCTCCATCAGGTCCATGTCCTTCTTATATTGAGGGCTCCAGACCTGCACACAATACTCCAGGTGAGGTCTCACCAGAGCAGAGCAAAGTGGCAGAATCCCCTCTCTGGACCTGCTGGCAACGCAGCTTTTGATGCAGCCCAGGATGGGATTGTCCTTCTGGGCTGCAAGTGCCCACTGCCTGCTCATGTCCAGCTTCTCCTCCACCAGCACCCCCAAGTCCCTTTCCTCAGGGCTGCTTTCCAATCCCTCACCCCCCAGTTTGTATTGGTGGTGAGGATTGTTCCGGCCCAGGTGCAGAACCTTGCATTTGCTGTTGTTGAACCTCATGAGGTTCACCTGGGCCCACCTCTCCAGCCTGTCCAAACATGGTCAACACCTTCAATGTAAGTTCATGATCCCCTGCCAGAACCCACAACAATTTAGCAATTCCTCTAAGCTCCAGCCCAGTAAGCACACTCAGCCCTGCTCAGTGCTGACCACCTGCCCGTGCCCAATGAAGAGGAGCACGTTTGTCTCCAAACGATGCCATGATAACAGATTGCCAGAGAGGTGGCACGGAGACCAAGATAAGAGGGAATGGTAAAGGGCAAAAAGCAGGAGAAACGTGAAAGCAAAGTGCACTCCAGCTTCTCCATACCCACCTGCCCAAACTGCACACCTAACGGAGCACTATTGTTGTCACTGCTCTGCTAAGGCCCTGAAGGAAGTGTCCTTCAAACACATCTCAGTCTGGCAGTCCCACCTTGGCCTCCCCTGCTGAGTGACACACAGGGCAAACACACTGCCTCCATCCCCTCCCCAAATACACTCTGCCCCAGTGATTATCAAAAGCAAAAAAAAAAAAACCAAAAAACACCATTGGCTTCTCTGCCAGTCAGATATGGAAGAAATTATTCATTCCAGACATTTAAAGTCATATCCCCACTCATCCCTTTCATCAATCCTAATCAAACAGTTATGGATAAAAACATTTTCTAAATCAGGTCTTCCCATCTGACTTTCAGGCACTGTGTGCTCAAAGTGTACATAATCACCAGTTTCGAGGCCCTTTCTCTTTGTCACAGTTCCTTTATCTCCACTGATCATTGTATCCACTCGCTTGTAATACAGGCTAGTTTATTATTCAGCTGTCAAAGACTGCACTCAAAAGGTCCTCTTCTCATTTCCTCGCTTCTGTAATATTAAACAGCAACACCTCTTCACCTCATTTTCTGACACGGTGTGCACAAATATCACAGGGCTCTTTCTTTTCCCTTTGAAAGAAGAACAAATAACTTCCGGAACAGCAGCCCATAAAGCCAAAGTCATGACTTCCTACACCTCGCTACTCCAAAAGGCAGGGAATACTCTGAAATGGTAATTAAACGACTTAGATGGGCCACCACCTCCCTGGGATCTGTTCCCATTGCCTGCCACTGACCTGTAACACACACAGACACGCAGAGCAGAGTCACGACGGTGTCAACACCAGACACAAGGAGGTCCACAGAGAAAGAACTTCTTCCCAGATGAGCATTAACGTCAATGAGATTTGATTACCATAAAATCTGGTTCACTGCTGAACCAGAGCTTTGAAAGAAATCCAGAAGACAACGCCAAGATCAATTGGCCGCAGGAGGAAGCAATGCCCTGACATCTGGATGCGACGTGACAACCTGGTTCCTTGAAGGAAGAGGCAATCTCCAGATCCACCAGGACTCACAGGAGAGCCGTCAGCCCTAGTCCTGATTGCTTCTTAAGGCATCCAGCAGAACCTGACTCCTGCTCCGGGCCAGCAGCACCCCTCAGTCACAGCCCTGTTCTAGCCTCCACAAAGCAAAACACAAAGGCACATCCTAGGTACCGAGGGCAGAGCTCCCAACCAGAACAGACACCAGGCACCAGTAGAGGTTAGGGGTGGACCTGCTGGACAGCCCTTCTGAGGAAAAGGATCTGGGGGTCCTGGTGGAGAGTAAACTCTCTGTGACCAGCAATGTGACCTTGTGGCCAAGAGGCCAATGGGATCCTGGGCTGCGTAGGGAAGAGTGTGGCCAGGAGGTGGAGGGAGGTCATTCTCCCCCTCTGCTCTGCACTGGGGAGGCCACAACTGGAATCCTGCCTCCAGTTCTGGGCTCCCCAGTTCAAGAGAGACAGGGAACTGCTGGAGAGAGTCCAGCGTAGGGCAACAGAGATGATGGAGGGATTGGAGCATCTCCCTGCTGAGGAAAGGCTGAGAGAGCTGGGGCTCTTGAGCCTGGAGAAGAGAAGACTGAGGGGAGACCTTCTTCATGCTTCCAAGGATCTCCAGGGAGGGTTGAAGGAGGATGGAGCCGGACTCTTCTCAGTGGTTCCCAGTGACAGGACGAGGGGCAACGGGCACAAGCTGGACCATGGGAAGTTCCACTGGGATGTGAGGAAGAACTTGTTTGGGGTGAGGGTGGCAGAGCCCTGGCAGAGGCTGCCCAGGGAGGGTGTGGAGTCCCCTTCTCTGGAGATCTTCAAGCCCCACCTGGATGCTCCTGAGTGATGTGCTCTGGGCAGCCCTGCTTTGGCAGGGGGGTTGGACGGGATGATCTCTAGAAGGTCCCTTCCAACTCTGACAATTCTGTGTACTTTCCCATCGAGAGCTCTCCTTCTTTCTGATAAAGCAAAAATACTTTCCCATCAAGAGCTCTCCTTCTTTCTGATAAAGCAAAAAAACAACCAGCCAGCTTGCTTCTGAAGCCCAGTTAACAAAATTAAGGCTCTGCACATTAACCACACCGCTACAGAGTAAGAGCTACAAAGCAATTTCACTGCACAAGAACACTCCTCCCCTTCCCATGAAACGCTGTGTATGCACTCAGGAATTATGTAAATCTCACGGAAATTAATGAGAACCTCATTCAAGAAGAGTCATTTCCACACAGGCTAATATATGAATGTGTGTCAGTGTAACACGCTCCGGCTCATCGCCACTTCACTGCCTCACAAATCATTTCCTGCCTTCCCAGCAAAAGCACAGCCCCCGGAGCGGATTCGCCCCACACCGAGAAACCAGAGCAAACCCAGAGGATCCTTGGCATGGCCGAGGCCAAGGGCAAGTCACTCTTTCCAGAGCCCTTTTTAACCAATTTTCACCTTTGCTCTGAAAAATAGGCAATAAAGCGAGAGACAGTGTATTACTCATCACTCCCTCGCTCCAGGTCAGGCCTCCACAGCTTCTTTTCAGTCTCCTCAAACACAGAATCACAGAATCACAGAATCTTCTAGGTTGGAAGGGACCTTAAAGATCATCTTGTCCAACCGTCAACCTCACTGACAAAAATAGACACCCACACAACAGACAAGGAGCATCATCACTAAACCAGACCTCCCAGCACTACATCAACCCGGCTTTTGAACCCCTCCAGGGATGGGGCCTCAGCCACCTCCCTGGGCAGCCCATTCCAATGGCTGAGAACCCTTTCAGTGAAAAAATTTTTCCTAATATCCAGCCTGAACCTCCCCTGGGGCAACTTGAGGCCATTTCCTCTTGTCCTGTCGCCTGGGACTTGAGAAAAGAGACCGACCCCCACCTCTCTACGCCCTCCTTTCAGGGAGTTGGAGAGAGCAAGAAGGTCTCCCCTCAGCCTCCTCTTCTCCAGGCTGAATAACCCCAGCTCCCTCAGCCTCTCCTCATCAGACTTATTCTCCAGACCCCTCACCAGCTTTGTCGCCCTTCTCTGGACCCGCTCCAGCACCTCAATGTCTTTTTTATGGTAGGGGGCCCAAAACTGGACACAGCCCTCAAGGTGAGGCCTCACCAGTGCCCAGTACAGGGGGACCATCACCTCTCGGGTCCTACTCCCCACGCTGTTCCTGACACAGGCCAGGATGCTGGTGGCCTTCTTGCCCACCTGGGCACACTGCTGGCTCCTGTTCAGCCCACAGTCGACCAACACCCCCAGGTCCTTTTCTGCCCGGCAGCTCTCCAGCCACGGAGAGGCCACGGAGCTCTTCCTTTCCCAGTTTCAGTAGGAGATTCCCAGTGCTGGTTTTCGGGGGGACACGCTGGCTCAGAGCACACTCTGCTCTCACCCACCCCCATGGCAGCGACACAAACCCACTTCTCTCCAGGCCAGGGGCCACTTTCACAACTCACCCTCCCACGCAGCAGAAAAGCTTCTTGGCAACTCTGCATCAAACCTATTCACTGTGGGTTTTCCAACCCCTCAGAGCAGCTCACTGCTAATTTATGTCAGGTACCCATCTTACACAGGAAAATTACACTTTTTTTTTTTTTAAAATAAGATTAGAGGGCCTCGGCGTTGCGAAACTAAACATCAGCAACTCAGAAGTTGCTTTTCTGGTCCCAAAGTGACACAGGGACTAGTCCTTGTCTGCATCTGGAGGCCTCGGCGTTGTGAAACTCAACAACAGCAACTCAGAAGTTGCTTTTCTGGTCCTAAAGTGACACAGGGACTAGTCCTTGTCTGCATCTGGAACACTTTTGAAATTATACAGCTCTATCAGACGTACAGAAGCAATACTCCAGCAGCTGAAGATGTTTTCTGCACTAGTACTATTTGGTACTGGACATGCTGCTCCCTATCACAGCACAAACCCAAGGAGATTTCCCTGCCTCTGAGGCCCCCCAGACACACTCTGTCACAGACACAGCCAGAATTTAGAAGTTTTGGAAGTTATCTCGTACAGAAGAGCAAGGCAGAGTCAGGCAAGCACCCCAAGCATCATCCACAAAGGAGAATGAGAATGGAGGGACCAACTTATAGGCAGAGAGCAGGACCAAACCTCTCCAGGCTTGACAGGCTGACAGAGGTGGGAGGATTCAGCCTGGAGAAGAGAAGGCTCCAGGGAGACCTTGGAGCCCCTTCCAGTCCCTCAAGGGGCTCCAGGAGAGATGGGGAGCGACTCTGGATCAGGGAGGGGAGCCCTAGGAGGAGGGGGAAGGGTTTGACCCTGAAAGAGGGGAGATGGAGCTGAGCTGTGGGGAAGAACTTGTTTGGTGTGAGGGTGGTGAGAGCCTGGCCCAGGTTGCCCAGAGAAGCCGTGGCTGCCCCATCCCTGGAGGGGTTCAAGGGCAGGTTGGAGGGGGCTTGGAGCAACCTGGGCTGGTGGGAGGTGTCCCTGCCCAGGGCAGGGGGGTGAAATGGGATGACCTTTAAGGTCCCTTCCAACCCAAACCATTCTGTGACAAACCATCCCAGAAGAGGGGTGATATTCCCCGCACTGATACACTGCAGCGCAGTGAGGAATGAGCAGGGAACCCACAGAAGCAGCAGCACCCACAGAGAGGGCACTAACACCACTAACACCAGCACCTGAGAGGACACACAGCACCCAGAGCTCCAGTTAATTTTAACCCAGCAAACAACAAGGCCCACAGGGCTAAATGGCACTTGTCAAAAGGAATTCTGCAGTCAGTTAAATTAACAGGAACTGGGGCCCTGAACTGTCCTCACGATTACTAAACAGGGATCTGAAGGACCTAACAAATTAACATGAGAGCAACAGTATATTTACCTTCCAGATTTCCAGCCTCATATTTTATATTCTAGAATAATCCAAGGGTTTTTCCTAAACTGATAGCTACTAGCAAAGTAGCTGAATTGTAATTTTAGGTAAATACTAATGTCAATAACAAGCGTTAATACTGCACCTATATTAAGCAAATATGGTTGCTAATATGACCTTTACATATAAATTCAAAGTGCAATATTGTATCGCATTTCATGGGCTGCACGTACCTCAGGGGATTGTACACTCGCCTTATATTTTAAGGAATCCTGATTTATGTAGAATTTATATTCACCTAAACAGACACACAGCACAACTACCAAAGCTTAAATTTTACTCTTAATCACAAAGGATTGTTTCTCCCTCCTTATGCACATAGTGTTTCCCACTAAGAGAGAGAACACGTGGAATTAAAGAAAAAAAAGAAAAAGCCAAACATACAGGAGGAAAAACAAGGAATAAACACACTAGAAAGTCCTTTGGAGAAAAAGAAGCTGAGAAATAACCAGCTGAGAAATATTTTAGCTGATAATCTGAAAAAATTGTCTCTAGAAATGCACCATGAAATCTGAGGGTTTATGACTTTTCTATTTTTTTTTTGATGTTGGACAACATTAAATAGATCAAATATCTGCATTTATTAGCAGTCACAGCATTTGAAGAGGGTTTAAACTATCTACTTCTATTAAAGCCAATCATGTTAATGAGGGTAACCAAAGCAAACCAGAAGGTGCTCAGGCTCCGCTCTCCGGTCTCTCCATCACCCCTGTCCCCAGCGCCGCTCCCCGTGGGGCTGGTTTCAAAGGCTGCCCTTCTCCTTCCCCAGACACTGTCTGGCACCAGGACCCGGCCAGCCCCAGCTGTCCCTCCCTTCCCTTACAGCTCTCCCCCAAATTCCACTCCTCACCAGGAGGCAAACCCCCCCAGGACAGCACCTGCTAAACCGGAGCCAGGATGGACGCTGCGAAGATGAAGTAGGAACACGGAAATGGCTGCTTTCAAAATGTCTTTGTTCTGCAGTAAATTACAGAGCTGGCTGCAGCCTTCATCCTGCCGGCCAAGCATGGGATCATGGAATCAGCTGGGCTGGAAGGGACCATTCAGATCATCAAGTCCAACCACCAACCCAACATTGACAAAACCCACCACTAACCCACGGCCCTCAGCACCATGTCTGCCCGACTTTTAGATACTTCCAGGGATGGCGCCTCCACCCCCTCCCTGGGCAGCCCATTCCAAAACTTGATAACACTTTCAGTGTCAAAATTCCTCCTAATCTCCAACCTGAACCTCCCCTGGTGCAACATGAGGCCATTTCCTCTTGTCCCATCGCCTGTTCCTTGGGAGAAGAGACCGACCCCCCCTGGCTACACCCTCCTTTCAGAGAGCCAGAAGGTCTCCCCTCAGCCTCCTCTTCGAGCAAACTCACTCCATGGTACCCCACAGACAAGCAATTCAGGAGGAAGCACCCAAAACTCCTCTGCCACCCTGGCAAACAAAAGCAGGGGGACGGGAGGGCCGCTGGGCCCACAAATCCTCGGGAAGGGCTCCCTCCTTGGCCTCTGCCAATACTGGTCATGGTCCCAGAGAGTCTGGAGGACAATCCCAGCTCTGCACAAGCTGGATGGGACCAAGCTCCTCACCTTGCTATGACACCCCTTGTTTTCCTTTTCTGCTCCTACATATTAACACAGGAAATCATGGTACTGTTACACTTGTCAGGATAGGTCCAAATATGGTTTCCCAGCTCCTAAGATCAACTGCATTTCTTTGGTTCTGGGAGAATCACAGAATGCTATGGGGTTGGAAGGGACCTCTGGAGATCATCTCCTCCAACCCCCTGCCAGAGCAGGGTCACCCAGAGCAGGTCCCACAGGAACGTGTCCAGGTGGGTTTGAATGTCTCCAGAGAAGGAGACTCCACCACCTCCCTGGGCAGCCTCTGCCAGGGCTCTGCCACCCTCACAGCAAAGAAGTTCCTCCTCACGTTTAGATGGAACTTGCTGTGTTCAAGTTTGTGACTGTTACCTCTTGTCCTGTCTCTGGGCACCACTGAAACAAGACTGGCCCCATCCTGGCACCCACCCCTTTAAGTATTTATAGATGTTGATCAGAACCCCCCTCAGTCTTCTCTTCTCCAGACAAAACAGAGCCAAGTCCCTCAGCCTCTCCTCATCAGAGAGATGTTCTAGTCCCCTCATTATCTTTGTAGCCCTCTCCTGTACCCTCTCCAGAGAAGACAAGAGATGAGGATTCCAAGTTCTCCCGTGTTTGCACTGGCCCATGAGGGGTGCTGCTCACCCACAGCACCTCAAAAATGTAATTATTACTTGGATATTTTGTTATTTTTAACTCACGTGCACTCTGCAATCATGAAAAGGCAAGTGTCGTGTGAAGTTTCTGTCCATTAGGCCTCCACATTTCAAGTAATGCTCAATTTGTAATAGAAAGAAAAATCTACAGAAATTTTAAATTTTCTAGTAAAACATTCCTCAAAAGAGGTCAACATTACTAGAAGAACACCAGGACTGAGGCAGTCAGAGTAAGAAATACCCAAAACATTCAGGCTTGAATTGAACATCATTAGAATGTTGAAGAGGAGACACAAAAAATAAATACATATATAGAGCTGGTTGAAGAGCCTAAATACTTCGTAGCACTTGATTTACAGACTCACAACTTGTTAAAGCCTTTTAAATTAACCAAAGGTTTACAAATTTCAGATGGAAACAAATGCCTCCTACGCTCAGCAGTGGGAGACTGCCGGCATCCCTCTCCTTCCAGCAGCTCACGCAGCAAGTTGTTTCAAAAAAATATCTACTCTGCGTGAACACACACACACAAATACACACACACACACATATATATTGTATCCAGGAGAGGGGGGAAAAAAGTATTTAGCACTACTTTTGCAAAGCCCCGCACGCTGCCAGCCATAGGCCTGCCTCTAACGGCTAGATCCAGGGTTAAAATATGTTGTTCCATCCACTGATTACAGCACTATTTTTAGTCCTCTCCTATAACAATAGTGGGTAAAGAAAGAACGTGAAGTCACAAGTATTAGATGGGATTAGGTGGTTTAACTACTATTTTTGTAGTAAAGGATTCATCATTAGAATTGCTACTACCATTAGCGTTCGAAGCAAAAAGCTATTGAAATTGCAGATTGGCTAATGCTTCACGTGGCATTGAGCCAAGATGATTAATGATTCAGGGGACAGAAATAAATGCAAGAAAGGCAGCCTTTCAGAAGGGCTCGGCTTAGTTAGCTAATTATGTTTTTCCTCAGATTTTATTCACTGAGGGAAGTGCTTCATTAATGGGGAATTTAGGTTACCCCGCGATGTCTCAGGCACACATTGTTGGGGTGCAAATGTCTAAAATACTGGATTACAGACCTTGGCTTGGCCCCCACAGAGCTGGCAATACCATGGGGAAACCGACTCCTGCTTCCCAGATGCGTGTCCGGGTCAATGTTTTTTTGCACAAACACTCAGGGCTGCGCTAAAATCTGCTTCATTTGACTCCCGGGGAGGCTTTTTCCTTTCACTCCCACCACTACTCTGAGCTCCCGAGGTTTAAATTCAGAGGGAAAAAGGTGTAAAGAAGGGTCACAGCAACGTCTTGTCCCAGTGCCAGTCTCAGTACTGGTGTCACAAACAGCCACGAGTGGCCCCACGGCACAGTGGCTGCTGGCAGCGCGGCCAAGGGCTAATGTGAAGGTTTAATAACTGCCAAGGTTCAGCCCAGCACAAATCAGGTCTGAACGCAGCTCCATCACAGGGTAAGTAACAGGGCCAGGTGCTCCCAATAAAAACCACTGCCCCAGAACAAAAGTTACCCCTAACAAAGGGAGAGGAGGAAGAGGAGAGCTGAGAGCGGATCACTTGACGGGAGGGAGCGCAGCGTCACATGGGATCCATGCACAAAGGCAAGTTTCATAGAATCATAGAATCATTCAGGTTGGAAGAGACCCTTGGGATCATCGAGTCCAACCATCTCCCCTACTCTACAAAGTCCTCCCCTACACCATGTCCCTCAGCACTGCATCTAAACGGCCCTTAAACACAGCCAGGGATGGGGACTCCACCCCCTCCCTGGGCAGCCTGTTCCAATGCCCGACCACTCTTTGGGTGAAAAATTCCCTCCTAATGTTCAATCTAAACCCACCCTGTTGGAGCTTGAAGCCGTTCCCTCTCGTTCTGTCACTAATTACCTGTGAGAAGAGACCAGCACCAACCTCTCTACAGTGTCCTTTCACAAAGTTGTAGAGAGTGATGAGGTCTCCCCTCAGCCTCCTCTTCCTCACACTAAACAGCCCCAACTCCCTCAGCCGCTCCTCATACGATTTGTTTTCCAGCCCCCTCACCAGCTCCGTTGCCCTCCTCTGCACCCGCTCCAGCACCTCGAGATCTCTCTTGGATTGAGGTGCCCAAAACTGGACACAACACTCGAGGTGTGAGTTTGTTCATCACAGACCCGTGGGGTCATCACTGAGGGAAAACAGCTTTAAAATCGGCTCCACACACACCTTAAAGCAAGTCTTCAGACACAGGCAACGCTGGACTCACTGCTGTGGAACAGCTCTTTGTGAAGGGGATTTGGACTCAGCAGTTGAATTAACTGTGCGGGTTTGCCAGGAAGCAGCTCTGTGGATGGCTGAGACGGCTCGTGTCTTAGAGAAAGTTTCACCCATTCACAAAATCGCTACGAGTATCACAACCTGTTCTGCAGAGGCACCCACAGGTCACACCAACTCAGCAAACCACACAGAGCTGAGAAGGGGAAAGCCAAGTTGGAGAGAGGGAAGAAAAAAGAATCACAGAGTCACATGGGGTTGGAATGGACCTCTGGAGATCATCTCCTCCAACCCCCTGCCAGAGCAGGGCCACCCAGAGCAGGTCCCACAGGAACGTGTCCAGGTGGGGTTTGAATGTCTCCAGAGAAGGAGACTCCACCACCTCCCTGGGCAGCCTCTTCCAGGGCTCTGCCACCCTCACAGCAAAGAAGTTCCTCCTCATGCTTAGGTGGAACCCCTTACACTCAAGTTGGTGCCCATTTCCTCTTGTCCTGTCCCTGGGCACCACTGAAAAAAGACTGGCCCCATCCTCCTGACACCCACCCTTGAAGTATTTATAAGCATTGATCAGATCCCTCCTCAGTCTAAAGAGACTAAAAAGCCCCAAGTCCCTCAGCCTCTCCTCGTAAGGGAGATGCTCCAGGCCCCTCATCATCTTTGTAGCCCTCTGCTGTACCCTCTCCAGCAGTTCCCTGTCCTTCTTGAACTGGGGAACCCAGAACTGGACACAGTGCTCCAGATGAGGCCTCACCAGGGCAGAGCAGAGGGGCAGGATGACCTCTCTCGACCTGCTGGTCACACTCTTCTTGATGCACCCCAGGATGCCGTTGGCCTTCTTGGCCACAAGGGCATGTTGCTGGCTCGTGGTCATGGTCAAAACAAGCAGAAGCTACACTCTAACACAGCTCTAGTTCATGGTCACGGTCAAAACCAGCAGAAGCTACACTCTAACACAGCTCTAGTCAAAGCACACTTGGGGGCAATGTATTTATTAACTGAAATACTTTAAGTTGTCTTGAAGCACTGAAATTTGCAAATTCAGTTGCATGAAGTATCTGTGCTCTTCCTGAGCCAGTACCACAGCAAGGACACAGATGACACAAGGGACACACAGCACAGGAGCAATCCCACCACCAGCACGTCAGGTTCCTTGTACAACCCCAGCTACAGCCAGGAATCCTGCCCCTGCCTGGCAGGGACACCAAAACCCACCAAGTCACAGGAAACAAATGGTCAGGTTCCTTGTGCAACCCCAGCTACAGCCAGGAATCCTGCAGGGACACCAAAACCCACCAAGTCACAGGAAACAAATTCTTTAACTAACTTTCTGAAGATTTCAGGGTGGGTTTTTCTCCCCCATAAAAGAGAAGGATTTTCTCATACCCAACCTTAAATATCCAACTCAGCCCCATCTGCTCATGCTCCTTCTATCTCAGGAGGAATTTTCAAAGGGCAATGTAAAGCAGAAAACGAAATTAAATGTTCTGATTCCCCTCCCCCAAGACAACCTTTTACTATAGAGGAATCTCTGCAAAACAAATCAGCCAAACCAGACATTTCATCTCAGCAACGTATTGTGTTCTAAATTATCTGGGTATCAAGTTAGCAGAGCCATTTCAGCATCAACAGAAGAGAAGTCTCAAGTAGTTCATCGGGATACAAGGAAGTACCCAGGAAAATCCAACCAATTTAATGAAATATAGATCAGAAATCAACCTTCAGGAACAGAGCCCCGTGTGCTAACACATGGTGTAGGTGATTAAGGATTTGCTCCAGGCCTCCAACCCCAGCACAGACAAGAAGCCAGATTATTTGGACCACGGCAGCCCCCACACACCAGGTGCTTTCCACCACTGTTCCGAGGAGTTAGCTGTCACTTAGATGGGACTTCACTTTGGAAGAACAAACACCAGGGCTTCTGCTTCCTCAGCTTCCAGGATCTTTTTAGAGGACTTTGCCACGACTTTAAGGCAAACTCTGGTCGTGGTGCCCACCAACAGGCACCAAATATTGTCCAACACCATCAGCTCAGACCCTTTCACGGCAGCAGTTTGAGAGCCGTGCTCCAGGAGGGCACTGCCAGGAGAACCACCTTTTGTCTCCACCTCAATTCAAGTTCCCAGTTAAGAAGTTGCACGGTCACATTGCCAAAAGGCAAATCTGAGCATAAAATCCAGTCCCAACCCTGTTGCTCTCACTATTCTTCACCAACTATATGTGAAAAATTCCCCACATTCAACAAGACGATCCCTGCAGAGTTCTATTGTCTCAAATTATTAATTAAACATGCTCTCAAAGAAAGCAAATGCCTAAAATCATTTGCTTCTCCTAAGCAACTCCCATATTACCCCAATTGCAATTCAGACAGTCTAAGTATATCCATTGACTGTAATTCAGAAGGGACCACCCCCAAAGAAACTCTCTCTTCTCTCCAGTTCAAGAACACACACGCACGCACAACCCACAGGAGACCCCAGCCCACAAAACCCAGCCAATTTTCCTAAAAACCTGCTCAGTGATGATAACTCGTCCCAGCTGAATATCTCGACCATCTTTTCATTCCCCTCCGGAGCAGTAGATGGCTGTTTGGATTTGTAATGAGATATGCAACCTTCCATAGCGGAGACAAATCCATCCTGGGCCATTATTCATCAGGAGACATCTCCTACCTCTTCGCTCACCTACGTTCTGATCTCTACCCAGTTTTTTGCAGGATAAATAACGTACAAACACACCAGTGCAGCGAGTGTAACTGTCTGCCCAAAGAGCCCAAAGAGAAATCAGGCATCGTAGGTGAACGACAGCCTGAACCTCTTCAGATGGAGTCCTAAGAGTTACTGGGAGACACCGGCACTCAACCTCAGCTTGCTGCTTTTTGTGGCTAAAAGACAACTGCATTTTGCAGTCAAGACCTGGCTGATGAAGGTGTCTTCCACGTAAAGTTTGCTTAGGAGTTCAGAGATTCCAATCTAGAAAAAATAAGTCTGATTTCACCATTATTTCAGTGTCTCCAAGAACAAAGAGGATTTACAACATATACTATTAGTGTGGATGGCGTATCTTCGATACCTAAATATTCAAAATGACAGTAGCACCTTTAATAGCTGAATTTTCTGTAAAAACTTATCCCCCTGCTGCCTTCTGAAGAAGGGAAAATCGCTGAGGGAAAAGAAAGTTTCTAGGTAAAATACAGAAAGAACCAGCGTTTTCCTGCTGTTCCCAGCCAGAGGACCACATCTACTGCCTTTGGAGGAGAAAAACTTTTGCTTTAGTCACCCCCAGTAAAGCCATTCCCAGCTACATTCTCAGAACTGCCCGTCAAAGTACAAACAAGTGACAAGGGGAAGAGCCAGCACAGTAAAAAATGAACAGCAAGGATCCCATAACTAAGTTCTGACTCACAACACTCACAGCTATTTAGTAACACAGGATGAAATGCTATCATTTGGTAAAAAAATCGCTGGAGTCTTATCACCAACAGACAGAGATAGACGTCTGTCTACACATGCAACAAAGAAGAAACTGGGATTCGACAATTAAAAAAATCCCTCTACCTTTAATTACGACCTCCCAAGCTCTAGGCAGGCATTAACCTATATTACCCTATAATTATTTTTTCTGACTTCCATTATCTTTTAGCTACTGAGTTTCCTAGCCAGCCTTCAAGGCAACAAGGCAGGGGCTCTAGCTGCACTTTTTCTGAAACTCTACAATCAGAAGTGCAGCGATACAAGTGTATCTGTGAGAAATGGAGACTCAGCACATCCCTAAGGATTCCCCACCTCTCTGCATGTCCCAGCACTTCCTTCCATTTCTCGTCTTGCAGGACAAATTCAATTCTACCTCGGTTGAGCCCAAACTGAATTAAATCATTTTGCATGCGTAAGGCTAGTTCTTGCTCCAAGGAATTTATAATTTCAGAAGCAGATGCGGAAGTGGCCAAAAAGTCACAAAGAATCACTGAACGATATGGGGCTGGAAGGGACCTCTGGAGATCAGCTAGTCCAACCTCCTGCCAGAGCAGGTCCAGCCAGAGCAGGTTGCACAGGAACGTGTCCAGGCGGGTTCTGAATGTCTCCGGAGAAGGAGAAGTCAAAAGGAATGGCGGTGTTAGGATTACACACATCCTGCCTTCTGCTTCCCGGCAGTAAAACCCCGAGGCAAACAGAAAACCACGGAAAATGAGGCGCTCCAGAAAGGCTGAAGCAATGAGCAGAGAGATAAAAGCACTCAGCAATCACTGGAGTACATGGTATCAAATGAGATACACAAGAGAAGGGCTACTGCCCCACCTCACAGCTCTTCGAAGAAATTAAACACAAAGATTGGTTTAAAGCTGCATCCTGAGCACAAAACATGAGGACTATGTGATAAATACACACTGCCAATGGGAGAACCCCCAGGAAGCAGAACAGATCCGGTCCCAACATCCATAATATTCCAGTGGGTATTCCTTGAGCTTCCCATCACACATCTCAGGGAAGAAAACCAGAGAAAGCATCACCCAGAGCCTTCTGAGCTTAATCCTGCAGGTGTGGTTTGTCCATTCTCAGAAGCGTTCTGCCTCCAAGGAACACGTGAATTATTTTCTAAAAGTTCATTTAAACTACCACAAGCTAACGAGTTTTCCTTTCATTAAGCGGTCTGAAGAAAATCAAGCTGAGGAAGAGCAACGCAACAGCTGACATCAGGGAAGGCTCTGTAACAGGTGGGGGCTCTTCAAGGGAAAGTTTCAATCTTCTGGTTTTTAAAGAATGGAGTAAAAACAATGCAATTTGTAATGACTGCAGGATTAGGGTCCCTGGTCCCCCCCATCTCCAGTGAGTTCTGTTGTCTCTGCTTTCAAGGGTTTTCAGACAAAGGAAGATGGGAGAAAAAAAAAAAAGAAAAAAAATCAAGAATTTGATGACATTTATCTCAGTTCATGAAGTTATCTTTCCACAGAACATCCAAACATCAGCAGTTCCTGCCCAAACACCTCCACACCAGATCACAGGGCAGCTTTTATTTGAAATACCTTAAAAGGTGCAGCCTTTCAATAAGAAATTTTTGCTTACTGTTTGTACACAACTTGAAGTGCTTTAAGATCTCTTCCACTGCTGTCTCTTGAAACAAGTTTTACATTTAGTGACTGAAAACTTGGATAGTTAACAGAAAAATTACATCTCATTTCAATGCAGCTATTTCCTTTAAAGCGGTAACTAAATACTATGTTTCCACATAAGGGAATAATTACAATATTCTCCCAGCTGCTTCGTTCATATTGCTGTATTTTATATGATTTTTCTTCCAGAACAAATTAAGAGGGCACTTGGGTTTACTCCTTTGCTGATGTACACACTGACTTCAGCAAGGTTGCAAAATTCCCTGCAATGTTTGCTTTTAACTGGCCCGGATGGCAACCCATCCCCTGGGGAGGGCACAGCAGAGGAACGAGGGCTTGTTGGCTTTTATTTGAAAAACTAGAAGCAGGAGATATTCATAAAAAAGGTTGCAAAAGCTTTGTGTCTGCTGCTCTGGCAATACTTGCGGAAATCATTCCGTTTTCAAATGTGCTTACGCCCAAGTTCTGCTCCTTCAGCAGAGGAAGCACATCTTCTTTGAGGAGTGACTTACAGGTCACAGACAAGAGAGCCAGCGTTGAGTCATACGCTCATTTAACTCTCAGCACATCTGACAATGCAACTACTGACAAGATTTCTAGTAAACACCGCTGCCGAGACACGTTCTGGCCCACTACCCTTTCAGAAACATTCAATCGCTGCAAGAATTCAGCTGTGTTTCTAAAAGCACCATTTCGTGACATCTTAAGGCCATTCTGGGTTCAGCTAAGCACATTTATAGCACCTTCCCCTCCCAATTATAATCAGAAAAACCCAAAAGCAAAACAAACAAGCAAAGAAACGCAGGAAAACACACTCCCAGCAGCTCCCAGGACTATGTTTTTCAATATTGGGAATGGTAAAAGCTCAACCTACATGCATTGGCAGTTTTGTAATACCATTACATAAGAATTATTTAACTACAGCAACAGATTTGAAGAGCAGCAGCAGTCACTGCTCCGCCAGTTCACACATCCGAAAAGAAAAGAAAATCAATCAAGAGAAGGATAAATTCTGCAAACATGCATCTGAGTGTCACAGAGAGGGGACTGGGATTTCAAGGCCCTCAAGAGCAGAAACGTTTCAGCTCAGAGCCACCGAGGCCCCGTGATCCTGGAAAGAGAAAACAAAAGGTACAACTCTCCCCATTCCAACCACCCGGAAACCAGCGGAAGCTTTAAAAAAGCGTCATTAAAAAGCATCTATCGAAAGCCCGATGTCGAGTTCGGAAACATGGAACTTTTTGGTTTTTTTACCTGATGTTCTGCATGAATGTTATCCCCAGTAGGCCAGCGATGTTTGCTGTTATTATAGCCGCCTCCACCACTTCCTCCTCCCCCAAGCTGCTCACCATGCTGCCTCTGGAAGAAGTAATCCACCATGGCGTCGTCCTGCGAGCGGCCGGCCACCCCTATGGATCCGGGGACGGGGCTGGAGTGCGTCCCCGCCGCGAGCGCCTGGTTGGCAGCCGGCTGTTGCTGAGCCTGGGACCCTGTTCCAGATGTCAATACAACAGGCATGTTGGGATTAGCTGTATCTTGAGCGTGCTGTTTCAGGTGGGGGCTGAAGGAGTCCTGCCAGAGTACTGCTTTTCTCTTCAAAACACACGCAACGCTCATTCCACCAACACCTACGGGGGGGGGAGAGACGGCCAGAAAGAGAGAAGGAAAAGAAAACATGAAATCCTTGCAGCTTCAGCTTTCCATCCTCAATAACACACCCGGCTTTGGCAGGGAAACGTCACGATGCCAAATCTGCCTCCTTTTAACACAGTTATTTGCTCCATTAACCCAGCAACTAAAATATCGTATGAAAACGCACGCTGGCCAAAAAATCCCCCATTTTCTGCTGCACAGTGTCACCAGTACACACAAGACTCACCTAAGGTGCCCATTACACTGAAATCAGAATGCCAGTTTATGCCCTGGACAAACCACTGACCAGAGCACTGCCCCAGGAGACTGCTAGAAAAAAAGCCCCCGAAAACCCGGGTGGAACACAAAGGCACCATCAGTGCTGCTGGGGCTTGTTTACACCCAGCAAATTAGGAGGCAGAACTTCAATCAATACCCGAGTCCCACCGTACTGCGATGTGTTCACTCATCACACAAAACATCAAGGCAACAGTGGGTTGGGTTGTTGGTTTGGTTTTTTTTAAAACAAAAACTTAAAATGCTGGATTTCTGCTTATAGAGTTAAGTAAGTCCCAAACACAACGCAACTCCTCCTGCAAATTCAGGAGCTGGCTTTCGGTCGCGAGGCTGTAAAACCCAGGGAATGTTTTACAGGAGATCCCCTGGAGAAAAAGCCGCTAACCTCTCGGTGCCCGGGCTGTCGGGAGAACCTTCCAGAGCCAGCAGTGCCAGTCCTGCTCCCAACGGCACCGGGGGCAAGCTGGAGGGCTCACAGAAACCAGCCCCCACTGAAACACCCCAAACGCTTCGTGTTCACCCAAAATCACCCCCGTGCAGGACACTACAGGCAGAGCAGGCTGAGAGCAACTCACAGTTCTCCTGTCCCTCCACAGTGTTTTGGGGCATCCCAGCAGCACACCACCACACACCTTTGTGGGTTTAAGACAATATGATCAGCCCATCCTGAGAGTAATAAAGACCTTAAGGTGTGAACTGAAAAGTGCTTTCCCCCGGTCCGTAACGCTCAGCCAACGCACAGCAAAACCCAATCTGTTTTTAAAGGCATGATACAGTCACAATTCTTATTATTTTTAAAAAAGATTTTTAGTTTACAACTTCGGTGACCTAACCACAACCCCACCAACACCACAGAGAGTTCTGAGGATGAAACTGGGGGGGGTCCAGCCCTGCCCAGCCACACACCAGGAGGGGAACACTCCTACTCCCAGACCTGGGGGGCTCTAACCTTGGCCCCATCCTGCCAGCGCCTCCGCGGCCTCAAAGGGGCTCTGTTTCCTCTGGGCTCATCCCAGGAGTCTCCCCGACACCCAACCCCTACAGCAACTTCCAAGAACAATTTTCTGACAGCGGTGAGAGAAAGTTGACACCCACCAAAAAAAAAAATAATCCGAGTCCTATCTTTGATCAAGCTCCCTCAGGTTTGTCCCACTAATTGAGACCAGCGTTAATACTCAGAATGAAATGACTGTAAGAAGAGCAGAGATAAGATTTTTTTAATTGCACCTCGAACAGGCATTTGTTGACACACACACGCACCCCAAGCGTCCCGGGCCACGTAAACAACCAACTCTGTTTGCTTTTTAGACAGGCAAAGACCTTCGCAGCCTAAATACCCGAGCGTCCCGGGACACGTAAACAACCAACTCTGTTTGCTTTTATACAGGCAAAGACCTTCGCAGCCTAAATACCTGCAAGATTTAACAGAAGTAACTCCTCTGTCTTTCAAAAAGCCTGGAAATCACTGCCTTCCCCAAACACTTCACCAAAACCAGACAGCCCGTGGTATGACTAAACCCTCACTGATTTTTTTTTTTAAGAATACTACACTTTAACGGCATTTTCTTGTTAGCTTCCCTTTAATAAACATTATCAAAATCCTTCAGTAACACGAAACGAAGGGATAAAGCTCCTCTACACATTGAGAAAAAGAAAAATAAATCAGAAATTACTGGTAAGAAACTCCCGTATCAGCAGGTTGGGGTGACAATGGAACGGGAGCAGCGTCCAGGAAAGGAGGTTACAAGTTATCTCAGTTATTAAATATATAATAATAATAAATAAAGATACTATGAATCCACACAAAGTTTCAAGTATCTCTAGATGGTGAGGATCCCCCGAGTCCAGTGGAAACACCACAGGGCACAAGGGGGAGAGGGGAAGGGCTGCAGGGCCACAACGGCACCGGGGCTGCGAGGCCCCTCGATTTGCAGGTGGATCGTTAATAATTGTGGTATTATAAAAACCGGGGGGGGGTAGGGGGGGGACTAGAAAATCTGCGTTCAGGTACTACGCGAAGAGCCGCAGAAGTGCCTCCCGCTCCCAGACGCTTCCTCTTTCGTCTACCGCAGAGGAGGCAGCTCCAACCAGGGGAGGAAAACTTGGCAAAGGCGACATTTTGCGAGGGAGCGGGAGGGGGGCGCGGGGGGGGGCGGCGCAGGGCACTGTGGGTAGTTCAACTTTAGTTCCCAGCCGGTTTTTTTACCCAAACGGGGCGGCAGAGCCAGGGGGACCCCGTCATTCAGTGCCCACAAACACCTCCAGCCACCTCCACGACACCCCTTTCCCAGCTGCCAGACACCCTGCTGACGGCTACCACCTCTCTTTTTCATCCCCCCCCCTCAAAATCTCCCTTAAAAAACCTACAATAAACTTTTTTATTTTTTTTTCCTTCCCCTGGATAAAAGCGGTTTTTGAGGAAGAAATAGGTATTTCCACACAAAGGCTTCCCGTGGGCTCAGGGAGGACAATTCTCCTCCCTCCTCCTCTTCCTCCCTCACTCAAAACACAGCGTGTAAATAAACTGCGCTGCGTCAGGGCCGAAGGCTCCACATTATGGGATGTTCCACGCGGAACCCAAAACTGGGGAACCGGCCCCAAAAAAAAAAACCAGTTCCGAGCAGAAGCGGCGGCGGCGCCGAAGAAAGCGGCGTTACCCCCGAGCTCTGCCCTCCCCTCCGCCCTGCCTCTAAAAATAACAATATTGAAAAAAATAAAAAACATCAATTATTAAAGCAGGGAAAGATGCGCCGATGGAAAAGTTGGAGAAGAGGAGAGTTTGGGGCTGTGTGTGAGCGGGGAGGGGGGCTTTTGGGGAAGTTGGAGTGGGAATGGGGCTCAGCCATTGTTGGGGCTGTGGGGCCTACGGGAACTTTTTATGGGAAACCGGGATTTTTTTCCTTGAAAACCCGCGGGGGGGGTCAACGGGAACCGGGAAAATCCATCCCCAACCCTTCCAGCAGCATTAAAACACGGGTGGATAAATGCCCCCCCTCCACACACACACACACACCACCCCCCAGCTTGAGAAAGGAAATTCCTTACTCATGATCTCTCTAATAAAAAAAAAAAAATCTCTGCTCAGGACAAAGTTATTAAACATTGACCACAACAAAACCAAAAAAAAAAA
>NW_015090941.1:1437155-1447022 GCF_001431845.1 Calidris pugnax
GGCCCCACCGGCGGCTCCACTGAGGTGCGCGGCGCGGCGGGGGCCCGGTCCGGTGCCGGTACTCACGGGCGGAGCGGTAGGATGAAGACGGATGCCGGCCCCCCCCAGGCCGCTCGCCGCCTGCCTCTCCCCCTGCCTTTCACTACGACAACATGGCGGCCCGGCGGGGACGGGCGCCGCGCTGCACGCCGGGAAGGCGAGGCCGCTCCAAGCGGCGCCGGGGCCGCCGCCGCTCCCCCGGCCGGGCCGGGCCCTGCCTGCCGCCCCGTTCCGCCCCAAAACCCGCACCCCGGAGCCCCGGGAGGGGGGAGGTTAAGGGGGCAGGCCGTGCCCGGCGCGTCCCCTCACCGCTGTGGCCGCCACCCGGGCCGGCTCGGGGCCAGGCCAGGCCCAGGTTAGGGCCGGGCCCGGGTCGGGGGCCTCAGGCGTTAATGGCGGTCCCTTCCCCGGCTTTGGGGGGGCACAGGCCCCGCGCTGCCGCCACCAACGCTCCCTCGGATAACGGGGCTGCGGTTGACCCCCGCACCGCCGCCACCGGCCTCAGGCACCCCGGGCGGGCAGTGGGGAGGCCGCTAGCCCCCCTGCCCCAGCCGGTAGCCATCCACCCCGCGGCCTGCGGGCACAAAGGCGGCAAACGGCCGCATCGGGGAGGGGGGACACGGAGCCATCAGGGAGAGCGGCGCTGCCTCGGCCCGCGTCCTTGTAAGGGCCGACACGATTTTGGGGGGGGTGTTTTCCCTTCACGTCCCCCCCCTTCCCTTTCACTGCCCGTCCCCACAAAGCCGGGGCTGTGGGGGAACTACACCCCCCAGGCTGCGCCGCTGCGGCGCCGGCCGGGCTCGCAGGGCGGCCATGGGGCCGGAGCGCTGGCCTCTGGGAGCGGTAGTTTCTGCCCAGACACCTCCATGTTAAAGGGACAGCTCGGGGGGGAGCGGCCTCCGGTGGGTCCTTGGCCCCCTCCTGCCCCGGGGTGCGGGGTCCCTCCCTTCTGGGAGGAGGGGGGGATTGATTTAGCGCCTGCACTTGGTGCTTGGATGTAATATTTTCTCTTCTCCTTGGCCAGGCATAGAACCAGGCACGGGAAGAGGGAGGAATGTGCCATCGGGACATGCCCTTGCATGCACGGAGAGAGCAAACAAGCCGCCTTTCAAAGGCCTTCGTCAGCCGACGGGGCACGGAGCTCGGCGAGAGGTTTCCCCGAAGCCCGAGCTTTTCTGGGCGATGCAAGCGGGCCGTGGTTTCGGGTACAAGAAGTTACTTCAAGCCCAGTTTATCTCTGTCCTTAAAGCACAACAAGCAGGGCCAGACCCAGTGGAGGTCTGGCTGCATGGCTCGCATCCATTTTCTGCCCAAAGGGCTGCCGGGGTGACGGGTGTCTCCGCTGCCACCCCGCCTTTTCCAGGCACCCACACCGCGATGGAGCGTGCAGCCCAGCCAGCCAGGGCTCGGAGGAAAGTGAGGCCTCACCCCAGCTCCCCTCCAAAACCCTGGGGAGATACAGCTCCTGGCTGCAGCCTGGGAGGTGCTGAGTACCCCAGGCTGGGCAGGACAGGAGAAACAGCAAAGGCTGGCACTGTTCATGCTGGTTTTTAAGCCGAGCCACCCAAAGCTTTCTTCAGCCAGCGTTGGCGTGGTTTGTTTGACCTGGCAAAACCCCTTTGTGATAAACTCGGCTCTGCTGGGTTCAGCTGCCCGCGCCGCAGCAGCAGTTTGCCCAGACGTGCACGTGGCACTTGGCATGGACCCCCCTCACCCTGCTGCCACGCAGCCCTGCCAGGCCCCGAGCACCCCACGGAGGGCCCCGAGCACCCCACAGACGGCTGCGGCGTGGATCCTGTGAAACGAGTAACTCCTGTTAGTGAGGCCTGGCCGCCCCCAGGCTCTTAGCTGGAATAGGAACATCAGCAGGTTCCTCTGGCGAGTGTCCCTAATGAAGATGCTGCTTATTCCGCTGAGCCGCGCTGCCCTGTGACGAGGAAGCCGCCTTGGTGACGCAGTTAGCCCGCTGTGCGGTGAGGCCGAAGCAGTTCTTCACCTTCCAGCTGGTAGAGCCCTTAAACCTGGCTCTGCCAGGCCTTGGTGGGACGTGCAACATCCCCAAAACAGCCCTGGTGTGAGCAAGGCCGATCTCTTAGTGTAGTAGAGGTGTGAATAGTGAAACTGTGTCATCTGGGCACTGGAGCAAATAGAATCATAGAATGGTTTGGGTTGGAAGGGACCTTAAAGATCATTGAGTTCCAGCCCCCTGCCCTGGGCAGGGACACCTCCCACCACACCAGGTTGCTCCAAGCCCCCTCCAACCTGCCCTTGAACCCCTCCAGGGATGGGGCAGCCACAGCTTCTCTGGGCAACCTGGGCCAGGCTCTCACCACCCTCAGAGTGAAAAATTTCTTTACGGATTCATGGAATCGTCAGAGTTGGAAGGGACCTCTAGAGATCATCTAGTCCAACTCCCTCTAGTCCAACTCCCCTGCCAAAGCAGGGTTGCCCAGAACATATCACTCAGGATGGCATCAAGGCAGGTCTTGAAGATCTCCAGAGAAGGGGACTCCATGACCTCTCTCACCAGCCTGTTCCAGGGCTCTGTCAGTGCTTCCTCCTGGTATCTCATCTCAATCTTCCCTCTTTCAGTTCAAAACCTATTCCCCCTCCTCCTATGGCTCCCCTCCCTCATCCAGAGTCCCTCCCCATCTCTCCTGGAGCCCCTTGAGGGACTGGAAGGGACTCCAAGGTCTCCCTGGAGCCTTCTCTTCTCCAGGCTGAACCCCCCAACTCTCTCAGCCCCCCCTCCCAGCAGAGGGGCTCAAGCATCTCCGTGGCCTCCTCTAGCCCCGCTCCAACAGCTCCATGTCCAGACACCCTTCTCCTTTGGTTGAATTGTGCAACATCTCCTGAACATCCCGGGCTGGTACAAGGCATCAGCTCTGACTCTTGGGTGACGAATATTAGGGCTGCAAAGCATGAGAGGTCGGCAGCTCTTTCCCACACCGTGTCCTTGCTATGGAGCCCGGGGGAAAGAGGGCTGGCAGGTCCCTACCTGCTTCTCCTGGCCGGGTTTTGGGGTGCTGTGCTTGCAAACTGGCAACCTCGGCACCCCACCTCGCTGGTGGGGCCGCCTGCCCCCCAGCTATCGTGCTGGCAGCAGCACAGAGGTCCCCACGCTGCGCTGACCCTCCGCTGTGAGCCAGAGATAACAGCTCCACCGCGGCGGGCTGCAGCACACACCCAGGCTGCTTGCTGACACGAGAAACATGGTTTCTGTTAATTATACCTGGGATAATTACATTTATGCCATTATAATGAGAGGGGGAGGGAAGGAGTCCTCCTGTGGATGAAGTGTTAGTGGTTAAAACCCGCTTATGCCAGTTAGTTTATTCGGTTTGGGAAGAAAGGGGCAGAGAAATGGCACGTGGGGACACGCAGCCCTGTGGCTACGGGACTGAGTCAGAGTTTTGAGTCTCACCTCCAGCTCCTCCATCCCTCCCGCAGCCTCTTCTGCCTCCCACCGCTGCCGGCCCCTCTCTTGCCCCTCAGACCGTGCCCAAGCTCCCAGTTTGTTGTAATCCATGGAAAGTCTCCCACTGGGAGAACGTGCTACTCCAGAGGATTTGGAGCTGCAGGGGGGCAGGCAGAGAGGGGGCAAGAGGCAGTGGGGGAAATGAAATAGTTCCACTGCCATGGGAAAAGCCTTCTGGAGGTGGAAATGTCCTTCTGGTCTTTGTCATGTTGTGGGCATCAAGGGCAGCCCTGGCTCACCTTGAACCAGTCCTGGAATAAGTTGTCCTGGGCTTTGTCTTCGGTCTACAAAGAGAAAAAGGTGCCTCCAGAAGGTGGTTGATGTCCTTCTAACCTCCAAATGACTCACTAGAAGCACCTTTCTCCCTCCGTTGACAACAGAAAGAGCTTCAGTCAACCACACTCTTCATTAAACATCAAAGTTACACGTCCAAATGCCCAAATCCAGACTCCCCAACCATGCTCTGCCCGGACTCTGTTCCTGGTGGCACATTGCCCAACACGACAGTGTCTTTTTTAAGGAGCCATCTAGTCTAAGAGCAAATAAACTCAGTGCTGCTGTGATTCATACTCCTGGGAGCAGAGCTTCCCACAGCTCGATGGAGAAGACACGTGCGCAGGGCAGGGGATTCAGCTGGAAAAGAAGATGGAGTGAGTGGCTCCATAAATCAGAGATGAGTGACCTCAGTCCTGCCCCCAGACAGACTCGGCCGTCCCCAGCCTCGGGGAAGTGTAGGGAGGCCCAGCACTGCTGCTTCAGTGGCAACTTGGTCTCTGGAAAGCCAGACGGGAGGAAAGAGCATCTCATCCCCCATTGCCAAGTTCTTCAGTGGGGCAGCAAAATTTTATTGGCCACCAGAAAAAAAATAATCCACCAAATCACTCAATTTTTTCTAAACCAAGCCAAAACATGCTGAGATTTTCAAGCAGGATTCTTTCAAAATGTGACAGTTTGCCCCAAAAGCTTTAGGAGCCAACTACATCGTTCGGCTTCATCACTGAGAAGGTGCTTCATCAAACCATGTTGCCTTGAGACAAAAAGCAATGACCAGCGCTGTATCTGGGCGAAAATTCACCAAATCACTCAATTTTTTTTCTAAACCAAGCCAAAACATGCTGAGATTTTCAAGCAGGATTCTTTCAAAATGTGACAGTTTGCCCCAAAAGCTTTAAGAGCCAACTACATCGTTCGGCTTCATCACTGAGAAGGTGCTTCATCAAACCATGTTGCCTTGAGACAAAAAGCAATGACCAGCGCTGTATCTGGGCAGCATCAGTGCTTGTTGATGGAGCTGTGGCTGCTCCATCCCTGGAGGGGTCCAAGGGCAGGTTGGAGGGGGCTTGGAGGAACCTGGTGTGGTGGGAGGTGTCTGTGCCCAGGGCAGGGGGTGGCACTGGGTGGTCCTGAAGGTCCCTTCCAACCCGAACCATTCTGTGATTCTATGGCTGTGTGCTGATCCATCCCTTGTTCCATCAGCTGCTTGCCAAGGATGGACTGAGACCTATCACTGTGCACCTTCCCCCCAGGACCTTCCCAGTAAGAGCCCAGTTCCCCCCTCCCCACAGATGCAGGCAACGCATGTGAACGCTTTCTGGGCTGGACTTGTCGTCATCAGCGGATCTAGACGGGAAACGTCCCCTCGTTTCTGCAGCAGCTTTCAGCAATCAGATAAAAACGTGGTTTCCACCAACACTTTTCGCCTACGGGTTTCCACGCTCTTGTTGAGAAACCCAGCGCAGACGTTTGCAGGAGTCAGCAGCCAAGTGTCTAAAAGCGGCTGGTGAAACGCTGCGGTTGCAGCAAGCTGAAGAAAATTCTGGCTGCGGACCCACCTCGCCAACAGTAAAGTCTGAAAGTTTCATTCTGGCTGGAAAGTCGCTTTTTCTTGCAAAAATACACCCCCCCCTCTAAAATGAAAATTTGTAAGCAGCTCCCACCAGTGGGCTGTGCTCAGGGTTGTACCGAGCCCAACGCGGTTCCTGGGTATGACGACACCAACCAAGCAGCTCTAGGTGAGGACTTGAGGGTCTTTATCTACAAATCCCACTGTTTCCTCTCCGTGTGCAGGAGGGAAGCTGGCAAAGCCGTGCCACACATCCCACGGTTAGAAAACAGCCGTGCCAGTGCCTTCCTCTGCATCCTGGTGATGTCCTCTGCTGCCCTCCCTCCGCTTTGTCACAGAATCACTGAACGATATGGGGTCGGAAGGGACCTCTGGAGATCATCTAGTGCAACCCCCTGCCACAGCAGGTCCACCCAGAGCAGGTCGCACAGGAACGTGTCCAGGTGGGTTTGGAATGTCTCCAGAGAAGGAGACTCCACCACCTCCCTGGAAGCCCTGTCACGGCTCACAGAGCCACCATGGAAGAAGACAGCCAGATGCAGGCAGCAAAAACTGCCCTGGAGAAGTGGAGATAAATCCAGGGTGGATTTATGGGATCTGAAGTGGGTTAAATCCAGGAGGAGAAGAGCCACACAGGACTTCTCACCCTTATGGGGTCAAGAAGGTGTTTTCCCCAGGGACCAGGTGGTGAGAGATGTTTTGGGCAGGGTCCCAGGCACACAAGTGCTGTTGGGAAGGATCCTTGGGTGCCCCTCTGCCACCACACTGATACGGGCTGTTAACAAGAAGGTAGTTGAGAAACCTACAGAAAAAGCAGCCGCACAATCTACTGATAGCAGCTATAAACCAGGAAAAAGGAAATTCTTGTTTGTTTTATAAACCACACGGGTTTTCCCCCTGGACCTCTCTGCTGAGCCCTGCTCCACGTTCCTGCCTTCTCATCAGCCTTTTTAACCAGCTGCCAACCCCTACAGGGACCCGCACACCAGAGCTGTGGAGAAACCAGGAGCTCTGATAGATGCTGGTGGATAAAATAAATGATGAGCTTTTGGGGTACGCCCAGCCCTTCCCTCCCGAGAGCCTGGCAGGTGGGTAGGGCTGTGCTACGGGGGGACGGCAGTTGGGTTGAGCGTTGTCCTGGGAGCTGATGGGATCCAGAAAATCCTATGGCTCAGCAAAGCAGCAGAAGGATTCAGGTGGTGGCATCTTCCTCCCAAGAGGGGGGTGGCAGTGGTGTCCCTGTTGAGCTGCTGGTTGATACCCAGCTGGAAAGGAGCTGGCAGGCTCCAGGGCTGCTTTTGGCCAGCACCTGCCAAATTGCAGTAAAGATTTGTCCCTGCTCAGGGTGTCCCACCCACAGCTGTTGTCTCTCCAAAGGTGTCCCAGGCCACCCGCAGCCTGAGGAGTCCAGGGGTTGTACCCACGTATGGTCTGGCTAAATCACCCCAAGATCCAAGGTAGATCCTTACACCTCCCCACCTCCCTGCTTTGTGGGCCCTGGGAGGGTGTAGACACCCACCAGGAGCAAGGAGGGGACACGGGGGTCCCTCTGCCCCATCAGTTGGGCAGGTAACCTCTGCCTGGGGACATTTGACATCCATGGGTGGCACATTGTCACCACATGCTGTGACTGGTAGGAGCAACACCTTGGTGAGTGCTTATGAGGCTCCCCTTCTTGGGGATCATCCCCCACACTGTGTCTCATCCCGGTTTCTAATCATTCGAGCTCCGAAGCAGGAGGCTGATGAAGCTTTCCAGCTTGTTTGTTATCATTAAAGACATCAACGCTGGATTTTCTCAACAGGCAATTACGTGACTAAGCCCTTTGGAAGCTCCCTACCTTCTCACTCCGCATGACTTCTCCTTGCAGCCCCGTAGCCCCATGGCGTTTTGTGGGGAGCGATGTCCTTCTCCCAGCTCCACGTTGGCCATTTGTGATGCTCCAACTCTTCCTCGGTGCTGGAAAAGGCACAGGAGGGATGCTCTGGCTTTCTCCTGCCTCTCTACCATCTCCAGAGACAAGCTGGGCTGGAGCACGGCATCGACACTGGCGTGGTCTTTACCTACAGAGCTATTTATTGGAATATATATTATATATATGAAAAATATATATTATTACTGGAAATATATCAACTGTGTATAGAGGTGGAGTCGCAGGGCAGGGTCAAGGGGACAAGCAGTGACTTTGCAGGGGGTCGATGAGGGAAGGTTTTCTCAGTCCCCAACCCCATTAAGGGTGACAAAGCTGGTGAGGGGTCTGGAGAATAAGTCTTATGAGGAGAGGCTGAGGGAACTGGGGTTATTCAGCCTGGAGAAGAGGAGGCTGAGGGGAGACCTTATGGCTCCCTACAACTCCCTGAAAGGAGGGTGTAGAGAGGTGGGGGTCGGTCTCTTTTCTCAAGTCACAGGCGACAGGACAAGAGGAAATGGCCTCAAGTTGCCCCAGGGGAGGTTCAGGCTGGATATTAGGAAAAATTTTTTCACGGAAAGGGTTCTCAGCCATTGGAATGGGCTGCCCAGGGAGGGGGTGGAGGCACCATCCCTGGAGGTGTTCAAGAGACGGGTTGATGTAGTGCTGGGAGGTCTGGTTTAGTGATGATGCTCCTTGTTTGTTGTGTGGGTGTCTGTTTTCGTCAGTTCGGTTGACGGTTGGACAAGATGATCTTTAAGGTCCCTTCCAACCTAGAAGATTCTGGGATTCTGTGATTCCTCTTTTGCCCCCAGCTTTCCCAAACCTCGTTTCTCAAGGTTTAAGTTGTCGGATTTGCCCTTGTCCCTGTCACCCGGAGGGGGTGACAAGGTGCTGCTGCTGCCAGCCCGTGGCGGTGGCCTCCCGGGGCCTCCCCAGCGCCCAGCTATCTGCACGCCGCACCTTCGAGAGGTGTTTCCTGTTGTGTTCCCAGTTCAGAAAAAACAACAGCCCAGTGAGTTGTCACATTCAGAAGAGCATCATCCCAGCTGCAGGCTCAGAGCTCCACTTTAGGAAATGCCGGCGTTACTTTTGCCTGCGCAACCGTAATTCAGCCCCCTCAGGCACATGCCTGGCGCTCCAGCCCTTAATTACAGATTCACAAATGAGGTTTTTCCCACGGCACCCAGTGGCCCAGTTAGGACTGGCACTGCCCCGGGACAGAGCGGTGGGAAAGATGTGGATGTGGGACCCCCATGTCCCCTCCTGCCCGAGCTGGAAGGAGCGTGTGGTGAGAGGGACAGAGGGCTGATGCTTGGAACGCGTTTGCGTTTCCTCTCTCTCAGAATCCAAGTAAATCTGCTAAAATCCAAGGTGCAGGTGGAGGGTTCACTGAGCAAGGAAGGGTGAAGGGTGAAGGTGGGAAGAATGTGGCCACTAGGTACAGGGAGGTCATTCTCCCCCTCTGCTCTGCACTGGGGAGGCCACAACTGGAATCCTGCGTCCAGTTCTGGGCTCCCCAGTTCAAGAAGGACAGGGAACTGCTGGAGATGGTCCAGCGTAGGGCAACAGAGATGATTAAGGGATTGGAGCACTTCCCTTACGAGGAAAGGCTCAAGGAGGTGGGACTCTTTAGCCTGGACAAGTGAAGACTGAGGGGAGACCTTATTTATGTTCATAAGTATCTAAAGGGTGAGTTGAAGGATGTTGGAGCTGGACTCTTTCCAGTGGTTCCCAGTGACAGGACGAGGGGCAACGGGCACAAGCTGGACCATGGGAAGTTCCACTCCAATGGGAGGCAGAACTTGTTTGGGGTGAGGGTGGCAGAGCCCTGGCAGAGGCTGCCCAGGGAGGGTGTGGAGTCCCCTTCTCTGGAGATCTTCAAGCCCCACCTGGATGCTCCTGAGTGATGTGCTCTGGGCAGCCCTGCTTTGGCAGGGGGGTTGGACTGGATGGTCTCTAGAAGGTCCCTTCCAACTCTGACAATTCCATGATTCCGTGGAGCCTCTCCATTCCCAGCTCCAAACCCCGCAGCCACCAGCATCCCCCCCAAGAACTCCTCACCACCACCTCCCCGGGTGCTGCCTCCTCCATCCCCTCCTCCTGCACAGACAGAGACCCTCTGCCAAGCCGAGCTCCCCACCGTCCCTCCGCCCACCCACACCGTTGATTTGGGCCCTGCCGTGTGCCCGGGTGCTGGGTGGAGGCTGCTTTTATTCCCATTTCCTCCTCTGCAGAAGACAGCCCGGAGGCTCTTGTGGCTCCTCCTGCCTGCTGCCGCCCAGCCCGGCCTGGGGTGACAGCCCAGGGGACCTGCATGGCTCCTGCCTGGGCTTGCACGTCCCTGTGTGCCACAAAGCCCCACCGACCCGAAGGCAAGGGTGCTTTGGGGAGCAATTTCACTGAATTTCACTGAATTTTTAGAGTTGGAAGGGACCATAGAGATCATCTAGTCCAACTCCCCTGCTGAAGCAGGATTGCCCAGAGCTTGTCAGAGCATGTTACTCAGGAGCATCCAGGTGGGGCTTGAAGATCTCCAGAGAAGGGGACTCCACACCCTCCCTGGGCAGCCTCTGCCAGGGCTCTGCCACCCTCACC